>NW_009258478.1:335012-358168 GCF_000687185.1 Egretta garzetta | reverse complement strand
AGAACATAACTTCTTTCTTTGGGAAGTTCTAACAAGTTACTGCTACCCAAAATGCAAAAGTGTCATGTGAATGGATCAAAATGGCTTGTGTTTCCTCCACCGGTTCTGGGTATGGGCTCTCCATGGGAGAGGTCTCCTGAGACCCTGGCTGTTCAGAAAAACAGGAGGGGTTGGAGGGTGGTGCGATGAGTTCACGGGCTTTGGGTAGGGATTTGAACAGGAAATGGAAGGACTCTGTATCATGACACTGAAGAGTTACTGATTCTGCCTAGTTTTTGTGACTGATCTAGGTTTTACATGCCTTGTTTCTGGAACAGGAAAAAACACAAGGCTCCTAGAAAAACTTACAGATGAAGCAAAGAATATAATGGCCATGGCGGACTCTGTGTTTATGAGCGTCACCGATGACATCCAGGAGGGATGTATCCTTGTGAAACATCTGGAGGAGATTCTCCAGCATGAGAAACAGTTCATCTCTATCTGGGAGATAAGTAAGAACACCAGTCAAAGGTGGCATTGTGGGCTTATGGTGTCATTGTGGTGATTGATGGCCTACTCTGTTAACCTACTTCGGTGATTAGTAATGCTAATTAGGTGCTTCAGCAGTTAGCAGCACTGCCCTTGTATTTCTATGGAGCTCCCAGCTCCAGTTTGTTGTTTGCATTTCACTGTGGTGTTTGTGACTCCACAGATCCAAACCTGAGTTATGGGTGCAGGGGGTGGGAAGCATCTGCCTCCTGACTACCGATGGATTTTCTTTCAGAGCACCAGCAGCTGTTACCACAAGAAGGCAAAGAACTACTCCAGAGAGAACTGAAAGAATTGCTGCAGAGGAGGCAAGAAGAAGTAACACTTGTCAGAAAAGAGAAAAAAGCAATAGGAACCTTTCTGAGCATGTGTAGGAAGGCACAGGCATCTGTGAAAGGTAGTGTTTTGGGGAAGCAATCTGGAAGTGGCAACTCCAGAAAACATAATTTTCTTTGGAAATGACTAGGCTTTGTAAAGGGGTCTTATTCTAAACCACAGCAAGGGTGTGGTGGGGGGAGGTAAACCTAGAGCATTTGAGGGATCAAACGAGTGCTTATGCATCGAATGATATTTGTAAGGGTCCACATGCGCAACAGCATTTTGCGACTGGCGGATTAGACGAAGTAAGCTGGACACAGGCTAGACAGCTCCTCTGACTCTGATCTATCTCTCTGCTTTAAAGTGAATGTAGGTGAAGTGGAATTTCAACACTTGGAAGATCTTTGCATGAAAAGACTAAATACGGTTGTGAATGTGGGAAAGAGACCCCTACAGACCTACTACAGCTTGAGCCCAAAGCTGAAAGAATCTGCCCAGAAAATGCACTCATTTAAGGATAGCCTGGTCTTCCAGCAGTTCTGGGAGGAAGCAGCGCAGAAGGTGGGAGAGGAATGTGAAAGTTCAGAAGAGGAGGACGAGGAGGAGGAGGAGAAAGTTGTTCTTGCATTGGACCTTGATAATGTTTTCAGCAGTCTCATTTCCCCTTGTTTTGAGAGCTACGAAAGGCTGTATGATGATCTCAGATCAGGAAATCTCACACTTTCTGCAGTCGATACAATTTTTCAGGAATTCACAGATCATCCTGAAGATCTCAAAACTGAACTAAATGCCATATGTAAGCTTAGGCCTGGGGAAGGCAGAGACTGGGTTGATCAGCGATTTCAGCAGATCCAGCAATACCATGAAATGCATTTAACTTTTGATGCTGCAAAGATCATTGCCAATGTCAAAGAGATTCTAAGCCTCTCTGGTGACTTCAGTATCCTGGAAAACTTGTTGGACATAGTAAGTATTCACTTCTTCAGCTCTGTGCTGTCAGGGTGTTTGCTAGAAGGCTTGGGTAAATCCGAACCTTCCTGCAAGTCTATCCCAGCCTGTCAAGAGCCATTCCTTGACCCAAAATGCTTATTTGAGATAAAAATTAGGTGTTCAAACAAAGGGCTTTTGTGTAATCTTTCTTAAAAGAGAGAAGATGGAATTCCTCTGTTTGGGATGTCACTTCACAGAGGGCTTTTATTTCCCTGCTGGAGAACGGGTTGTATATCCCA
Source organism: Egretta garzetta (assembly GCF_000687185.1). Classification (NCBI taxonomy): domain Eukaryota; kingdom Metazoa; phylum Chordata; class Aves; order Pelecaniformes; family Ardeidae; genus Egretta; species Egretta garzetta. The sequence continues at coordinate 356,093 of NW_009258478.1, read as the reverse complement.
TCTCCAGACTGAATATTTGTTTGCACTGCTTGCTTTGTAGACAGAAAAGCTTGAATCATACAAGACACAAAAGCTGGACTCCATCAGCCCTGAGCTTATGCATGCCAAGAGACTGCTGCAGGGGATCACAGTGAACCGTCGTGGCTGTCTGAAGGCGCTGGCCCAGCAGAAGGAGTTTGTCTGCTGGGTCAGGGAGGCGCTGAAAGGTGTGTGGTTGCTCACCAAGGGATTGGGCAGACAGTACTAGAAGGGATGCCAGTTTGTGTGGGAGCAGAAGAAATGCCATGTCCCTGACCCATCTGCTATCTTTATGCCTTCACAGCTTCTGGTATTGATCGTTACAAGCATCTCATACGGGTTTTGGTATGGAACGTGCTACGAAGTAGTCCCTTTAGACATGCCCGAGCCACTGTAGTCTTGTGCAGCACACAAACCCTGCCCAATAGCTGGGCTCGGTTGGAAGGTTTGTAATAGCTGCCATTCTTCGGTTCACACCGGTTATTTAAGAGAACAGAGGCCATGCGTTTAACAAGATGGCAGTGGTCTGAGTTGTGTGTCTGCCAGCTCAGTTGTCTTACATGCACGGACACCCCCGACCCTTTGCATTGCTTCCGTCCTGGCTGTGAATCTGCTGTTCGTGGCAATGTGGAGAAAAGCCAGGGCCAAGGATGTCATTAATGTGGATGAATCACCTAGTAAATTGCCGGCAGGATGGGTGGAAAGAAGTTGCACAGGAGATGCCATTCCAGAGCATTCTTTCTGCATTTTCTGTAAAAGGTGGTGATGTGGAATTGCATTAAAGCTGCCTCATTTGTTGTTCATTCATGTGTTTATCTCATTTAAGATATAAATGAGCTGAAAGTATTTGTAGACCTGGCCTCCATCTCTGCTGGGGAGAATGACATGGATGTGGACCGTGTGGCGTGTTTCCATGACACTGTGCATGGCTACTCTTCCCTGCTCTATGAGCTTCGGCAAGACTCAGGTTTTGAGGACTTCATGCACTGCTTGAATAAGCTGTGGCGAGCCCTGGACAGTGATGAGAATCTTCCCAAGAAACTGGTGAGTTCTGCTGGAGCAGGTCCTCTCTGCATCCTCTCACGTTTCTGCCTTCCAAGAGTGGCTGGAAGATTGACTGCACAGGGCAAATGCACTTGTGTGGGGACATCGCAGCAGGCCTTGTTATTGGAAGAAAAATGTCTTATGCTTCCATGGCACAAAAATTCCCTGCAGCAATTGTAACTGGCATAGCAGGGATTTCTCCAGAGCCTGCTGAGGCTTTCAAGTGTGGCATGGTGTAGCTTTGCTCTTGCAAGGGTTTGAATGATGATGCAGAAGAGGGAAGGCAGATGCCTGGGAACTCTGTCTTATTCTTTGCAGCAGGGCATGTTTCTACAGCAAGAGGCATCGAAGCCTTGTGGCCTCTGTTTGTTCAGCCTCCCATGGTGTTGGTAAAGAACAGCTATGCAGAAAGATCAGGCTGTGGCCAGCAGTCATTCCTTTCTTCCTTCCCCATCCTGAAACTCTTATGCCAGCCCAAGCTGTTTGTCCTGGACACAGATATAATCCTGGAAAGAAGTGCCAGGTCTGAGCAATTAGGGCAGTGCTGTGTCTTCTCTTCCCACAGTGTGCTTCAGCTCACCATTTAGAGTGGTTGAAAATAGTGAAAGAGAGCCATGGGTCTGTGGAGCTGTCGTCGCTGTCACTGGCAGCTGCCATCAACAGCAGAGGAATATACATTCTCAGAGCACCAGCTGATGGCCAAAAGGTGAGGCTGCTTGGCTTTCCCTCCCCTCCTGCAAATAGCACTGCTGTCATGTTGGTGGCTGTCAGAAATGTGCTGTAGCTTTTCTCCCACTTTGCACAGTTCATTTTTGGGGGCTGTTGCCTCCTAAGTGTTCCCCTTGCTGGGCGTAGCGCTGCCTCAGGAGTGGAACCTCAGTGCACTTCAGCACTAACGACTTGTTCTCTGGCAGGTTTCTTTGGACAACGTCCTGCGCTTCACCCTCCCGGGGAGCTCTGGGGATAATGAAGCATCACGGAAATACTCTCTGGCAGAGCTCCGTGAACTGCAGAACAAACTGATGCTGATGTCGGCAAAGGGCGAGCAAGGCTTGGAGGTGGAGAAGTTCTCTGAGGTCAGATTTCAAACCCAGTGAGTTACTGGTGTTGAGGCTGGGGTTGGATTTTGCCCTGAAGATCAGCTTTGAAGACTGGTTTGCAGCTGAGTTGCTGGGGATGAATGGTAGCAGGCAGATAGATGTTCCTACCTCTTTGGTTCCCTGTTGAGGTGGAACTCAGCTGGAGACTGGACAGTGGACTGGTACCTTCATCCTCTAGCTCCACTGGGGATGGCTCCTGGCTGAGAGGGTTGCTGTGCTTTTGTAGCAAGCAAGGGGGGTTCCTTACTGGCTTCCTGGGGATGCTGCTGTTAAAAAGCCACAGGCTTTTGTTAGTGTACAAGGCCTGACACACTTGGCTTGGGACCAAAGACTTTGTTTTGATTGAAAGTCTTTCTTGTGATTTCATAGCTGGGACTTGTCTTGGTAAATCAGCTTAGTTTTTTTCTCTCTCCTTTATTCTCATGCAGATCTTTTCCAATGTCCAAAGACTTGCCCAGGCCTTTATAGACCTTTATTCAGCTGGGAACTTGCTCTTCCGGTCCTGGCTTGCTCATGTGTATTGTTCACCCAAAAAAGAATCATGTGTTCTTATAGACTTCTCTTTGAGACTGATCCCAGCGCTAGAAGGGCAAGGAGATGTCGGAGCTGTGCTCCCAGGCCTCTGCAAGACAATGGAGAGTTTCCTGGAGAGTTGGAAAAGCTTCATGTATGAAAAACGATTCCAGCATTTCTACCTGAACTACTACACTGCTGAACAGCTGGTCTATTTGTGCACAGAACTGGGGCAGGGGATGCCCAGCCAGGGCGCCCTGATGATGCTCTCGTTCCTAAAACACAACTGCACCATGCAGGATGTCCTTAGAGCCTCCAAGAGTGAAGTGCCTCCCAGCTCAAGGAAGGCTATTTCTGACTTCCAAGGGATGCTGGATGGGGAGAAGGACCTGATTGTGCGGCTGGAGTACATCTGGGCGTGCTACATGAGCAACATGGGCTCCTTCCTTCCGAACTGCCTGGATATTGATACGCTCGGTGAGCGACTGAAGAATCTGGCCAGCTGGGAGAGAGAACATGTCACACGAGAATTCCCACAGGATCTTCTGTATGTTGGTCAGCCCAATCTCATCACATGCCCTCGCTCCGAGGTGCTCACATCTGCTCTGGCTATTTACATGAACAGCCCCGAACAGCCCCTTCCCACTTTTGATGAAGTTCTCCTGTGCACTCCTCAGACCACTGCTGAGCAAGTGGGGCTCTTCCTCAGGCGGTGCCTCATTCCCTGCAGCGGAGGAGAGAAAATTTACACCATGCTGTATGCAGATGAGCTGAGTTACGATGTCAGCTGCAGAGCAGAGGAGCTATTCCAGCACCTGCAGCGCTGCAACAGCACCTATCGCCTCATCATTCTGTGCAGCTGCGAGAGGGAGCACAGCTACATCCCTTCTGCCTTCAGCCAGTACAAAGTGCACATGATACCCCAGAGGCCACTGGCTGAAATCCAGCAGTACCTTCAGCACCACTACAGAGTCGCTCAGCCTTCGAGCTCGGCTGCTTCTGTGTTCAAGGACAATATGTGTGTTGGGATTGTGTCCTCCAAAAGAGCTGGTGTGGGTAAGATGTCACATGCGCAGCGGGGTGTGCCGAGTGTTTAAAAAATAAGAGCGGGGTTCACTTTGCCAGGTTTTCTGCCCAAGTCATCAGCATCTAGTCAAAAGAACAATTCAGACTACAGTCAGTGGAGTGAGGTGAAAGCTGTAAGGACAGCTCATCCTGTGTTGATCTGGGGAACAGCAGGGATGCAGACTGCAGCCAACTGCAAACAACAAGCCCAAACCATTGGCATTGCCCAAACGCTGGCAAAACTAGTTTCTACAGGATAAGATGGGAAACTTGAGGGTGCTTTTATCTTTGCCAACAACCATTTCCCCCCCACACACCATGTTTTGACTTTAGAAACAACCGCATAGTAGAATAGATTCAAGTCCTAATAAAAAGCAAAGCCCTTCTCAGGTCGTCTAAGCAGAACAAGCCATGTGGATAACGACAGCCTTTGGTAGCCACCAACAGCAATGGCTTTCATTCCAGGCTGCAGCTGCTCTAACCAGATTTAGGCTTCTGGAATGCCTTTTAGGAAGGTTCAGAGATCTCTGAGGACAGGGTACTTAAGCGTTTGACTTCCTTCTTTCTATTATGACCTTAATATGATGTATTCGATACTGATGGCTTTAATTCTTTTGGTATTTTTTTTATGATAACAGGGAAGTCTCTGTATGTGAAGAGGCTACATGAGAGACTGCAAGAAGAGCAGCCTGACTATACAAAACTTCTGAAAACCATCAGACTAATTGAACCAGAAGTGGATGAAGATAAAGTGCTAAAATCTCTTCTGCCTTTTCTGAAGAGAAAACACCAGACAAAGCCCATGATATTCCATTTTGATATCACATCTTCAGTAAGTACATTTCTCCCACAGGTACCTTGTCCTAGAAGTTCTCTGTGGATCCTTGCAAATTGTTTCTTTAAAACTTTTGTTTCTTAGTGGGCCATTTCACTAGGACATGCTTTCTAATTGTTGTGTACGTAAGTAACACAAAAAACTCTTTGCCATCACGGTGGTTGAACTCTGGGACGGGTTCCCTGGTGAAGCTGTAGAGTCTCCAACCTTGGAGATATTAAAAACCTGATTGGACATCGTCTTGGGAAACCTGCTCTCACTGAGCCTGCTTTGGGCAGGGGCATTGGACAAGGTGCTCTCCAGAGATCCTTTCCACCCTCAACTCTTCTATGATTCTGTGAAGTTACGGTGCATAAATAGAGAGGAAATGCATTTGCCTCTTTTCTTGTGATAGGTACAAAGTGGAATTCCAGAGTTTCTGTTCAAGCTGTTGGTTCTGCAGTATCTGACAGATGATAATGGAAATATGTGGCTACGGCAGAAGTGCCATTTGTATATCATTGAAATCCTTGAGGTGTCACCACTGCCAAGGAAAGCAGCGAGACACGTATGTACACAGCAACACTTTATTTCTTTGAATTTCTCAGTCAGTTTGCATGTATGTTTATATGTAGGTGCACCTGAGTTGTGAGCCTAACTGTAAACATAGCATAGGAATTCCCTGCTTGTAACAGATGAGCTGTGCATCTCCATTACAAAGTGGTGTCCCCGGTCTTGTGCAAAGTGATATTAAAACAAGACCATAAATGATACCTGCCATGGTTTCCTCGGGTTGGTAATTTCTGAGGGCCTGCTAGTCCAAGCCTCACTGGCCCCACTGTAACTTTTACAGGAAACATAAAAATATAAAATCTAATCTTCCTTGTGTTACTTTGCATGTTTGACAGTACTCAAATGTTCATATGCAGCCATAAGAACAGAGTGTAGAAATGACAGGGCTGAATAACAGTTTCTCGGGTTTAGTTTTCTTTTTCTTTGAGGTAGCACTGAGAAGGGGCTGGAGGTAACGAAGGACTAATGTTACGGGAAGGAGACTGTAGGAGGAAATAGGATTAAATAGGATTAATTGTTGCGATGCCTTTTAAGCGGGGAAAAAGCGATGCACAGGGGAAAAAGTATCACAGTTGTATAGACTAGCTGCTGTTATCAGTTAGGTCTGTGGTCTTAGGCAAGAATACTGTAAGGACTGTGAGAAGATTAAATAAACTGAAGAAGATTAGGGCTACAGCTTTGTGATGATGTATTTTCTTTTCCTTTACTCCAGATGTCAGCGAGACAGAAGTATAATTTCTTTGATGTGTTCCCTAAAGTAACATGCAAGTCTCCTAAGGAAGTACTAGAAATGGAAACCCTTGGGAACCAGTCTGGGGATGTTTCGGATCCAGGCATGGACGAGGAGGAATTTTGCAGTGAAGCCTTCCAGAGACCTTTCCAGTATCTGAAAAGGTTTGACCAGGGGTGCAATCTGGACACGTTCTGTTACAAAGCGCACTCTGTGGAAGGGAACCCGGCAGAATGCCTGCAGCAGTTCCTCCTGCACTGCGGGATCACAGATCCCTCCTGGTCAGAACTCCGAAACTTCACATGGTTTCTCAATGTTCAGTTGAGAGACTGTGAAGCTTCTGTCTTCTGCAACCCTGACTTTGTCCAGGACACTTTGCAAGGTTTCAAAAACTTTGTTGTTAACTTCATGATTTTAATGGCAAGGGATTTTGCAACACCCTCCCTAAACATTTCTGATCAAAGTTCAGGAAGGCAGTCCTCCAACTTGGAGAACGTTGCAGAAGAAGATCTTCTTCCTTTCCGCATTCGGAAAAAGTGGGAATCGGAGCCTCATCCATATCTGTTTTTCAATGAAGACCATGTGTCCATGACATTCATTGGTTTCCACTTTCAGCCGAATGGCACTGGTGGTGTTGATGCCATTAACCCTTTGAATGGCAATGTTATCAAGAAAAATGTCATGACTTCACAGTTGTACAATGGCTTGTTACTCCAGAGAGTTCCCTTCAATGTTCCCTTTGATCAGTTGCCTCGGCATGAGAAGCTAGAGAAGCTTTGCATGGTTTTGGGAATCCCCTGGGTAATAGACCCTGATGAGACATATGAGCTCACAACAGACAATGTGCTGAAAATCTTGGCTATTGAGATGCGATTCAGGTGTAACATCCCCGTTGTCATCATGGGAGAAACAGGCTGTGGGAAAACCCGACTTATAAAGTTCCTGTGCAAGTTACGCAGAAGCTACATAGAGGTAGAGAACATGAAGCTTGTAAAAGTTCATGGGGGCACTACTGCAGAGATGATTTATGCCAGGGTCAAAGAAGCAGAAGCCCTTGCTAAAACCAATAAGCAGCAGCACGGGTTGGACACAGTCCTCTTTTTCGATGAAGCCAACACAACAGAGGCTGTAAGCAGCATCAAGGAAGTTCTGTGTGACCACACAGTACAGGGGAAGCATTTGGTCTCTGGCTCTGGCTTGCAGATCATAGCAGCCTGCAACCCTTATCGGAAGCACACGCCAAAGATGATTCAACGCTTGGAATTAGCTGGGTTGGGCTACCGTGTCAAAGCAGATGAGACAAAGGATAAGCTTGGATCAATTCCACTGAGACAGCTTGTGTACCGGGTCCATGCACTCCCACCCAGCATGATCCCATTAGTGTGGGATTTTGGGCAGCTGAACAACTTAACTGAAAAACTGTATATACAACAGATTGTACAGAGAGTTACTGAGCACGTCCCAATGAGTCAGGCTGAAGCAGAGGTAATTACAGAAGTGCTTTTTGCTTCCCAGCAATACATGAGGCAGAGGGACGATGAATGTAGCTTTGTCAGCCTGCGGGATGTAGAACGCTGCATGGAAGTTTTCAAGTGGTTTCACAAGCACAGTAAACTACTGCTGAGAGGACTGGAGAAGTACCTTGCTGAGAAGAAAGCTCCAAAGACCACCGTTGAGAGAAACAACGTTATCTGGTCCTTAGTGCTGGCAGTCGGGGTCTGCTATCATGCATCCTTGGAAAAGAAGGAGGCATACAGGAGTGCTATGAGCCAGGTCCTTCCAGAACCTTACGATACCCAGAAGAAGATTTTGGAAGATATCTCCTTGATGCAGGACTTATTCCTGAGTGGTGTGCACCTCCGAGATACCATAGCAAGAAACTTGGCCTTGAAGGAAAATGTCTTTATGATGGTCATCTGCATTGAGTTGAAGATCCCTCTTTTTCTTGTTGGGAAGCCTGGGAGCTCCAAATCCCTTGCGAAAACGATTGTGGCTGATGCTATGCAGGGCCAAGCAGCTCATTCGGATTTATTCAAGGAGCTGAAGCAGATACATCTAGTGTCTTTCCAGTGCAGTCCTCTCTCCACCCCAGAGGGAATCATAGGCACTTTCAAGCACTGCGCTCGATTCCAGGAAGGGAAGAACTTGGAGGAGTATGTCTCAGTGGTGGTTTTGGATGAGATTGGGCTGGCAGAAGATTCTCCCAAAATGCCCTTGAAGACTTTGCATCCCCTTTTGGAAGATGGCTGCATAGATGATGTCCCTCTTCCTCACAAAAAGGTTGGCTTCATCGGGATTTCCAACTGGGCTTTGGATCCTGCTAAAATGAATCGAGGCATCTTTGTCTCGCGTGGTGACCCCAGCAAAGAAGAGCTCATAGGAAGTGCAAAGGGGATTTGTTGCTCAGCACGCGGGGCTCTGCAGAAGGTCGAACAGTACTTTTCTCATTTTGCAGATGCATATGAAAATATCTGCAAGGCCCAAGACAGGGAGTTCTTTGGTCTGCGTGACTACTACAGCCTCATAAAGATGTTTTTTGCCTTAGCTAAGAACTCCAAAAGTGAGCCGACACCTCAAGACATAGCTGAAGTTGTTCTTCGTAACTTTGGTGGCAAAGATGATGTCAATGCCTTGGAAATATTCACCTCGCAGTTACCAGAGAAAGGAGAAATACGTGCTCGTGATATCAGTAGACTTGAGCTGATAAAACAAAACATTTACAGCAGCAGTCAGGATGGTGATTGCAGGTACCTGCTTGTGTTGACTGAGAATTATGCAGCGCTGCAGATCCTCCAGCAAGCTTTTTTTACTGCCCGGCAACAGCCAGAAATTATCTTCGGCTCCAGTTTCCCTAAGGACCAAGAGTATACCCAGATATGCAGGAACATCAACCGTGTGAAGGTCTGCATGGAAACTGGCCAAATAGTTGTGCTCCTCAACTTGCAAAACCTTTACGAAAGCCTCTATGATGCCCTCAATCAGTACTACGTGTACCTCGCTGACCAGAAGTATGTTGATTTGGGACTGGGCACCCACCGGGTGAAGTGCCGAGTGCACCCGAAGTTCCGTTTGATAGTCATCGAGGAGAAAGACGTGGTATATAAGCACTTTCCCATCCCACTGATCAACAGGCTGGAAAAGCACTACCTGGATATCAGTACTGTCCTGGACAAGGGGCAAAGAGAAACTGTGAAAGAGCTGAAGAAGTGGGTGCGTGAGCTGACTGTGGCCAACACAGAAGAACACTTCATAAGCAAGCAGAAATACAGCCCTTCTGATGTGTTTGTGGGCTACCACTCCAACACCTGTGCCTCAGTGGTCCTGCAGACAACGGAAAGGCTGAAACCAGTGTGTCCTCCTGGTGAACTCATGTCCTGCGTGAAGAAAGAAGCCCAGCTGGCGCTGTTGAACTGTGCCACCCCAGACGCTGTGATCCGCCTCTGCAACTCGGTGGGTTTGTTTATGGCGGATTCTCTGGCCAACACGTACTTCAAGCAGCAGCAGCACATGTCGTTTGCGGACTTCCTCCGAGCTCACGTCCGCGCTGAGTCCGGGTACCAACCGGTCTTTACAGAGGTGAGTATCTTGCAGTGCCCTCTCAAAACCCTCCCAACCTGCGCTGAGGTTATTGCTTTATACTGCTTGGGCTGGGTTAGTGGTTACACCCAGGTAAACTGGATCACAGCCTGGCCGCTTGGTGGCCAGGTGTGCAGAGGTGGGTGTTGCATCCTGAAGAATCTCATACCTCCGCTGTACGTGAAGCAGTATTTGATGCTCCCTGACAAGCGGGGGTTTTAAGTGAGTTCGAGCAGCTGATGCCTCTCCTTACTTTGACAGTAGTTCTGTCTCCATGGACACAGCTAGCAAAACAGGCTACAGCCTGCAGAAAAAGATTGTCGGGAGCCTTTGAACCCTCATTTCTTTATGTCTGCCTCTGGTCTTAAAGATACAAAAGATTTTAACCCAGCTAAGCCACAAACAGCCAGAGATCTTGTGGGCATTCATTGCGGTAGCTCTGGTTTACTTTGCCTGGTACCAAAACTAAAGAACCTCAGCTCAGATTGGCTGGAGATTTTCTCCCTCTCCTGCCTCACATGGAAACAAGGGGCTTTCTCTTGGGGCTGGGCTTGCCGCTCCCTGAGCGTGCTGGAGGGAGGGCAGCCGAGCAGGGAAGGCACGCTCCAGGGATTTACGAGGAGCTTCTCAAAGCCTCGGCTGCCCCTTCTCAGCTCCCCACTGCCCCATCTCTGGCAGCACCAAGAGTCGTTGTGTCCAGCTACCCAGCAGTGGCCCTTGGGTTGGTGTAACAGCCCCTGTTGCCCCTTTGCCTACTGGCAGGGCAAATAAATGGGGGTTTTGGGGCTGCAGCCCAGCTCTGCAGCAAGTTAGCAGCATCTGGGAGCGTAGACGAGTAAGTCTCTACTGCCTTCCTACCGCATTCCTGAGCAAAGAACAAACCTGTGTCTTGCACCCCTAGGTCACCACCTTCTCGAGGCTTCTCACTAGTGCTGACATGGCTTGCCTGGAGAGAGAGGTGCAGGGTAAAGCACAAAGGCCTCAAATCCTGTCCCTGCAGCAGTTTGACACAGAGTACTCATTCCTGAAGAGCATCCGGTGAGTCTGGTTTTGCGTTATCCTGCTCTGACTGGGCTGTCATCTGGGTGGAAGATGCGTGGGCAGAACGTTTGGAGTAACACATAGGGAAAAGGGAGGCAAGAGGCCCTGCCGTGCTGAACAGCGGATTGACTCGGTGCAAACTGTATTTGGCTCCATCATACAGAGCTGGGGTTTTGAAGTTATACCATCCCTATAGGATGAGTGTTTTAATCTCTCCTTCTGCCTGCAGCAGCTAAAGCTAACGCGGAGTGACTACCTCTACGGTCTTTAATGTTTTGGTTTTACCCTTAGTGACTTCTTTTAAATCCCCTTTTACTCTTCAGAGATTTCCTTGATGCCACGTCAGGAACTAAAGTCCTTATTATTCAGACAGACTTTGAGGATGGCTCTCAAAATGCCCAGCTCATCGCCTCAGCCAGGTAAGTCAGGTGTGAAGTGGTTCCCAGCTAGCTGTTCTGCTTGGTGACTCCTCACCCCCCTTTGGTTGTTAGTGCTGGTTTGGGGATTTCAGAGCCAGGAACGTGTAAGCCTTTGTTTATTCTGTAGTGGAATTAATCTAGAAACACTAATTATATTTAAAATAATCATCCATAACCCAAGTCAAAATAAACTTAGATGAGTCAAATTACCCAATAATCCCCTTTGAAGTTTGAGTTCTTGCCACTGGCTGCAGAAGTCCTGAAGAGCTGAGGATCAAGGTTATCATTCGAGGCATAGCTAGAGGTGGCAGGCTCGGCATAGCCTGCCGCGAAGGTCTGTATGGGGGAAGAAACGTGCCCTCTTAGAGAGGAAAGACTTGTGGCCATGAACTTTTGTCTGTCTTTGATCCGTCAGCAGTGTTTTCTCTTTGTTGCAGATACACTGTTGTTAATGAGATCAACAAGCTGGACCTGGGAGAAGCCTCTGTCTTTGTTTACTTTATTCTGAAGCTTTCCCGGGTGGAAGGAGGAACGTCTTACGTGGGATTCCATGGAGGTGGGTTGCTCCTCACTCTTCAGCTGGCTTCAGGCAAACATACCAGAGCAGCATTTCTCTTCTTCACGTTCCTTTCTAATGCCTGAAAACTGGAATCGGTATGTCCTGTGTGTTGTCAGAGCTGCTTCCCTTCCCCCGGGGCAGTCCCTGTGGGTGTCAGTACCTTGGAGTCCTAGTCTGCTTTGTGAGAGCACCTTGCCTTGCCCATAGACAGAGGAGCCCTTTTTCTAGTCAGCTGGAGAGCAGCAAACAAACATGATGCTACCTGCGTTGGTGTATTGTCCTCCAGGAGGCTCCTGAGTACGTGCTTACATGCTCTGCTTTCAGCAGCAAGGTTCCTCCTGTGTGTGGTGGGTTCTAAGAGCCTCAAAGCCCCGGCAGCGTGCGTGCCCTGGCAGTCAGGGTAGCGTGCACATTCAAAGTGAATTGCTGCTTTCCCTTTCCACATCAAGAAGTGAGAGTAAGCAAACTCGATGTGAACTGCTAGCCTACAGGTACTGGGAGATAATTCCTGGGAAGCTCTTAGAAGAGCATGATGCCAGCATGAAATTTTTCTTTTTTTGTCCTCTGTCTTTAGGACTGTGGCAGTCGGTGCATATAGATGATCTCCGCAGATCCAAGGACATGATCTCAGATATGACTGCCCTGCAGAACCTCACCATCAGCCAGTTGTTCAGTGAGGATTCATGTAAAACCAAAGGTGAGCTGCCTGCTGGCTGTGCCAGCCAGTGCTGTTGATATGCCAGCGGGGAAAAGGGGAGATGCGGTCCCAGACTTGGTGCTAGTGGAACTTATGCCTGGTACAACATATCTAATGGTTTTTTCCCTGCTCAGCATCTGTTTTTTGTGGGGGTCACTGCATGGCTGCCAGCTTGTATTTGTATTTAGTTCGTTACTGCAACTTTGGGTCATCAAGTAAGGTAATTGGTAGGTGTTTTTTTTGACAAAAATGTGGCATTTGCACCGAGTGCTCTGTCTCAGCACAGGAGGCAGCAGGTGCTGCATGGCAGAGACCACTGACAAGGAGTAACTCCAGAGAATATCTCACCTTCATGAATATAGAGCTGTTCACCTAAACCTGTAGGAAGCTTAGAAAAGACTTTTTCCTTCCCCTCAGTTTTTTCTTGCACTTCCTCCTCCTTCCTCCACACTGCCTTACAGGGTTCTGTTAGAGCTTAGTGCATTAGCTCTGTGTGCCACATTTTTTCTGGTTCTTGCTGCATGAAGCTTGACAGCCCTAGCAGCTGTAGCTGTGTTTAGAGAGGTGGATCCCAGCTACTCATGCAGGTGATAATGGATTGCTGGCAGATTTTCTGCTCTGGGATGCAGTTGCCAAATAAACGCTTATCTGACCGATGCAGAAGTGTACTGCTTCTTTCTAATAAAAATTCTACACCTTAATTGTAGCTCTGCCTGTGAATGGAGAACAACAGGAGGAAATTGAGGTGCCACTTGACACACCAGTGCCAGAAGCAGAGCAGCAGGAGGTCAGTTCGGAATACATTTGTCTGCTGTTTAGCTGTCAATATGGTGCTCTGCTCTGTCATCCATAGGTGCAACACAACTTTTGCGTCCCCATTCACTTGAAATCCATCAGGAATATTATTTGCATCATGAACGTTAATGATCAGACACAAATTCCTCGCCCCACAGATCAATCAAAATCAGCACCATTGAAGAAGTCAACCATTCGAAGGACCCTCTAATTCCTTAGTCATTTCATACTCCTAATTTTTAAAAATCAGTTTTACAAGCTGAAAGCTGAGAACTGTGATTCTGAGCCTGCCACTCCAGCGGTTTGTGCTTTCTGACCAAGGTATGCCTTTGAAGCCGTGCTGGAGCTGGCTGCGGACTTTGCTGTGCTGCCACCGTGTTAAAACTGGCTCGTGTTCCCCTGACAGCATAAACTGGAGGACGCCCAGTATGAGGGTGACTGCATGTGGCTTTTGCCCCTCTAGTGCCTAAGCATCTCCCAGAGAGGGCATATTTTCCTCAGTCACGTTTATAATTTCCACTTTTCCCCCCTGAACTACTGAATTTTCCCCCTATAGGAGTTTTATCTTAACACAAATGCTGTGTTGCATGCCAGTTGGAAGGGGCCACAGAAGTCGCATCATGTACGTGACAGCAAAAGAAGAACTTAGATTTGCAGCCTGAGATGAGAGCAAAATTGGAAGATGGGATGCCAGAGGAACAGGCCCTTCCCAGAGAGCACTATAATCGTTTTAAGAGGGATGTATTGGGGGCAAGGGTGTAAAACTGAGGAGTAATAAACTTGTTTTCACACTGTTCCTGGGAAGGGTGAAATCCTAGACACCACTGTACTCCTGAGGACCTGCGTACAAAGTGCTGTGGGGATGCTGCGGGACCAAAACGAAGATCTTAGTCGAAGCAGAAAGCGAATTAAGATTCTCCTTGGCCTGTTGTCCAAAGAGGATGACTTTAAAGGTATGTGCTTCCTGGCTGCAGCAGGTAGTGTCCCTGGGCATCTAGGGGACCACCAAAACATTTAATTCACTGGGGACCCAAAGGTCAGTGGTCCTTGCTGTGGTGTAGACAAGGTGGATCTCCCAGGCAGTCTCCCAAGAGTGTGTGTGTCCATGCTCCAGTCTGTTGCTCCTTTGATGGCTGTAGGGCTTTTCTGGGAGTTCAGGTCATAGCTTTTTCTCTAGCTGTGCTAGCTGTGGTGGCTTTTTCTTCCCCCTTGGCCGATTATTGAAACAATTGTAAAATACTGTGTTTGGTGTTATATTTGGGTTTTGATCCAATGCCAAGTTCCCTGTTGTTTTCTAGCCTCTTTCCTGAAGATAACAAAGGCTCGTCTCTCCAGCCTTTTGAAGAAGCAAGAAGAAAATTCCCTTCACCCAAAAAACTGGGTGCTTCGGGAGGCTTCCAACCTCAGCGCTCTCCAGGAGGCAGGCACCTTCAGGTGAGAACACCAGCAATATCTTGTAACCTGCAGGCTTCCAAGAAAAGACTGCTGTGCAGCAGAGACAGCAGTTTTGTGTAATCTGAATATTTGCAGTGTCAGTCTCCAGTCTGTGCTGGAAACTCTGAGGGCAGTTTTGTCCTCTCCTGGCTCCTGCGGGAGGGTGACTTACAGCTGAGTGGGCTGTACTGGAAGAGGAATGCACGAATGCACAAGTGCTTTAAGTGGAACAGTGGGATCACAGGCAAGCCGCAAGTGAGAGAAGTGTAGGGGTTTTTGCTGGTGGTATTTTTCCTCCTTAAAGGCAGGTTAGGACTTTCTCACATGCAAATGTCAGCAATTTTTCAGGACAACCAGCTCCTGATTTGCTCATATCATTGCTTACCTTCCCTTTGGGTTTCTTGGTCTCTTTCTGCCCCCAAAGGCACACCTTGTGGAAGCGAGTCCAGGATGTGATCACTCCATTCCTGGCTCTCCTGATTGCTGTCATCGACAGAAATGGCAATCTGGAGCTGTTGGTCAGGCCGGCAGCTGAGTGGGTGACAAACCTGTGGATGTTCATCTTCAGTGACACAAAACTTCTGACTGTCCCTTACAGCATGGGTAAGAGCAGGTGAGCCCCTAGGAGAGCAGCAGGAGGGCTGGGCTGGCAGCACTGAGACCAGTCCAGCACTGGTTTTAGCTCCACGTGGGGAATTAGCACTCTTGGTGGCTCCCCTGGGCTCTGCCGAAGGCAGCAGGGCAGTTCTTGGTGACTTCAGAAGTCTGTTCTTCCTACGTTATCCCCAGTACTCCTGGGCTTTGCTGTCTAGCTCTTGGCATGCTCACGCTTCTTACCCAGCCCACATGTCCTGCCATTACAGCCCTTTTGCCAGGGAACTAAGTCCTAATGCTACGCGGTTGGCAGGATCAGCTGTATGAATGAGTCCTTCAGTTCTTTCCCCTTCCCTCATCCCCTTCTAGGGCTAATTTCTTGCTTTCTGCAGCTTTCTGCCTCTGTTGTCTGAATGTGTTTCCTAGGCAAAGCCCAGTGCATTAATGACCTTTTAATCTCCTAGCTCTCAGACAGAGATAATTCTGGTGCAGAACAACATGGTGGTGTCTGCTGATGCTGGAAATGAGATGCCCTTCAGCTGGAGGATAAAGGAGTACTTGGATGAGATGTGGTTGGAAGCTCAATACATCCAAAACACTGAAGGTGAGAACCTGGCTTGAGCTCCTGACACAGAGCATCTCCGTCCACCTGCCATGTAAACTCTGGTTTGTCGCTACCATGCCTCTACCTTTCTGTGACCTGGAGTCACCTTCAATCCCTCTGTGCTCATATGATCCAGCAGACCTTTGTGCAACTAGCTTTTCTTTGTGCTTCTCACCATTAGTCTTTCTCACGTATTCTGTGCCCTTGTATTCAAAATGCTGTGGAAATGCCAAGAGTTAATGACAAGATGTGATTCCAGAAATACGACACTGGTGCCTGGGCTGAGAAGGCCTGGCCTCAAATGCCTTGTGCTCTGAATGAGGGGAGTGCTGTATGCATCAGTGATTAATTAGGTGTCAGTCTCTTCAGGACAGAAGCTGTGTCAAACCCAGCCTCCTCCTAATACTCAGCTTTTCTCTGCACACTCATTTTCCAGACCAAGCTGAGAAGTTTGTGGATATCTTCCAGAAAACTGCCCTGGGAAAATTTATCTCTGCTCTGACTGAGGAAGAAAGGCAGATGCTCCTACAGTCCTATATCGTGGACTTTATTGTCTTGACCATTGGTGTGTCTTCCCTAGAGGAGCTGAAGGTCAGTGTCTGGAACAAGAGCCTGGAAACCCTTTGGGTGGAGAGAAGAGCATGATGCCTGTGAACATGCCCTTCTGTATCAATCTTGCCTTCTCAGCCAAAATCCCCCTCTGAGACAGACTGACAGCAAGGTAGCCACAAACCAGATGCATTTGACACTGAGTGCTTGCTGAAATTGCTGAGACCTTACTCAGGAAACCACTTACATAGGAGCACCTA
The DNA here is from genome assembly GCF_000687185.1 of Egretta garzetta. Classification (NCBI taxonomy): domain Eukaryota; kingdom Metazoa; phylum Chordata; class Aves; order Pelecaniformes; family Ardeidae; genus Egretta; species Egretta garzetta. Next base: position 339,708 of record NW_009258478.1, on the reverse strand, counting down.
TAAAAATCGACACCGTTTAAGGCTATGTTTGTGAAGTACTGATTCTCTTCTTCAGGAGAATTTTGCCAGGATTTCCAGTACAAAATGAATTATAAGAGTTCGTTTTAAATTTTCTTCTAACTTTTTTCTAAACTTTCAGTGTCTGCGAATTGCGTTCTTATCCTGCATAGAGGAATGGAAGGCAACAGCTCCCAGAAGAGAGGAGACAGTGCCGTCCTTGCCTTGGGTGCACCTTGGATACAATCGGTTCAAGAGCCGACTGCAGAACTTTTCTAGGATCCTGGCTGTACACCCCAGTGTGATTGACTACCTTGTTAACCAGGAAGGATACGGAATACCGCATTCAGAGATGGTAGAGTCACCTGTGCCTATTTTGTGATCCTCAGCCCTCGCGGAGAGCTCTATCTTCACTGAATTAGCTAGCATTCAGTCTTCTTTTGATTTCGGCAACAGTAAAGTGGAAAGCACAAGCTCAGTCAAGATCCTCAGCATTAGGAATAATGTGCTACATTATCACTGTTACTAGCAGGATTTAAAATAGTTTGCCCTGCTTTTGCATCAGTTAGTAGGATGTGCTAATGATCCAAGCCGTGAGCATGAGAACCCCAGAGCTTAAGATAATCAAGTAGAACATTATTCAGTAGCACACATGCTACAGCAAACCAGATTGGGAGCCCAAGGTTCATAAATAATTCTGAAATGCAACTGGTGTGTCATACTTACACCCTGTGTCCATATCTAGATTTTAGATGTGTTAGCTGCAATGGTATGTGCTGAAGAGCTGGAGAATCAAGTGCAGACAGCCCACCCAGAGATCTGGCTGCAGAAAGTGAAGAATCTCCGGATGCCTGTGGAATTTCTTTGTAAAGAGAAGGATTTCCAAAGGAGCGGGAGTCGGTGCCATCAGCTGCTGAAAGAACTCGAGTACGTACCACAGACCTGCTCACAATCTTGATCTTTTGCCTTGCTGTTAATAAGAGTATTAGCACAGGCTGAGAGCTGCTCTGATGCTGGTTTTCTCAGGCAAAGACTTGGCAATCTTTTCCAGGTTCCTACTAGGCTCAATTACACACCAAGCATCAAGAACCAGATTTTTATTTTTTTTATTTCCTCATCTCATGTATGTTCTCCCTCTATATCTGGCAGTATCATCCAGTGCATTCCAGCTGGGGTAAGGGGTTATTTAAAATTCTCATTAGATTCCTGTTAACCAGCAATGTCTCCCCACTTCACTCCATGTGTATAAAGACTGTGAGAGATGGGGAACTTCATTGCATCAAAGACTGAGCCTTGTCTCATGGAAGACAAGCCCAGAGAGCTAGCATGGTTTCTCACAGACCTTGTTTAGTTTAACCCAAGTGAAGAAAATGTAGTTAACTGATTTCCTCTCCCCCCAATTATATAGAAGTTAGAGTGTGAGAGGATCTTTGCAGTGGTCTTAGTTCTGCTGCAGTGCTGTCTACGGGACAGGCTCCTATGCCATAAGCTCACTGGATTAGGTGTTTTGTCCTTGACAAAAAGCAGGGCTGATAACCAAAAGGGCAAAGCAAGGAGTTGCATGAGAAGTACACAGATGCTTAGTGGTGAGCGTGAAAAGCAGTGAGATCATTAGAGCGGCCCGATACTGCGCTTCCATTCATGCTCTCAGCTCATAATTGTACTTTTTGAAATTGCGCTTTCCTTCCCACAGAGTCTGCTGGAACCGGGTTTTCTCCATGTCTCTGTTTGTAGAACACGTGTTGTTTGGCATCAACACTCTGATGCCAGAACTTGAGAATTTAGTGAAAAAATATACTTTGCTTCTTGCCAAGGTAAGCAAAGATGTGATTTCAAGCTCTTCCCTGTTTACTTCTGCTGGTCATGTGAATTTTCGTTTCAGGTATTAGAGCCGAGTCATTTAGTTTTGTCCTTTTCCTCTGCAGTGTTTTCAGCACAATTCAGACATGAAGACTCACCCAACGTTTGTTGCAGTGATGAAAGTACTGTGCCAGTGTAAGGATGAAGTCAGCAACAGGCTCTACAGGTAATAACACTGAGACAAGTTGCAGGGTCCTGTAGGAATGTTGCCTATGTTGCCAGCCTATTTCTGGGTGTGAGGCAGTGCTGCATACAATGTAATGAAAAGCCAAGGAAGAGCAGTAACTTCCATTTTATTCTACACCCTGAAGCTAAGCAGTTAGCCAAAAGGTCTTCCATCAGCTCTTCTTGGTCTAGTTGCAGATGAACACCTTATTAAAGGCGTTTGGTAACACAACACTGAAGCAATTGTGTTCATTACTGTTTCTGAATTACAGTAACGATCTGAAGTCGTGTGCGATCTGCCTAGGAGAGCCCAAGGATCCAGTCTGCCTGCCTTGCTGCCATGTGTTCTGTCAGAAGTGCATCAGAACATGGCTAGTGCCCGCGCAGATGCATTGTCCATACTGCAGGGTTGCCGTGGAGGATGTTCATTTAAATGTCTCCGTGGAACTCAGGTACTCCATGCTGTGCGAGGTGGAAGCATTGCAGTGGGGCTGGTTGTGTGGGGAAATTCTGATTCGCACCTCTGAAGTTGAAAACACGAGCAGAAGGGGTGGAGGGAACTCTGCTCTGCTCTTTCTGGAACCGGAACAGGTCCTGTCTATTTTCTGTGTATTGCTTCAAAAGAAGGGAGGAAGTTGCCTTGGCCCCTATAAGAAAACTGTAGTTACAAAACCCTGTAAAGCTAAGGCACTGTCAGTGGCTCAGTCAGACAAGCAAGCTGCTCATCACCTTGGATTGCTTTGTGACAGCTTAGCAAAAAACTCTCGGTAAATGTACTGGCATCACATTGCCATTTGTGATCTCAGTTGTCGTTGTGATACAGCCTTTGCAGACAATACTACCAAAGTGTTGCACAAATCCAGCCTTTTGGAAAGCTGGAGAAGTATCTCATCTTGGTGACTTTTGCCCGTGTCTGCTTTGCTTCATCCATTATTTAAGTGGTTCGGTATTTGAACATTGTCCTAATGCTTTTTACCCTTCCCCTAGAGATGCGATAGCAAGAAATGCGCTGTTCCGGCAGAGGTGCAATAATTTCTTCATAGATGTGGTCACTACCATGTGCTTCAAGGACAACAAACCCCCTGAGGCAGAGGTGATCCGAGAGCTCCTTAACCTGCTGTTTGTTCACAGAAGCTGCCTGAAAGGTTCAGGTGAGCTCCCTACATCCTGATGCTCAGCCTCCTGGAGCTGATTCTCTTGCCACTTTCTCTCACCTGCAAACGTTGTCCTTTTCTGATCTCCACAGATCACCCCACTATCTACACAAAATTTCTGTCCCCATTTAATGATGAAGTGGATGAAACTCCCATCATCCGCTCAGTAATGCTGAAGCTCCTCCTGAAGTACAGGTGAGCAGAGTCAGACAATTGATGGATGTTACGCTAGGGGGTGGTTCAGCTTTGGTTTTCATGACCTCATCAAACCAATCTGATTGTTCTCCTCACTCCCATGCTAGTCATTGAATTTGAATCATTGCAGGTGAAATTCATTCCGTGCCTTTGTATTAGTTATGCAACTTGGCTGGCTTGCATGTAGCTTGTGTTGAAGTATCTGACTGGTCTGTGCCAAGGTTTACCTAGCTATTCTTAACCCAAACTTGTGCTGAACGTGGGTGGCTTGGGTAACCTAAAGGTGGCCGACTAAATTATATGGTCTAGATCAGCAAAGCAATACTCCTCATCCACATACTTTTAGTCAAGAATGATCTTCTGTATGCTTACACAGACCTCTCCATTCACACTAGCTCCTCCAGCCTCCCTTTGCAGTCAGTGTGCAGAAAGCGTCATCATCTCCTAAATCAGATGCCTAAAATAGATCAGATGACTTATGCCCTGGAAGTGCTCGTTTGGCATTGTTGATGCTAAAAGCCTGGCTCAGAGTGTGAAGGTAGATGGCATCTGGCAAAAGATGGCATAGTTGCTTTTCCATCTTCCAGATGGCTCCAGGTGACCCCCACATGGACGTAACTAGTAGCTCGATCATGGTTTAGAATGTTAGTAGCCATCAGTATTGCAGGTGTGGTAAGGGGGTGTTTCTCTCTCCTGTAGCTTCAATGAAGTGAAAAATGATGTGCAACACTACCTGTCCCAGGTAGAGCACAACAAGCTCCTAGAGAAAAATGATAAAAAAGAACTCTACTTGCTTTTTGTCAACTGCTTGGAGGTAAGAGTGCTGGGTAGGTAAGAGCTCGGCAATAAAACTGTTGGAGGAATAAAAAAGTCAGGAATAGAAATTCTTCTGCGATTTTAGGCAAGTTTCTTGTGGACATAACTAGCTGCCCAACTAGAAAGCCCAAAAAGAAGATTATAACAAATCGCCTGGTCAGAACCTGCTCTCCAGTAGTTGGCCCTGCTTTCTGAACCAAGGCTTGTGTATGTTTGCAGCATTACATAAATTCTTCCTTCTCTTGGACACCTTGGACAGACGTCCAAGTGTTAAGCGAGGCCTGATAAGGCTCAAACTTGAACACAGGAGTGCAGAAAGCAGGGGCATTTCTAGTTGCAGTAGCCCACTACTGCACTACTTTCTTGTTTTCACAGACAGCTTTTGTTTGCAGAGCTTTAGGTTGTTATGCTGTTTGGATTGCTCCCTTTCCTCCCCTTGCATAACTTCTAATACTTTGGACAAATTTAAACAAACCTGGCAGCAGGGTAGAGGTTTCATTTCTTACCAT
>NW_009258478.1:330854-334968 GCF_000687185.1 Egretta garzetta | reverse complement strand
AAAGACAGGTAGAGCTTGGCATCTTGGAATGTGTGATGTGTGCTTCAGCATGTGTATGGCCAGACAGCATGTTCATAACAATCTTGCTCGGCTACATGCTTAGGAAATATTGGGGAGAGCTTGGCCGTATTGCTGAAGGTGTTTGGTGACATGGCAGAGGTGTGGGATAAGCACCGGAGGGATCACAGGGAGGAGCTAATGGCGTTGGAGTGGAGGGTGCTGTGAGAGACATGAGAGTTTAATGTGCTTACTGCAGCGTGGATGCGTTGGAGATAGAAAGTACCAATGCACAGGTCATCTGATTGAAGTGGTTCTGCCACTCATGCAACGTTCTGGCCCGTCTTTAGGATTCTATGTGTGAAAAATCTGAGGGCAGCCTTGGATATGAGCATTTAAACTATCTGCCTGGAGACAAAGGCTTTCCAGAGAACTATCTCCCAAAGAACAATCAAGAAAGTCCTCAGGAATCATCCGTTGAATATCTGCAGGCAGTAGCCAAGGTTCGCTTGTACCTGAGTAAGGCTGCAGAGCTGCTCTTTGACTTGCACGAGCGCACAGGTAAGTCTAATTATTCTGCTCTCAAATGGAAATGCTGCATACGGAGCACAGTCACCATGGGAGATGGGCTGGACACAGCCAGTGCACCCATGCTGTGCTAGAACTCATTTGGATGCGTGGCCGAGAACGAGTGCATCGGCTTTTTTCTCTTCTCTTTCATTAGGAGTGTCAGTCGTTTGTCCTCTTTACCATGTATTACAAGTGCTCTGTAAGTAGTGGCAAGGCTGTGCCAGTGAGCCCTAGGGTGTAGTGACATAGTGGTTGTGCCTTTGGAAGGAGACTTACTTTATCCTCCAGGTGCTAACGATGAAATTGTATGTAGGACCAACTAAATTGAACTTTAATGAATAAAGAAATAAAGCATAAATGATATGTCAGGTACATGACTGCTGTAAGGCTGATTGCTTTATATGAATGGGAGCTCTGCACAGCTAAAAAGGATGAAGAGATACTTCCAAAAAATAAGTAAAAGAAGTTTTGAGCTGATTTGCTGACCCAATGAGGGAGAACAGCATGTGGAGAGTCTCAGATAGTTACACAGTCAATGAAGCATCAAAGTTGGTAATGGAAATAATTCCAAGGGACTTCAGTGTCCAGGCCTTGCATTGAGGATGTCGGGCGAGCAAGGTGCATTGCAGGAGATCGTTCTAGGGAGCACTGTCACCTTGGCAGCTGAGACGATGGAAAGCCATTACTGAGCAAGGCGGAAGAGCTCTGAGAATGAGCTACCGATAATAGTAAGACTTGTCCCTGAGAGGAGGAAATGGAAGTAGAGTTTGTCATCCTCCATTGAAGAAATGAATTGTTGTCTGAAATCCAGCCGAGGAAACACTCGAGATAGCTTCTGAGGAAGAGAGGGCTCTCAAGTGCTCCTGTGTAATTAGTCAGTGCTAGGAAAAGGAGCTTGCTGCTACAGCTAGTGCTGACAGAAAAGTTTTACAACATAGGATGTGGTTTTGCCTTTTTCCTTTTTTCCCCTCCAGAGCAAGACCAAGTGGAGGAGAAGCAGCGCTACCTGGCAAATGTGAGGGTGTTCTGTAGCCTTGCCAGGAACGACTGGCATCGTGTTTACCTCATCCGGAAAATTGCCAGTCAGCATGGGATGGAATTTGCTCAGAAGCTTGTCACGGAGGCACAGTTTAAGTGGGTGTTCCCAGGGGAGATTCTGCAACAGGTAAAGAAGAGGTGTTTCCTTGGAGACCACTCTGGTCTCCTCTTGGTTTCAGTTTGTGCTGCTTTGGGGTGTTTCTACTGCTGCGTGGCTCTGGTGAACCCATCACAGTGGGAGTGGTTGTGAAGATGACTTACTCTCGCTCTCTATTGAATGGAGTCTGTTATGGCAGCGAGAAGCTATTTGGGTTGCCGTGCCTGCCTGCCGTCCCTTTGCGAAGGTTGAAGTGTCACGGTTCTTGGGAGAAAGAGGAGATTCTGCCTTGTCCAGTGGCTGGTTGATGTCCACAGTGCTCACCATGGGCTTCTCCCTTTGTAGGTACAGAACAGCCAGTCTAATCACATCGATCGTTACTTGGCATGTGGCGAGAATTACAGAGTCCTGCGTGATGCTGTGGGGAAAGCCATGATCGAGTGCAAGACTGAGAGTCTCCTAGAGGCAGAGAAGGTAGGGCACGTCCTCCTCACTATAATCCCATCGTGGGTTCTGGATGGCCGGTGTTCAAGCTTTATGTGTTCCTGTTGGCTGTGTCTCTTCCAGTGGAGATGCCTGGGTTTGCCTTTGCTTGAAAATTACTGTGGCTTATGCTGGCAGACGCACCTATATTCACTTTGTTTTCTCACCTGTGTTCTAGCATATATAACTCTGAGGTTATTTCCCTTCGTTGCCTCATCTCACTTTTCTCCCCTTGTAATCTATCGCAGCAGTTTGTTTTACAGTAAGCAGTACAGGCACCTTGTAGCCAACTGACTGGAGGTAAGGCAGGTAATCAGAGATACTTCATGCCTCCTGCCTGCCTGCCCAGATCTGCCTAGCCTTGTCTCTTGCCACACAAAATCAAATGGCTGATTTCTGTGTGATTGCAACCTTTCTCTGTTATGTATCTCATGTATGAAAACCTTCAGGGAGAAGTTTGCAGACAATGCACCTTTGAATGTCTCTGTCCTGTCTGTCATGCGCTGGTTGTGACTTTTTTTTTTTTTCACTTGCATGTTGATTTGATTTGAAGGAAGGCTGCCTAGTAAGATTGCATTTCCGACTGGATGGTAGAAGAATAAAATACCTGAGAGTTTTCTGACGTAAAACCCTCAATCAGCTTGAGTGCTGTCAGATTACTCATTTATTTATGGCTTGGATAGCCATTTCTGCACTGTCCCCCTTCCTGTGTGGGGAGAGCTTTACCACAGACCTGCTGAAGCCTGCAGGGCCAGTAACCAGCTGAAACCTCGTCAAACTGCAGCTGTGACCACTATAGCCTCTGCTCTGCCATATCATCAGTTCTTCTTTCCCAGGCATCACGCAGCTCCCCAGCGGTACAATCTGTCCATCTGCTCCTGGCTATTTTCCGAGAGGTCACCGCCCTGTATGGAGCTGGTGACTCAAGTCTTCATCCCAAACAGCAGGTAAGATATTTCACTTTGAAAGCTCATCACAAACATGCTTCATTGATAAGGATGAATGAGATTTAAATCACTGATGGGAGAGCCTTCTGTTCTCCTGCCCCAAATACAGTTATGTCCTGATCAGAGCAGAATGAAAATGTTTTCAAAGCAGGGGCAACACAGCATGGGAAGCAGCTGATAGTCATCTTCGGTTTGGTGGGTAACAGCATGCTAGTTTTATTTCTTTTAAATATGTGCTTTCAGCAAACAGATGCTATGACTAAGTTCATCCAGAACTCCCAAGTCCTGAATTCTCCAGACCTGCAGCACTTTGCAGCTTCTCTTGTGATGAACGCACTGCCATCTCTGACCGTGGATCCTCAAAGCTTTGGCCACGATGGAGCACTAATTGAAATGGCTGTTCACACCGCAGCTGTCTTGCTGTGTGGGCGGAACCGCATCCTGCAGCCCCTGAGGAACCTGGCATTCCATCCGCACACCATGGAGGTAGAGAGATTTAAGTCAGATGGCAGTTCAGCATATTGCTAGTTCTTTCGTGTAGCTGCTGGATCCTCTATAACCTAACCTTTCTTAACATCAAAAGCACCAACATACTGTTTTAGCTGTGAGTTAGCAATGTGCGATCATTGTAGTGTTGTTGGGATTAATTAGTGCAACAACAAGCTCTGGACTGGTACCTTTTCAAGCTACCTCTGCATACTGAGCAGTGTCAGGCAAATACTTCTGCTGATACTTGAGTGAGCAAGTCCGAAAGCAGTTGGCAGGTCATACCCTGGAGGATAATGGCTCATCCAGTTCGGGATGTCTAGAGAGTGCACATGCAAAGCTCAACAATATTGACTGTTCTTAAGAGTGGATTTTCAAAGGCAGAATTTGAAAATGCATGCGTACGTCATCTGCATGACCTCTGCTTTCAGATATCTCTTGTTCTCCATCGTGAATAAGGAACCAGTGAGCAACTGCTACAGGAAGAACTGATCTA
>NW_009258478.1:321618-330757 GCF_000687185.1 Egretta garzetta | reverse complement strand
CTCTGCGCTGGTACAGTAAGTGCTTCTGACTGGCTGTGAAAGGAACTGAAGGATAATCCTCGGGTTTTGAATGAAACTGTTCCAAATGTGAGGACAGACGCTCCTCTTTCAAGCATGAGTTATCCTTTATAAATTAAGATTTGTAGCTACTGTTTATGTGGGTAATGCACCAAAGTGCATTGAGCTTCTGTTTAGTCTCAAGCTTATAGCTGTTTACAAAGTTTGAAAGTGCAGAAGACCTGCCCTTCTGGCCGCGTTAAAGCAGTGTGAGCAGAAGAAGAGCAGCACTTTGCCCTTCCTGGCCTCTGCTTACTGCAAACTAGGAATGCAGGGGTTCCAATGTGGGTCTGTCACTCCTTTGAGCTTCGGACTCAGTGCTTTGATTAGATCTTGAAGCATGTTTCTTGTGGGTCTTCATAAATGTCTGTCTTGTAATACCGTCCTGTTGTTTCTCTTCCTTGATAGTGTGTCCAAAGGGCCACCCCTGCACTGTAGGAGAGGTAAGAATTTGAGACTGGTGGGTTTTTAACCAGGCAGTGTTTTCAACAATAAACTGTTTTATTTTGTTTACTGGTTTTAATGTTATATTGCACAGTGGTTCATTTTCTAAACTCTGTTTTATTAAACATTTTGCCATTGTAATGTAAAATTTAGAATAGCTCTAGCGCAGCTTATACCATAAATCTAGGAAATGAGAGGCAAAGGTCCTTTGCCCGGTAGCAGTTTTCTAATTAACCGGTTACAGCTGGGATTTTTGTTTCATTCTCTTTCTCTGCTGGAGAGGCTCTTACTCTGGAATTGAATGTTCTCATTTTGTTTTTTGCTAGTGTGGCCGCCCCATGGAAACTAGCCGCTGTCTCGACTGTGGGGCCCAAGTTGGCGGGGTCCAGCATAAATCACTGCCTGGCTTTCAAGAATTCCGGTATGCTTTGATTCATTAACCTTTTCAGCGCTAAATGATGTAGTATTTGCTTGTCATGCTCTCAGGGCAAGAGGTACCAACCACTTCATGCTGCTGCTGGAAAGGTGGCACGTGGGATTCCCCGTCAGCTCAGACACGGGCCTCTGAGGGGAAGAGGCTCAGCTGTTAGGAGTGCTGGGGTAGCTCTGACTTTGCAGAAACTGCCTTATCATAAGATCGAGTCAAGCTGCTGGTTTGAGGTTTTTTTATCTCCCTGCTCATCCAGGCTGATAGAGGTTATGTGGTTCTACGCCAACATACAGTAATAGGCAACGTTTTCTTAAATGGGCCAGCGTGACTGAAGAACTTCTGTCAGGGCTCTGGTGACTATAACTTGTGTTCCCTCCCCCTCAATTCTCTCGATTAGCACTTAGAGCCATTGTGTAAGAATGTTAAAGTTGCTAATTCTAACAGCAGTGGTTTCTCCATCTGTCCAGCACGGAGTTGGCTAGTTTTGCCCTACAAAGCTGGACCTTGTCTCTTTCATAGAAAATGTATTAGGAAGAGATGTCCAAGGAAGAGTAATCAGCCAGCAAAAGCAAATAAAGAGGGTTATTTGTGTACAAAACGTAGCAGAAGTCCTCATTCCCCTGTAGTGCTTTTAATTAGCAGCCTTTATGGCAGTCAAAAAGATGTTACTGGGTATCAAAGACACCTCTTGTGTGGTTTTTTGGTCAAGGCAAAAAAATACTATATATACACTTTCCAACAGGAGTACTGAAGACAGAACTCAAACTGGCCACGTACTTGGAGATGCACAGCATAGAAAAGCAATGGGAGTGTCTGATCGGGCCATGTCCCCAGTTGTCTTCGTTCTGATACGCTTGCTCACACATTTGACGATGTTGCTGGGAGCCACAAAAGATCCTCAGGTATCTTCCAAAAATAGTTCCAAGTGGCCAGATGAAATGTAGTTAATCCTTTGTATGGTGCTGGTCCTTGTATCATATTGCCAAGTAACTAGGGCAGTCTTTGAAGATGCCAGACCCAAATTCGCTTTCCTCCTCGCCCAGGGGTTATTCTGGTTCCTTCATGGGCATATACGCACATACCTGCCTTTATTTGTTCAAGTGGTAGGAATCCTGTAGGACGGGGTCGACTTTCTGGTAAGCCTGTAGTTCTGCATGCCTTGTGCTCGAACTGGATGTTACTGGCTGTGCTCATACTTGCCTTTTGTTCCTCTTTAGTCATTTGACAAGATTATCAAGCCACCGGTAAACAACTCTGTGAGTTTCCTGCAGCAGCATATTCGGGAGGACTTGGCACAGCTGACAAAAATTTTGGGGAAGAGTGTGGATGAGACTGTCAACATCCTTCATCTTGTCCTCAGCAGCCTCCTCAAGGACCCACATCAGCACCCGGGCCAGTGTAAGGAACACTACCTGCCGTATCACACCTGCAAGCTTTAAGGGCAGCAGCTATTTAGCTTCTGGTCAAATAGACCATTCCAAACAGGCAGTAGCTGAGCTGATGAGGAAGATCCAGAAATTCGAGGGTTTTTTGTTGCTGTAGGAAATGAAGAATTTTTGGCTGTTTACTTCTCTTTAGGTCAAATGTGTGGGGTTTGCAAGGTTTGGTGCATAATTCTGAAAAGGAATTATTGAATAAATAACCTCATGACGTGCTGTGACAGCTTTCAGCTCACAAGCAGAGGTACTACTCAAATGCTGTGTATAATCTATATACTGGACTGCCCTCTAAATGACTACCAAGAAGCGATTTGGTGGAAGAGGAATGGCAGAGTATGGTTCACTGTAGAATCTGGAGTTCAAAGCTGACATGAGTCATTGTGCCATAGAGGGATTTATATGCAATAGCCACATTTTTAGTGTGACAGGACGAATCAGTATTCTAAGCTCTGTTCTTTGGTCTGACACTGATCATGGTCTGACCTTGGACAACTTGTTTAGCCTTTCTGGGATTATGAATGATTTGTATAAATGTCCACATCATTCAAATGAATGGCTGGACTGAAGTGTCTGAAAACCTGCAGTCACCGTGTCCTGGTTTGGATGACACTCTCCAGCTAGACTAAGATATTCATTTAGCTTTAGGACCTCTGCAACTGCTCTTGGCTCATCATGCTAACTTGCAAGGATGTCACATCTGAATGCTTAGGGAATCTGTGCTTTCTTTTAACTGAAATGTTGCAAATGTAAGAGACTAAATATTCCTGTTGCAGGGCCAGTTCAGTTTGATGATGTGCTCTCCACCAAACAGAATAGAAACAAATGGGAAGAAATTGTTGCAAACACAATTATTGTTCCTGAATTGGAGGTGAGAAATTTGCTGTATAAAATTTCAGTGGGTGAGCCGTTCAAAATCCACTTATTTGGAAACCTGACCTGCTGTAATATCTGTGCTACCCTTTTCACCCAGCCATTCCTAAAGCCAAGCCATCTATAATGTAGCTGCAGGGTAGCTTTGATTTGTAAGGGTCAGACAACTTTATTCTACCTGTGGAAATGAGTATCTGAGGCTAGAGTTGTGCTATGTTGATTTTCTATAGTTGGAAAAGCAGAAATATCTTAGCTCAATTGAAAGTATTTGTCCAAGTGAGCATATGGTTGCCCCCAATGAATTCCGTCTGCCTTCTATATTCCCCCCCATATACATTATCTCAGGAATGGAAGGCCTGTGAGTTGGATGAGTTGGAGAACAAAGAATATGGTCTAAACAGCTGTCTTGCAGTATGTGTTTTACACGCCTTCCCTAGGAGTTCATCTGCTTTGACAGATTTCTGTGTCAACTGGTCATCAAGGTAGTTAGGGAAATGTACTCTAGTGGAGGTTCAACATGGCAGGACACCGCCAATTCTGATAGAATTTCTCTCTTTTTTTTTTTTCCTCTAAAATGCAGGATTTGGATAAAAAACTTCTGAAGTTAAACAGACAAATACAAGAGGATGAGAGAATTTCTTCCAATCCAATAGTGAAAATAGTGTATGGTGACCCGGTCAGCTTCCTGTCCCAGCTGCCAAAGGACAGTCACATACATCATTCCAAGATGTGGAGCTGCCGAAAGAGGGTTTCAGTGGAGAACCTGGGCCATGTGGTCCAGCAAAAGAATGCCAAGGATGCCGTCCCTCTCCTTTGGATGTTTCTGCAGAAGGTGGGTGTGACACAGGGCTGAGAGACCGCAGTGTTCAGGTCACAAGCACAGACTGGCTGAGGCTGGAAGGGACCTCTGGAGGTCATCTGGTCTAACCCCCTGCTCAGGCAGGGTTGCCTAGAGCCATTGCAGAGTGAAAAATCACTACAGTGGCTACTCCACAGGCCTGTCTGGATGAGTTTTTGGTCATGTATATTTGTGTCTGTGAGACATCTAGTGAAGAACCTTAGAGAATCAGAGAGCATCCAGTGAAGTGGGCAATGCAAATAGGGCTGCATAAAGCCTGGGAAATGCCTCCTGAAGTGGAGTAATTCAGCCAGTTAACAATGTGTGGACCTCGCCGTGCTCCCTGCTGTACCTGGTTTCCATACTCAGAAGCACATCAGGATCTGTAGACCCTTAGCGACTTTTGGAGAGCACCACCAGGCTGCTGCTGGAAAGGTGGCACGTGGGATTCCCCGTCAGCTCAGACACGGGCCTCTGAGGGGAAGAGGCTCAGCTGTTAGGAGTGCTGGGGTAGCTCTGACTTTGCAGAAACTGCCTTATCATAAGATCGAGTCAAGCTGCTGGTTTGAGGTTTTTTTATCTCCCTGCTCATCCAGGCTGATAGAGGTTATGTGGTTCTACGCCAACATACAGTAATAGGCAACGTTTTCTTAAATGGGCCAGCGTGACTGAAGAACTTCTGTCAGGGCTCTGGTGACTATAACTTGTGTTCCCTCCCCCTCAATTCTCTCGATTAGCACTTAGAGCCATTGTGTAAGAATGTTAAAGTTGCTAATTCTAACAGCAGTGGTTTCTCCATCTGTCCAGCACGGAGTTGGCTAGTTTTGCCCTACAAAGCTGGACCTTGTCTCTTTCATAGAAAATGTATTAGGAAGAGATGTCCAAGGAAGAGTAATCAGCCAGCAAAAGCAAATAAAGAGGGTTATTTGTGTACAAAACGTAGCAGAAGTCCTCATTCCCCTGTAGTGCTTTTAATTAGCAGCCTTTATGGCAGTCAAAAAGATGTTACTGGGTATCAAAGACACCTCTTGTGTGGTTTTTTGGTCAAGGCAAAAAAATACTATATATACACTTTCCAACAGGAGTACTGAAGACAGAACTCAAACTGGCCACGTACTTGGAGATGCACAGCATAGAAAAGCAATGGGAGTGTCTGATCGGGCCATGTCCCCAGTTGTCTTTGTTCTGATACGCTTGCTCACACATTTGACGATGTTGCTGGGAGCCACAAAAGATCCTCAGGTATCTTCCAAAAATAGTTCCAAGTGGCCAGATGAAATGTAGTTAATCCTTTGTATGGTGCTGGTCCTTGTATCATATTGCCAAGTAACTAGGGCAGTCTTTGAAGATGCCAGACCCAAATTCGCTTTCCTCCTCGCCCAGGGGTGATTCTGGTTCCTTCATGGGCATATACGCACATACCTGCCTTTATTTGTTCAAGTGGTAGGAATCCTGTAGGACGGGGTCGACTTTCTGGTAAGCCTGTAGTTCTGCATGCCTTGTGCTCGAACTGGATGTTACTGGCTGTGCTCATACTTGCCTTTTGTTCCTCTTTAGTCATTTGACAAGATTATCAAGCCACCGGTAAACAACTCTGTGAGTTTCCTGCAGCAGCATATTCGGGAGGACTTGGCACAGCTGACAAAAATTTTGGGGAAGAGTGTGGATGAGACTGTCAACATCCTTCATCTTGTCCTCAGCAGCCTCCTCAAGGACCCACATCAGCACCCGGGCCAGTGTAAGGAACACTACCTGCCGTATCACACCTGCAAGCTTTAAGGGCAGCAGCTATTTAGCTTCTGGTCAAATAGACCATTCCAAACAGGCAGTAGCTGAGCTGATGAGGAAGATCCAGAAATTCGAGGGTTTTTTGTTGCTGTAGGAAATGAAGAATTTTTGGCTGTTTACTTCTCTTTAGGTCAAATGTGTGGGGTTTGCAAGGTTTGGTGCATAATTCTGAAAAGGAATTATTGAATAAATAACCTCATGACGTGCTGTGACAGCTTTCAGCTCACAAGCAGAGGTACTACTCAAATGCTGTGTATAATCTATATACTGGACTGCCCTCTAAATGACTACCAAGAAGCGATTTGGTGGAAGAGGAATGGCAGAGTATGGTTCACTGTAGAATCTGGAGTTCAAAGCTGACATGAGTCATTGTGCCATAGAGGGATTTATATGCAATAGCCACATTTTTAGTGTGACAGGACGAATCAGTATTCTAAGCTCTGTTCTTTGGTCTGACACTGATCATGGTCTGACCTTGGACAACTTGTTTAGCCTTTCTGGGATTATGAATGATTTGTATAAATGTCCACATCATTCAAATGAATGGCTGGACTGAAGTGTCTGAAAACCTGCAGTCACCGTGTCCTGGTTTGGATGACACTCTCCAGCTAGACTAAGATATTCATTTAGCTTTAGGACCTCTGCAACTGCTCTTGGCTCATCATGCTAACTTGCAAGGATGTCACATCTGAATGCTTAGGGAATCTGTGCTTTCTTTTAACTGAAATGTTGCAAATGTAAGAGACTAAATATTCCTGTTGCAGGGCCAGTTCAGTTTGATGATGTGCTCTCCACCAAACAGAATAGAAACAAATGGGAAGAAATTGTTGCAAACACAATTATTGTTCCTGAATTGGAGGTGAGAAATTTGCTGTATAAAATTTCAGTGGGTGAGCCGTTCAAAATCCACTTATTTGGAAACCTGACCTGCTGTAATATCTGTGCTACCCTTTTCACCCAGCCATTCCTAAAGCCAAGCCATCTATAATGTAGCTGCAGGGGAGCTTTGATTTGAAAGGGTCACAACTTTATTCTACCTGTGGAAATGAGTATCTGAGGCTAGAGTTGTGCTATGTTGATTTTCTATAGTTGGAAAAGCAGAAATATCTTAGCTCAATTGAAAGTATTTGTCCAAGTGAGCATATGGTTGCCCCCAATGAATTCCGTCTGCCTTCTATATTCCCCCCCATATACATTATCTCAGGAATGGAAGGCCTGTGAGTTGGATGAGTTGGAGAACAAAGAATATGGTCTAAACAGCTGTCTTGCAGTATGTGTTTTACACGCCTTCCCTAGGAGTTCATCTGCTTTGACAGATTTCTGTGTCAACTGGTCATCAAGGTAGTTAGGGAAATGTACTCTAGTGGAGGTTCAACATGGCAGGACACCGCCAATTCTGATAGAATTTCTCTCTTTTTTTTTTTTTCTCTAAAATGCAGGATTTGGATAAAAAACTTCTGAAGTTAAACAGACAAATACAAGAGGATGAGAGAATTTCTTCCAATCCAATAGTGAAAATAGTGTATGGTGACCCGGTCAGCTTCCTGTCCCAGCTGCCAAAGGACAGTCACATACATCATTCCAAGATGTGGAGCTGCCGAAAGAGGGTTTCAGTGGAGAACCTGGGCCATGTGGTCCAGCAAAAGAATGCCAAGGATGCCGTCCCTCTCCTTTGGATGTTTCTGCAGAAGGTGGGTGTGACACAGGGCTGAGAGACCGCAGTGTTCAGGTCACAAGCACAGACTGGCTGAGGCTGGAAGGGACCTCTGGAGGTCATCTGGTCTAACCCCCTGCTCAGGCAGGGTTGCCTAGAGCCAGTTGCCCAGGACCAAACCGTTGTTTGATTATACGGTGTCTTCATTCTCATAACTTTCCATAATCTTGAGAACTGCGTGCATAAAATATTGTTTTTTCTTTTAAACATTTAAAAAGTAATTCCATAAAAGTATTCAGAACTGATTTGTCCAAGGACAACCTTACTCTCATAGGCCCCCTTTCCTCTTCCAGGAAACAGAACTGAGGCTGGTTAAATTCTTACCAGAGATTCTGGCGCTGCAGAGAGACTTGGTGAGGCGATTTCAGAACACCACTGATGTCAAGCACTGCTCGATCCGAGAGTTCCTCAATGAACCCCTCTCAGGTGAGAAGACTGTGCCAAAACTCTAATTACCAAAACAAAAACTGCTGGATAGTCCAGTTGAAAATGAAAGTGAAAAATTTTCTTGAGCTTGCAATCTTAAGCCCTCGTATTTTCCTTTCAACTCCCATCCAAATGAATTGGAAGCCTTGGAAAAAGTCATCAGGTGGTTTTAAAGAGAATTAAGCATGTAAAGATTGTTCACAAGGGGTGGGGACTCTGCTCAGAGATAGGCAGGATAAATCCCTGCATGCAGCAGTGGATATGTTGAATTTTTAAGCTCTGCTCTGGAAGTAGGGCTTGCCTAAAAGGTGGAATATATGCCCTTCCCTTCCCTTCATGAGCAGCATACAGACATTTTGTGGCAGCTCCTTCAATTGTGCTTAAGTATAATTACTGATGTTTTTAAGTACTTAAAGGTCATGCAGAATCAGACCAAGGATCCATCCAGCCTTGCAGCCTGAGCCAATAGCAGACAATAATGGAAGAATATAAACAAACAGAGCAAATGGCTCAATTTGATGCCATTAGAAAACTTGTTTAAAGCCTTTCCTGATCTCTCTGAGCAGTTGCCTAGAGTTCACTGGTGTGCTTTGAAAATTCTTGTATTATGGAGTTTCACGGTGTTGCCAGTAAAAGGTGCTTCAGGGTCTTTCTGTTACTCCTCAGATGTGATGCGGGACCTGTTACAGAGGAGAGTGAACGTGTTTCTGTCTGTCTGGAACAAGCTAAGAAGCTCGTTGGACACCCGTGGTGAGTACCTTTATTTCCCACCACAGTTTTGAGAGTGATGGAAGCGAGAGCTTGCCAGTGCTCCTCTACTACAACCCTTTGCCAGTTCAAGTTCCTTCCATCAGGGATGCTGAGACACATCCTCAAAACTGACCTTGGCCTTTGTCCTGGCTTTGGCTGGGATAGAGTTAATTTTCTTCCTGGTAGCTGGTACAGTGCTGTGTTTTGGATTTAGGATGAGACTAATGCTGGTAGTTGTTACTGAGCAGTGCTTACAGAGTCAAAGCCTTTTCCTGCTTCTCATACTGCCCTGCCAGCGAGGAGGCTGGGGGGGGCACAAGAAGCTGTGAGGGGCACAGCCAGAACAGACCCCAACCAGCCAAAGGGGACATCCCATACCATAT
>NW_009258478.1:316932-321597 GCF_000687185.1 Egretta garzetta | reverse complement strand
CAAAAAAACCTGGGGGAGTTCACTGGGGGATGTGGCTGCTGCTTGGGAACTGGCTGGGCATCAGTCAGTGGGTGGTGAGCAATTGCATTGTGCATCACTTGTTTCTATATTCTTTTATCATTACTTCCCCTTGCTTTTCTGTCCTATTAAATTGTCTTTCTCTCAACCCACGAGTCTTACCTTTTTTTTTTTTTGATTCTCTCCCCCATCCCGCTGTGGGGGAGCGAGCGAACGGCTGTGTGGTGTTTAGCTGCCTGCTGGGTTAAACCACAGCAGCCATTAAAGGTTTAAGATGATCTAGGTGCAAATGGAAGAATTTGTTTCCCTCTTGTAGTATTCTCACCTGAACTTGCTCCCTTTAGCATTTTTAAGTAATGGAAAGAGCGCTGCTTTTTTTCAGGTTCTGTAATTTCTCCTGACCTGGGTCAGCTCAGGAGGGGCTTGCTCGTCATGGGCTGGCTCTGGATCACCTCAATCAGTCTTCTCTGCCTTTTATTTCAGGGGAAATTAAGCTTCCTAAAGGCTACTGTGATGCTGACCTGACCCTTGACAGCAAGCTTGATGTCCTTCTGCCACGTCGACGGGGGCTGGGCCTCTGCTCCACAGCCTTAGCCAGTTACCTCATTAGTCTGCACAATGACTTTATCCACTTGGTGAACAAACACATCAAGGAAGATGACAGGTACGATGCTGTTCCAGCTAGGCATTTTGGAGGGGCTCTGTTGTGTTACCTGCTACCACACAACCAGCTTTCCCTGCTTCATAAAGGCTTCTCGCTCTACACGGAGACTCTTCTCTCTTCTGCAGGTACTTGATCAGTCCATCAGAAGTGGCTGACCTGCACGTGATCAGTTACGAGGTTGAGAGAGACCTGATTCCTCTCATCTTATCCAACTGCCAGTACAGCATGGAGAAGGGAGGGGAGACGTTGCAGGACTTTGATCTGGAGAGGATCCAGCAGCAAGTCATCAGCAAGTTCCTGCAGGGGAAACCACTCATCACCCTAACGGTAGGAGAAGGCAGCTAGCTATGTTTTCTGCAGACAACTTCTTGGCTGGTGTTGGAGCCCTACAGCGTTTGCTGCAGCCAGGCATGCACTGTAGCAGGGTTAGCAATGTTACCAAAGCTTTACAACCATGGGTTTCTCTCCTGACAGGGAATACCTACTCTCGTGTACAGACAGGATCGGAATTATGAGCAGCTCTTTAATGATGTCAGGAATAAACTGGATCAGGTGGGTTTCTGCACTGGAGGAAACAGGGCAAGCACGTGACCCCTGGCATCCCGAGAAACGCCAGGCCTTCTGTGTCACTTGCCTCGTTTATCTGCTCTGAAGGCTTGTCTCCGGGCATGCCTTGGCTATGTGCAAACCAGCCTTCTTTTGTCAGTCAGGATTTACAAAGGAAAGGGACATAGTTAAGCATTTTCAGTTTCCTAAATCTGGGGCTCTGCCATCTTCCGTGACTTCAGCAACTTGAGCAGCAATAAGGAATGGCTCTAAACTAATATTAGCAACTGCTTTGACTTCATGGTTTTCAGAATGCTCTCCCCAGTTCTGTGATGAGCATGATCAGTGGGGAACTACAGTCTTATAGTGAAGTCTGTGAAGCTCTGACCATCACTGAAATTACCTTGGGATTCCTGGCCATGGCTGGAGAGAATGCCGAAATGCTTCTGACTGACTACATAGAAAAAGTTCTGCAGATGGGTGATCAGACAAACCCTCATGTACTGCAGGTGAGTCCGGAGAGCAAAGCTCTTATTCTTACGGGATAAAATCTGCACTGGTTTGTACTAAATGCACCCAGCCTGATCTCCAAGCCCAGTAAAAGTTTGGCTTGAAAAGGGACGTGATAGAATTCCCTCCCCACCATATTCAACAGCGAGGAGGGGGGGAACAATTTTCACTTCCCCTGCAACCAGTGTTTGCAGGGCGGGAGCATCTCATAGCTTGTGATGCTCAGCAGGTTCTTGCAAAACCCTACAGAAAGGTCAGGTGCAGGATGTGCAAAAGGTTGGACTCTTCTCTGCAGATCCAAGCTCTTCTGTCAGCACCAGGAAGGAGAATTCTCCAATGAGTGTTGCAGTGCTAAAACTGAGAAAAGGGAGAACTTTCAATTATGAGTCAGCTTTCAGTGACGCTGGCTTACCTGGTGCTGAGCAGGATTGAAAATCTCCCGTTACCTCTCAAAAGTGGCGACAGGGGAAGGTTTTATTTCCTAATGGTGTGTGAAATGAAGCCCTCGACTGACAGGGGGCAGAGGCACTATGTTATGACAAGTGTGTGTGACATTGCCCTGTCACTTCTCCACTCCTGTTTACCAAAAAGATGGATTATGGGAGGGAGAGAGAAGCCTATTGCAGACGGGCTTCTACACCCAGGTTAAAAGGGCTTGATGAACTCCCTGTGGTTGTGTTCCTCTGCAGTTTTGACCTGCATGGGCGCAGGACAGGGTGTGGACAGGTTCCTAAATACATCCCTTACATCCAGGTTCACTCCATATATGTGTGTGTGTTTCAGGCCCTTGGACGATGCCACCTAAAGCACAGCATAGCCCTATGGCAACTTCTCTCTACCCGCAAATCTGAGCAGCTTCTGCGCCTCAAAAGGGTAAGGTACACTGATAGCTTCAGTGTCTAAGCAGCTGTTTCCTCTTCTCTAAATGACGTTGTTCAAATGTGTATGGCTGGCTTTTTTTTTTCCTTTTTTTCCCCTCGCTGCACTTTTAGGATCCTTTTGTAGACATCAGCCCAGTCTACAAAGCTGAGCTCAGTCCGGAGATTGCCAAGCTCCTCAACACCTTCCTTGTCCACTCAAGGCTGGAAACCTTCCTGCAGGAGCTCCATGAAATGATTGTCCTGAAGCTGAGACGTGTCCAAGCTGTGGATGAATTCAAACCCACATGGAGGTAATGGATTTATGCAGACTAAACCAACCCACAGTTGTTGTTACTACCTTAAGCTTCTCTGCCTTTGAAATCGCATGTGATGGCAATGGTTCCCTTGGCAAATGCCTGCCCCGCTGGACACAAAGCACGACTATTGGCTTTAAGGATGTGCAGCTAGTGTTAAGACACACTGCCTGTTTCTGGCATGTGTGAGACTTCATCTTCCACAAGCTATTTGGGAACACTGCTGGAATATTCTAGGAGCTGCTGTACGTGAGCACTAACGATAAACACCAGCACTCCTGCAGTCACTCAGATGAGCACGCTCAGCTTTCCACACACACAGCTTGGCCCCAACTGCTTGGTTCTGACCTGCAGCCTCCCATTTCTGGGTTCTTTACCCTCTCCGTAGGTCTGACTGACTGTTTAATCCTTCCCATTACAAAATACAGTTGTTAAAACTCTGTGTACTTAACGTTGGTGCATTCCTACTGTTGTCTGAAAAGCGGATCCGTGGCCTGGTGTGCAGTAAGTAAATTGCCACACACTCAGCAGAGACATTGCATATTTATTTCCTTTCTGCAGAGATGGGCGCGAGGTGGTAGCTCCACAAAGCGAGCACACCTTGGTGATCAGGCAGCAGCTTTTTATACACTGAGACCAACACTTATCAGTTATTTTGCAATCATACCCAGTCACATCCCTTGCTTATTGGCTTTCACAAGCTTTGCATTCGATTGGAGCTACAGAGTCCGTCCTTTGTAGGACGCATGCCCTGCAAGGAAGGGTCCAGACATGGGCAAGGGTCCTTTGACCCGGGGGCATGATTTTTAGTATTATAACGAGGGCAGTTCAGCTGAGGGCACACAGATCTTGAGTTCGCTTGCCAAGTTTTAGATGTTTTCAGATCATCTTGATTAGGTGTCCTCTTCAGGCCTCCTTGCTCCAGGCTGTCTTCATTCTGAAAGTACTGTTCCTCTGATGAAACGTCCCCCGTATTATTTACAAAGTACATCTGGTATCAAAATGGTTAAAGCTTTTTGAGCCCTTCTGCAACGCTACCACACGCAATACTACATGGCATTGGTAGCTGGCCGTGCACCATCTGCTAATACTACTTTTGCTCTTTGTTGTCCAGCCTGAAGGAATCGCTCCTTCCTTACCTTGACGCAAAAGACTCGGAGTTGGCTACGGAGCTGCAGGAGCTCTTCCCCGATGAGATTCTTCTCTCCCACGCTGCCGCGGCCTGGAAAGCAGCCGCTCTCTTCAAAAGGGGGCACAGGGAAAGCTAGCCCCCACTGGCCCCGGCCCTCCTCACGCCCAGGGGCTTTGAGTGCCACAAACACACGGTGCTGGTGAGCTGGCGGCCCAGGGGGGTTGGCTTTTTGGGCTGCTTTTCTGCCTGTGAGGTTTTTTTTTTTTTTTTTACTAACTTCAATACAACTGAAGCGTTTTACTAACTTCGTACAACTAAAGTAAAAGGGGAAGATGAGATGCTTTTGCGCAGCAGAAGGCTGGTGGCGAAGCAGAAGGCTGCACCGCTCCCCAGAGACTCTTGAAGCCACCTGGGAAAGATGAAGGATTATTATTTTTTATTTTTTTTTTCAAGTATCGTTCCCCAGTGCTGGGGAAGGTGGTTTTTGATTGCAATCTCCCTTTCTCTTAGCACTGAACTGTCACTAAGGTGCAGAACGGGCAGCCCGCTACCGGGGACTCGGTTCCCCGGGAGCCCGTGCAGCACCGCCGAGGCACCGGGACCACGTCGGGGAGCGGCTCC
>NW_009258478.1:314961-316350 GCF_000687185.1 Egretta garzetta | reverse complement strand
AGGAAGGCTCCGGGTTTGCAGGGCTGGAGAGAGTGGGAGGCGTGGACTTGTCCTACATCAAAGGAGACGACACCAGCGCCTGCGCTTCCCTCGTCGTTCTCAGCTACCCGGCCCTCGAGGTAACGGCAAGGGAACGCGTCGCCCCTTAGGGTTGTGTCCAGGTGTGCAATAACGTGCGGGGTTTCGTGGCAAACTCACACGGAGGCCGTGATGTGCTGCGCGGGACACCGGTCGGTTCCCAGGGCTACGTTCCACGCAGCCTCCAACCGTGCCTGCGGCAAGGAAGCCAAACACAGAAGACGAAATCCCAGTGTGCAAGGGTTTAGCCATAAGTTTGGGAAGATGCCACGCAAACCGCTCCTAATTGCGAGAGGTTCGTAGGATTTCTGGGAGCTTACAAGGCGTTGCAGACGATGCTTTAGCGTCCAGGGTCGATGGTGAAGCGGAAGGCACCGTGATGGGACGCGGTCCGCGGTCAGGCACAGCAGTTGTAGCTGGTTTAGGTGTATAGGGAAAATAACCAGGCTTGGCCACCGCCCGGAAGGAGACCAAAAGGGCCGCTGCTACTCAGGGCCGATCAAGAGAGGAAATGAAAGCGTCTGTAGCACTCGAACAGCAGATGTCTCGTTTGTGAGTTCTTGCTGGGAATCAATGATATGGGATGGAGTGTATAAGAGCCTTTTCAAAACCGCCATGAATCCCACATCCCACAGTCATTTTACTTGAATTAATAAAGATTTTTGGCCTCTTTCCCAGCTTTCAAAATGGTATAAAAACTACCTTTAACTATAAAACCTATAACAAGCAGAGAAATAAAGTTTGGTACTGGCTGCTGGGATTTTTATGAACTGAATTTCCAAGCCTGCCTTGGTTCTTGACTTGCCCAGCACGAAGGGGTTTTTTGTCCCATCCTACAGAGTTTCTCTCGGCCTGCCCCTGCCTAGCAACAGACGCCCTTTGATAACGCTCTGAGCGGGGGAACGCTGAGGTCCCCCCTGCCTGTTGGAGTAGCTGCCCCGGTTTTGTTTCAAGGACTCCACTCTCAAGCAGGGTATGGTAGGTGATGTCCAGCCCTCTCTGTCAGCAGTCCCTTATCCACCCCTTCTCTAATGGAGTGACAGAATGACACAACCCAATGGCCTTGGCTTTGTGGGAGAGATCCAGAAGCAGAGTATTTTAAAAAAAGATGAGATTAGGGGACATAAACCAGAGGCGATGCCTCTGAAACAGTTAGGAACTCACCAGCAAAGTCCTGGAGTTTGTTATCTCTGCTTGCAGGTGCTGTACGAGGATTGCCGGATGGTGGCTGTGAGTGCCCCCTACGTGGCAGGATTCTTAGCCTTCCGAGAGGTCCCTTTCCTGGTGGAAGCTGTTCAGAGACTTCAGCAG
>NW_009258478.1:301675-314890 GCF_000687185.1 Egretta garzetta | reverse complement strand
AGCCCAGGCTCAAACCGCAGGTGTGGCATATTTCTTTGTCCCGAGTTGAGATGTCGTGAGGGCGCAGGGTGCTGCTGAGAGGTGTTCTTCCCTCTCCTGGGGCCGCGCTGGCTGGCTGGTTTCTGCTGGGGGGGCGGAAGGCGCAGCGTCCGAGTTGTACCGAAGCATCTGTTGCCCTTTCCTTAGGGGCTGGAGGCGCTAAGCCAGGAACAGCCAGGCCTCCCTTGGCAATGGGAGTCCCATTCTGCCTGCAGCCCCGGCAAAGAGCGCTGCCAGTCCCTAAGAGCTCATGCTGCTGATCATTTAGAGTCAGAGGTAGATGGCACCCCAGGAAGACCCTTACAGAGAAGCAAAAGAACTGAGAGAGACTTCTTCCTGACAGGGCCAGCATGGCTGTTTGCTTATTGGAGTGGCTCTCAGCCTACAGGAAATAACATTTCTTTTTTGGCTTTTTCAGGTACTTTTTGTAGATGGGAATGGCCTGCTCCATCCCAGAGGTAGGGCTTTACTGGAGAGCCCTGCTCTCCAGGGTCCCTGTGCTGCCGCTTGAGATTCCCGTTCCCTGGCATCCTGCAGTTACAGTGACTCGTTGTTGGCAGGATTTGGTGTGGCCTGTCACCTCGGAGTCCTGACGGATCTACCATGCATCGGAGTGGCCAAGAACCTCCTGCAGATGGATGGCTTGGTCAGGGATGAGCTGCACAAAGAGCAGGTTAGGCCAGGCTGGGAATTCATTTCCACTCTTTAAGATCCCAAGAGAATTGGGACATCTGCATACAAGTACTTTCTTACCAACTGACCTTGTGTGTGTTTATCCCTAGATTCGTTCCCTGCAGAGGGAAGGAGATACGTTCCCACTGACAGGCGCTTCGGGGAGAGTCCTGGGCATGGTAAGCTGCCGGGAGTTTCCCATTCGCTTGACCACCAAGTCTTCCAGCTTTGTGTAGCTGGGAGAGCTGGAGGATGTTGTCTCTATAGTGGGCCTGTCTCAGTGACGTTAGTTCAGGCCGGCACGGTGTCAGCAGGTGACTGGTAACACTGCTTTCCCTGTCCTGGGAGCTCAAGCATTTGTAGAAAGAGTTGGCAGTTCAGGTGTTGGATCTAGTCATGTCGATGGCTCTGGCACCCCTGTTTGTGAGCCCCAGTCATGGGGAGGTGCCAGTTCTGTAGCAGCTCACCAGGATGAAACATGGGAGCGTCTGGCTTAGAAAGTGCTGCGCAGGAAAGAGGCAGATGTGAGAAACTTGCTGCGTCTGGTGTTATTTCAACATAGTTTGCGTTAGCAAGTCTCACTGCTTCCCAGAGTGGTGTGAGGCATTTGGGGAAGGGCCACAGGGTCCAAAAGGGCAAACGGTCCCTATGAGTAGAGGAGTAGAGGATCGAGAAGGCTGGGAGTTACCAAATACAGAGCCACCATCCCACCTTCTGAAGGCAACCGGCTAGCTTGTAATTCATCTGCCACTCTGCATTTGTTAAAATAAGCCTCTTAAGTATTTGATCTTTCTTGTTTCTGAATGCCCAGGTCCTGCGTAGCTACAACAACAGCTCTAAGCCGCTTTATGTCTCTGTGGGTCACAGGGTGTGCCTGGAGACAGCCGTGCGTCTAGTCAAGTCCTGCTGCAGGTACCGGATCCCAGAGCCCATCCGCCAGGTACAGAAGCAGGGGAGCTGAGGAAGGGGGAGGCAGGCCTGGAGCCAGGGAAGCAGGCAGCGGAGGGGGCTGTGGATGCCAAGCCTATGGCCATGTTTCAGAGCCTCAGTTTGCCGCCCCTCTGCAGTTCTGCAGCTGCACCCTTCGTGCTGGCCTGTTCTTCCCCAGCCTGTTGTGGTGGTGTTTACGTGGTAGTTAACTGATCCTTCCTTCTTCCGCGCTTGTTCTTCTGACGCAGTGCCTGAAGCACACACAGCCCTCACTGCAAACCCAGCCTGACTGATTTCTTGGTTCCTCTCTGCAGGCAACTTCTGTGATGCTGATGTTAATACCCAGGAGCTGGAAATGCAGTTTTCCTGGGCAGTTTGAGCCGAGTGCAGACCGCAGTGCTGCTCCTCTGGGCTTTTGCCTGCTACTGCACTCCGCAAGGAGCTGCAGGCTCTGGGGGGGCAGCCAGCCAGTAGGTGACAGCACTGGATCACTGTCTGTGAGCAGCAGCTGCCACCAAGGCTCAGCTTCAGGCTAATTAAATCGCAGCAGGGCTTGAGGAAAGGATCTGGAGAAGCATAAAGCCTCTGGGACTTCTAGCCTGACAAGCACTTCCCTTCTCTCAGGGTCACCCTGCCATTAGTGGCTCAGGCGGGCCAGACCCAGCGCCTGTCCGGGGAGCAGGGCCCATTCAGATGCCCGTGTTCGTACCGTTGCCCTGGAACACGCCGTTCGCGTCGCTGCACCGCCGTGCTTGTCAGGTGCCTGGCCACCTTTGCTCTGCAGCTCCTCCGAGCAACGCTGAGATGCTCCTGCTGGGGGCTGTTACGCAGCCTCTGCACACGGGAGCTTCTCGTTGGTACTGCAGTGTTTTCTGAAAACAGAGTCCTGAGTTATAAACCAGACAAAAATCTTTTAACACCTTAGAGCAAAACAAACCTTGAAGCGTCCATACCAGAGCTGGAGTTTCTGATCTCAGAAACCACTACCTGCCAGACGGGAGTAGGCTGATGGATCTTCTTATGTAATCTCTTCCAGCAAGGGACAGATGCCTCCGCAGAGCTCTGAGCTAGCTCTGCAGTTCGGCGTGTTCGGAGGAAAGGGGAAAAGCGTTCCCTTTGGAAACAAGAAGGTGTCTCGGAGATTTTCGTCACCCTCATTTCATTTCCAACTATCTCCAGTATCTGTCTGTGTTCTGAGACTCTTCCCGTTCTCTAACTGCAACCTTTATTTAAAGTGATGGAATGAACTGTCGCTTCCCTTACAGAGAGATTAAAAATCCGAAAGGCAGTGTGTTTACTGTAGGGGTAGAGGGATGGCAGGGGATAAGGACACTTAAACCTTTCCATGGGACCCTTCCCTATCGCAGTTCCTCGGTATGGTAACTGTCACAGATCCTGGCACAGGGCAGTGCTGGAAGCCTCGGCTCTTGGGCACCTAAAGCTGGAGTTGGGATATAGAAGGCTGGGGCAGTCCTGCTGTGGATGACTGACTTGGCCTTTTTGCTATGGTATGTCCCCAGAACAAGCTTGCAGACCTGGTGGGCGATATGCTTACGGCTTTCCCAGTGTTGTGAAAGACTTCTGGATCGTTAGCTCTTAGTTTGTAAGTTCTGGTAGCCCTAGAAGCGTAATGCTCTTAAGAGAGCTCAGCTGCCCTTACCTTCTTGAGGCTGTGTTTACGGTTTGTGTGAAGGTGCAGCACGTGTAGTGCTGTGCAGTTGCAGGAACTTAAACCTTCCCTCGAGGTACGGCTGGCCAGTCTGTACAGGGCTTGTTGTGCTTTTGGGCATGCAACAGTACCTCGGCAGTGATCAGAAGCAGTTTGATTTGCATTCAGCCCACAATGTGGCCGTGCTGCCAAAGGAACTGTGGCTGTGATGCAGGTGAGAGAAGTGATCTTTCAGAGAGAGCAGTTCATTATCACCTACAACCGGTATTTACATCCCACTTCGTCCCTATTCCATGTGTAAGTGCAAGGCCGATCTGGGAAAATTTTGCTTGCATGGGGGTGATCTCTCTGCCCAGGCAGCTTGTGAGATTTTGAGGTTCTTCTGCAAAGATTTGGTCATTTGGAGCTACCCAGGCAGGGATTGAGGTAGGCAGGAGCTGTCATCCCGGAATAATAAGCAAAGCATTCAAATTGAAGCAATCCCAAGCCCTCCTGAGAGCAGCTGCCCTTGCCCACTTCTGGCAGAGGTCAGAACCCCTCTCTGGTGCTTGCTCACGCTCCAAGCCTGCCCAGACCCAGGATCCCCACGCAGAGTGGGGAAACAGAAGCTTTTAACACTCTCCAGCTGACAGGGATCGCCCTGGGACTGATTCTTCCGCTCTGGCTGCTCAGGTGCCCGGCTGGCTGCGCACCAGCCCCCAGCTCACTTGATGATCCTTTCAGCTCCAGCTGGCGCCTTGCCCAGCCCGTTCCTGCTGGCTCAGGATGTGGCTGATGGGACAGCCTAGCCGTGCTCCAGCCCACCAAGAAGGACAGACGTAGGCCTGCCCAGAGCTCTGAATTTCTGCAGGTCGCTTCGTGGGAAATATTAAGCGCTTGCCCTTAGGAGAACTGAGAAATAAGCCGTCATCCCTCTCCTCTGGGTGAACGGCTCCTGCGGCTCAGCAGGGAAACCAGCAGCTGATATCCTGGAACTCTTAACGCCCTTTGGATGTAGCCCCCGCTGCAAGCTTGCTGTGTACACAGGGATCACCGCTGCCCCTCATAAAATAGGCAAAGCAACAATTCCAGACCCTAATGCCAGCACTAGTCCCCTCTGAAAATAGCAGCAGTCTGTGAGGATTATTACGGGACAGTTATCCATCTTATTGATTAGCCTCTTGGTTAATACGCTGGGTTAAGCTGTCTCTCAGCGCTGCGTTAGGAGTGAGGACTGGCCGGTAACTTGCCACCTAATCAAGCATTAGCTTATGTTATCAGCAGAACAGGGCTGGGGTTTTTCTTCCCTAGAAAAATAGTGTGTCGATCTGACTTTTGCTACCTTGGTCTCCTGGTAGGGACTCTATTGAACGACTTCCTTCCCTTGTTATAAAATACATCACGTAATCTCTTATCCTGAAGAGTGATCAAAGTTATTTGTCAGTTCAGTTATGAAACTGTCCAATTATAGAGAGAAGGGAAAAAAAATCTCCCAAACAAACCACCCCTTATGTAACTATTTTTTCATTCTGGAGCTTGCAGAATTGTTAAGCAGTTGTGGAGCTGCGTTTCCAGCAGTAAGCCGGCAGAGCCTCCACCCGAGAGCTCTGACTGGGAGCGGCAGGGATGGAGGGGTAGGGGGGAGCTTCTCGAGCTACGGGAGAGACTCTTCAGAAGTAGAACAGCGATGAGAGTAGCAAATGCTTCAAGGACAGCCACTGGGGATGCGTTAACCCACTTTATTAGCATGATCATCATATGCTGTGAAGCTTTTCCAACTGGGAAGGTCACATACTGCTTTGTAAGTGGAGAGAGACAGTCTGCCTTTGAGGTGGGGCACGGCAGCTGTTCTGAAATGTCGTGGCGAAGCAGTAGCTTTGAGAAAGGAAGTTTCTAAAAAAGAAAAAAAAAAAAAACTTTGAGGGAATGTAAAAATCAACTGCCAGTTCTCAAAGTTGTCCAAGAGCCCAGGATCTGGGTGCTTGTGATAGCATCCGAGAGTCTCCTGCACTCGAAAGCTGAACACTAACACTTCTGGGGAACAAGAACATCCAGTTAATGCCCAGCAACACTTTCTGGAGCTCTTGGGGTTTCCGTTCGTGTTCCCCTGCCCCACTCGGACCACATCACTTTCCGGCATTGCTGCCAGGACACAGCAATGTGTTTTTCCTGGTGAGCTCAGGAGAGCACGTGTCCCAGGAGAGTGACGGAAGAAGAAGGGAGGAACTGGACGCTTGCACGACGATGCGCTTGATGAGGTTTGGTGATGGCTCCAAGCTCGATTTCAAATGAGGAGGGCAGTAAACCATGAATTTGGTAGAGTCTCAACATTACTCCTTTTGATTTTGGTACTGGAAAGCAGAGCCCAGCACACGGATATGGCCTGGTGTGTACACCGCTCCCCTCGTCGTCCTGGGCAGCCTTTGGACTCCTGAGGTAGGACAGTGTGAAGGGTGTGTGCCTTGCCACTGCTGCCGAGAAACGACAGAGCCAAGGATGTGCTTGTGTCTTGTCTCTGTTTGCTTTTAGTGGATGTTTTTACCTGCTATAGCTGCATAATTACCATCGCACAGCCATCAGGCGCATAGGCAGAATGAGCCAAGCTCTTGCCTGGGGAAAAGGATATGCAGCAGACAAGTGGTGCGCTTCTCCATCTGTTGCTGCATCATACAACTGCTGGAACAGAGGAAGGAAAGGGATGGGTACAAGAACAGGCAATGCCAACTCCTCTCTTTTCATCCCATGTCCTGTTGAGAACTCGCCTGCTGGATTGCCGTATTCCCAAAGTCTTCACAGCCCTCTCCATAGCCTTGTTCCCCTTCTCAATCTACAGTTTCCCCGTGGAGGGAAGAGTCCCATTTCTCAGCTGCTGAGTGACCAGAAAAGCCAATCCCTTGGGAACGTCACAGTGTCACAGCTCTAAAGGCCATGGATGATCCTGGAGTGCCGTGAGCCTGGAGGCTGCAGCCTGCATCTGCTTGCAGTGCCCTGTTAGCGTAGCCCTGGGACACAGCTGCTGTTTCACTGAGCACAGAGCGAAGGTTATTGCAGCAGAGTCCGTGGGGCATTCTGCTGCTCTGGGAAAAGTCCATAAAATGCTCCAGTAGTTCCCCACCTTTCGAGAAGGGATCTATGAGCCACTGTCTCAGGCTAAATTGCTTCGCAGTGCTGCAGAGATCTGCCTTCACATCCATATGGTTTTGGCACTCCCAACAACTTCCTGGGGGCCAGGGGAGGTACTGCTTTTGTACGTCAGTACAGGCTGAAGGATTTTGATAGCTTTGAGCAACAGGGATGAAGAATATCCCGAGAAACAGAAGGGTGGGCAGAGTCCTGGGCTGAAGGGGGGTCATTTGCTTTGGGCATCTTTATCTGCGAGCATTTTGCTGATGCCCAGGGATTCCTCAGCACTGCGGAGACCTGCATGTGATCATGGCATGTGATCCCTTTACAGAGTGAGGGTGGTGGGGCAGCTTCTGTTGGTTGTATCTGTTGGAGTATCTCCTCTTGAGGGAAGGAAGACCCTGCCCTCAGTTTTCTGACAAGTCTGTTCCATCTCTCATCAGACGGTGATGAGCTGTTGCTGGGGGAGGCCTGTGAAGGAGCTTAGCTGCTTGTTATGTTTTCCCGCGTTGCATTTGGAGGTGCCTACATGTGGAAGAAGTCATCTGGGTTGGTTCAAAGGATGAAAGCACTAGACCACTCTCAGACTCCCAGGTCTCTCCTGGCTCTGCTGCCAGGGTTCATTAAAGGGGAGCTGCAGTTCTGGTGTAGAGACAAAGCAGCCCGTCACCTCAGCAACTCTCCCTTTGCCAGTCAACACCTCTTCTTAGTAAGCCTCTGGAAGTCCTTGCTGGCCTGTCGCCTCTCTGGACGATGAGGAGCAGCCATTCCGTGTCGGTGTGAGGTGAGGGATTCCAGCTGGGTCAGTGCTTGCTGCAAGAAGGCTCGCTGCACTGCAGCGTGTGCTGGGAGCCCGCGCTAGTTCATCCTCCGAGTCTCACAGGGACCCCTGGTGAAGGCTGACTGCACTCAGCTGCAGCCAGGATTTGCTGAGGATGCCCGGCCTGGGTCCTGCTTTGGCTGTTCATCCTGCCGTCGGGTCAGGGTGGGCAGGGCTGGGCAGAGCAGACCTTAAGCACTGACAGGCAGGAACTGTCGGTGCCAGCGTCTCACCTCCTTACTCCTCTGAGAAGTAAAGGGGCAGACAGCGAATGTCATTTCTGCTTCTGAAATGGACTGTGCTCCGGTAAGGCTGTTTGGTCCAGGACCCTCTAGTTCCTCACTTTAAGTCTTCATTCTCCCAAGCAGCACACAAACCAAACAAGGGAAGAAACATGCGGGTTCCTCTTTGCAACACAGTCGTACGAGAGCTCTTTGTGATGTGCTGACATCAGGGTGTGCGGGGGCGCGCTGAGGTGGCAAAGGGGGGCACCAAGCAGGCTGATCAATCCATTTTCACTCATTTTCCTCCTTAATTCCAGGCTGATATTAGATCGAGGGAGTATATTCGGAAGCAGCTGTGTTCACCACTGGAAGTCGTATCTTCTGGGCCAGAGAGGTAGGTGTGTGGGCAGCCCAAGCGGCTGCCTCTCCAAAGGGGATCTGCTCATGTAATGATCTTCAGTAATGGCATTAAAGGGACAGGCGGGGTAACAAAGCGAGCTCAAGTGACATCAGGACGTATGCTGCCTCCATAAAGGGTGATTTCTGGTGGTTGTAGCCATGCTACTTCACACGTTCCTTCTGCAGAGCACCGTGTCCTAGGCTGGGGAAGGTCGTTGGGGATTTGGTCTGTTTCTGGCGCCTGCGTGTAAGCAAAGCGCTAACGCCTACAGGTGTGACACGAGGGTGAACAGAAATACTCTGCAGGGAGCCGCTGTCTGTGCCCAGAAAGCAAGGGGAGGGTCAGACTCCCCCACCCTTACGTAATGGAGGCCAGCGGCTGCTCTCTTAAACGGTGTAAATCCATAGCAAGTCCGCTGATGCGTAGGAGCTCCTTGTGTTGTGGCTACGCTGCCTCCCCAGCGTAGTTCAGGAGGGTGTTGTTGGGTTCCCTCAGACCCACACCGGTACCAGGCGGGGCAGGCCGCCGATCGCCCTGCCTGAAGGGTTCCTTGGGGGTGAACGGAGTGCGTCAGGACAGAGCTGCCTCTGCTCTCAGGGTCCCGATGGAGCACAAGGAGTGAAGGCTGCCGGTGGCGGTAGCGAGGGGTTGCTTACGCAGCTCTCCTGGATTCCTTAGGACACCTGGCCGGTGCAACTCCTCGTGCTCTGCTCGGCTCTTTGGGTCAGGCAGCCAGAAGCACAAGAAGGGGCTCTCTCTGCTCTCGTACTGGCAGTTGCACAGCGTGGCCAGGCCATGGGGGTAGCCCCATGCAGTGCCAGGCCGGGTGTCCCTGGTTTGTGCGGGAGCTTCATCTCTGACACCCCTAACACCTCCCTGCCGGGGCAGATGCCGAAGCTCACGCGGAGGCTGGCTACTTTGGAGGTCTGGGCGACAGAAGAACCAAACACATTCCATTTATGGCCATATGTCTCAAAACCTGTGTATCTGACCCCCTTACTCGTCAAGTGACATAGTTATTTGGTCTTCTTGGTTTCTACTTTTTTTTAAGTGTGTGACCCTTCCTTGTTTTTGTTCCTAGAAGGCAGATGCCGAAGCTCACGCGGAGGCTGGCTACTTTGGAGGTCTGGGCGACAGAAGAACCAAACACATTCCATTTATGGCCATATGTCTCAAAACCTGTGTATCTGACCCCCTTACTCGTCAAGTGACATAGTTATTTGGTCTTCTTGGTTTCTACTTTTTTTTAAGTGTGTGACCCTTCCTTGGTTTTGTTCCTAGAGGAAAAAAGGAGGCTGAACTGGATGATTAGTCTGATGCCAGAAGAAACCGCAGGGCTCCTCTTCACTGGATCCTCTCCTCCACCAAGGCTGTGGTTCTGTCGAGTGCAACAGCCGAGTGCCACCCCAGGGGAGAGCAGCGCAAGGCCGCGTCAGCCCGGACAACGCCAGCCACCGTGCGTGCGTCTGGTGGGCAGGCAGACCAGCTTCTCTTCAAACATAATGTTGAGGGCATATTTCTCAGGGTTGATTTTTAAGCGTTGTAAAAATGCTTGTGTAAGCAAAGGCACACTGACAAGTTTGCTACAACTTACTTGAGTGCTTGGGCAGTTGCAGGAGGTGGTTTACAAATTGATGCTGAGGCACTTAACTTAGTTACGAACAAACTCCAGAGCTGGCCTTTGGCTCCCACCACACCTCTGTGGCACAGAGACTTCCCTTCTTGTCGTTTTTGGAACAGCTTCCACCCAGGCCCTGCAGCCTGTACTCACACTCACTTTGCACGTCTCCGGGGAACAGAAGCCCAGTACGCAGCTCCGGCTGGTCCTGACAGACGGGCAGAGGACGCTGTGTTTCAGGTGGGCGTGTGACTCACGAGGGAGGGGATGGAGCCAACAGTCTGCTGCGGATTTTGGAAGAGGCTCAGGAGGTCTGAGCTCCAGTACCTGAGTCAGTGGCTTCCGTGTGCCTGCTGCCGCGGTGCCAGCGACCAGACCTCGGGGGCTGCGTGCGGGGCGTTACCTGCGCTGGGCACGTGGTGCTCTAGCGTTGCTGCTCTTGGTGGGAACTTGCTCTGCGTTGCTGCTGAGGAGTGATTCGGTGGAAGGGCATTCTGGTACCCGCTCGGTGTTACTGTGACCTTGACCCCTCTCTGCAGTGACTGAGGCAGGGGCCTCACGGTGGAGATCAGCTCTTCCTGAAGGACAGGTCGTCTCAGGGGAAAGGAGAATTTCCCATCAAGGAGAGTGGGGAGGAGGGAGGTCCTTCCTAATGCACAAACCAGTCAGGGCGGCCAGATCCCGGGCTTGAGTTTTTGCCGTCTGAGTGGACTGGGAGCACTCGTGTCAGGTCAGGAGGGGGCTCTCTGTGCCCAGAGGCGTGGACCAGCACCCATCAGTTAAGCCATTTGTGAAGCTTGGCGTTACCAGCAGAGCACAGAACCAACAGTTTCATCCCTGAATCAATACAGCGAGTCTTGCCCGATTTGCAGGGCTAAAGCTGTTCCTCCAAAGGTGTGGGTTCCTGGTTGTATTCGGCAGGTTATTCCTCACCATTTCCGAAGGAAAGGGGAGCAGATCTGCGAGTTCTTGAACACAGCCAAATCTCTGGCATGTTGATTTAAAAAACCATGGCTGCGTAAGATTCCAGCCTGAAGGGGAAAAGGATGATTTCCTGGGATCGGAGAGGGGGGCTTGGGGTCAGGGCTCCTGTGGTCTGTTTTAAACGCTGCCAAGCACTTCGCTTTTGCATAAATTTATTTTACAGCTTTTGTCGCCTCAGTCTCGCTGCTGCTTTGGGTGCCGAGGGCGTTCGGCCCCTTCCGTGTGTCTGTGCAGCATCTGCTGGATCGGAGCCTGGGCTGGTTCCTCCGTCAGTGCTACGCCCTGAAACCTGGGTCGGGAAAAGGGAGGAAGCAACGAACGTGGCTCCATTTGGGGAGCTTTGTTGGGCCGGTCCTCGGGAGCGTTGAGGAGAGGGACAGGTGCTGTCAGGGTGCTTCCCAAAAAAGGCCTTGCTGATTGATCTGTTTTAAGACAAAGCCAGAAGCAGCTGCAGTTTTCAAGCCCCGGGAAGGAGTGTGCCATCTCCTGGGAAGCCTCAAAGCCCTGTTCACATGGGAGTTTGTTACGTGGGTGAAGAGAGACCAGGGAGGAAAAAACGTCGCAGTGGAAGCGTGCTCCTTTGATCCCGGTGGCGTGGGGGATCAGAGGGGCTGCCTGGCAGCCAGGGTAGGAGGAGGCGTTTGGGTTTGTGTCTGGCGCTGCCTTTCGGAGGGGATAGGGCTGCGGGAGCCTGGTGGGCAGCACTGCCCAGCCGAGGGGACGCGAGGGCAGCCGTCTCGCCTCACCCCCAACACCACGGACCCAGCACCTTTTCGGACACTTCTGTGTCCCCTCTCTGAAGGGAAGAGTGTGGAGATGGAGCCTCCTAAAAAGCAACCCTGCCGGCTTGAGAAACCAGTGAAACGACGGAATGGGGTGGGAGCAGCTTCCCCCGGTGCTGCCGCCTCCCTCATCTGCTGTGAAGACACCCGGAGCTGTCGGGGGGCAGCGGGAGCCCAGCCAAAACGCTGCTGTCCCAGCCCCCGGGGGGGATGGGGACGGGGCCCTGGCAGGGAGGAGTATTAGTCCTGTAATTAGCAGCGGTGGCCCGCTCTCCTGCAACGGGACACTGGGTCGGGCTTAACGAGGAAGGGCTTGCGCAGAGCTGCCCGCACGCCAAGGTCTGCTGGGCTGGGAACCCCCGCAGCCCCCAACCCACCTCCCGCGCGCCCCACCTCGGCACACGGCCGGGTGCCTTCTGCTCCGAGCACGAACGCCCTTCATTCCCTTTCTGCCAAAACTATGGGACCCCCCGAATTGGTAGGGGCAGAGGTATTAACTAGTGAGTTCTTAATGGGAGGAACTGGTCTGGGATCGTTCCCAGCTCTTCCCAGGAGCCGTGGGACCGTGCTCAGCAGCAAGTGGTTCATCCCTGTCTCATTCCAACCACCCCTGAAGCAGCAACTTCACTAAACCACCTGGGCAGGGCCTCGTAAAGCTGAGGGGAGGGCGGGCATTTCTGTGATACTGGGGGCAGAACACCAGAGAAATTCATCTTTTTATTTGCTGGTTGCCTTGGCCTGGACTTTGCCGGCCCTGGGAGCTGCCTGCCCATGCTGGGGTGCCACAGGACCAGCCCAGGCTCATCCCAAATTCTAGGTCACACCATTCTGGCTGCAAATGTATGGGTGGTGCTGAGGCACCTGATGTGGCTCAGCTGTGCCGGAGGAGGGGTCTGCTGGGGAGGGGGCAGCTCCTGCTCCGGGCATCGCTGTGCCAGAGAGGGGGTTTCCACAGCAGATGGGCCCGCAGCTCCTCCGGACCTGGCTGCGCAGCCGAGGCGGGTGAGTGGCTGCTGGTTTAGGCTCTCGCGATATAGTCGTGACTTGGTGCTCTTCTGGTGTTGGACCGCGAGAGGGTTGGGGTGTGCCAGGCGGTGGAGGTTCTGCAGCAAAGACGTGAGCTGGGCTGTGCTGAGCCCAGTTCCCCGGTGGGGACGCGAGGCTCCTGCTGCTCTGGGCTGCAGCTGGGGGTTGGCTCTTCCTCCTCCTCCTCCTCCTCCTGGGCTCCCAGCTTTCTGTCGTGCGTGAGTGGGTCACCCTGCGAGAGAGCTGGGGTTGGTGTTCAGCTGGCCTGGGCTGCGGGGGGGTGCCTCTGCCTGGAGGGGCAAAGTGGGAAAAAGCAAACAGTAACAACAGAAAGACAAAAAAAGCGACACAAAGCAGGGCTGTGCGTGCTCCCCCCGGGCATCGCTGGCATCGCTGCCGCTCCCCTCGGCGTGAGCTGAGCTCTCTCTGCCCTCCTCTTGCTCTGAGTGCAGGTGAACTCCCAAGATCAGATGCCTTTGGACTGAAGGCGTCTTTTTGGGGCTGGGGGAGGAGGGCTGGTGGCTGGGTGGCCGGGCCTTGCTGCCCTCCCCGCCGAGCCGGTGGAGCTGCCGGCTCTTGCGACCTGCGCCTGCTCTGCGGTGCTCCCTCGGCTGCCAAAACCCGGGGGGGTGGTGAGACAACGGGACTAATCTCTGTGTTTGGTGTCTGCTTGTGGCAGTGAGGGATTAACTTGGTCTTTATCTAATTGGTTTATAAACTAGGGAAGGGAAAATCGCTTTGTAATGCATGAAACCTCCTCTTAATGGAAACTGGGAGACTGCGTGCCCTTCCTGAGCAAACTCACACTGAACTCTGCTGGAAATCAGCTTCTCTGCTCTCCTGTTACTGCCGACTCGTTACATGGCCGCGCCGTTCGTTACCACCCGGGATGCTTTTCTCTTTAGCTTTGCTACCCGTGAGCGTTCCGGGGTCTCTGAAGGGGTCTCGC
>NW_009258478.1:300950-301491 GCF_000687185.1 Egretta garzetta | reverse complement strand
GGATGGATTAAGGCTGGCTGCCTCTGATTAAACTAATCCAGCACCTCTGCTGCCTTACGGCTCAGCCGGCGCTGCCAGGTGGGGCTGGGCCGTGGCGCAAGGGCTGTGGCACGAGCGTCCGGGCGCCTGCTCCGCAGCCCCCGCTCTCGGGATAAGCCGCCGGGGTTGGGATTTCCTGACTCCCTCCTGTGCTCTCCGTCAGAGACGCGGCACCGAGGCAGCTCTGCAGAACGATTCCCGCTGTCGGGGGTGCGGAGCGTGCCTCATCCCTCCCCTGCGTGAGAACACGCTGCGGGGAGGTGGGCTGGAGAAAACCTGCGATGTGGATGGGAAGAAGTAGAATGGAGCGAGACCAAAGGGGGAGAAGGTGGAGAGATGAAGGAAGGAGAGCGAATCCTCGCTTGTGGCTACAGCGGGGGCTCTGTAAGGAGAAGGGGGTCGGGGTAGTCCTTCAGCCGCTCGCTGCAGGGAAATTGTGTCCCCTAACACAGTCCTTGCCCCTCTGCTGTGTGCCTGGAGGATGGATTAAGGCTGGCTGCCT
>NW_009258478.1:296878-300610 GCF_000687185.1 Egretta garzetta | reverse complement strand
CCCCCCCGGGGCTCCCAGCCCCGGCCCCACAGCCAGCTCCTTCCCCCCGGACGCTGGGAATTAAAGCAGGAACCGTTTCTTGGCTTCACCTGTGGGGAGGCTGGGGGGGAATCACTCGCCCCGCTGAGATGCGCATGTTGGAGAGCCCTCTCTGGCTGTCGTGCCTTCGACCCATCCACAGACACAGCCTGCGCTGGCTTAATTAAACCTGAGCCGCCCCATGCGGAGCCTCCTCACCGCGGGCTTGGCCGCTGCGGGTCAGGCTCAGCCCCGCACACGGTTTGAGGCCGATCAAAGGCTGCCCAGGAGCTTCTCCGTGCAAACGTGAGCTGGCACGAGGGAGCAAACCCATTCCCCTTCTGCACCCGGTGTCGGTGCCACCCTTCCAGGTAGGAGCTTCTCTCCTGCCTCCCGAGGGCTCTCACGGCCGCTTGTTTTACGGCTTTGTTTGCCCTCTGAGGATCTGAAGGGAGATGGAAGGTTTGTGCCAGTCAGGTGAGAGATGACTCGTTCTGCTGCAGATTCTCCATGTCGGCTTCCTCTCTGGTTTTTGTGGGCACCTAGAGACCAGGAGGGGAGATCTCTGCACGTGTGCTGCTTGCCAGGGTCCCTTGGTAAGGGAGGGAAGATGCTTTGGGATGCAAATCTGTGCTTCTGGTTACTGAGGGAGTCGAGATGAGTAACTCGAGTCACAGATGTCTCGAGCTGGGTGAGATGAATTCCACCTCCGTGTCTGGAGCCTGTGGTGGGCTAGGTGCTGCCTGTGCGGTTTGTACTGCGAAGGCTGAGCTCTGGTGACTCAAGGCTTGGATTCTGGGACAGTCCTGCTGAGGACAGGGAAAGCGGTTTTGTTGGGATTTCCCCCTCTTTCCGCCCCCCACTTCTCATTCCTCTTCCCTTCTGACTTGTGCTGCTCAGGCAGATTTAGGAGGGGCGATCTCCCTCGTGCTCCCCTGCAGACTGGGACCATCGAGGCATCGTCAGGGTGCAGCGTGCACCCAAGGGCTGCAGAGCTCCTGCCACAAGGGGCTGAGCTCTCCCCCTGCCACGTGTTCCCAGTGCTTTTGCCTTGCACGGCGCTGGCTGGGGCAGCTACGTGCCGTTGGCTCTGACCCTACTGCTCCGCTCGGAGCGGGGAGGCCGTTCCCCGGCGTTGGGGCCCAATCTCTGGCTGCAAACAGGGGTTGGTCCTCGCTGGGCCAGCTGAGCCTCAGCAGGGCATCAGGAAGCCTCCTGTGCCGGGGATGCGACGGTGGGTGCTGGCAGGCGGCGCCCGTGCATGCAGGGGGCACTGGGCAGGTTGGGAAGCATCGCGGTTCCCTTGCAGTCCTCGTCTTTTGTCCTATAAATAGTTCCCACCCCAACCACTCTTCCTTTTGTTGGTCTCGGCTGATCCTCTCTCACTCTGATGCAGACACCTCGTGCCGGAGCCCTGCCAGCCCCCGGCTTTATTTTAGGGCCATATTAATGAAAAGCAAATGAGAGGAATTTCTCTTGACACCCAGATTAATAGCAAATGGGATAATTATGAGCTGTGTCATTAGGGTGATGGAGCAGCTTGTACGGGGCTCAGCGCAAAAGGCGGCAGAGCTGCAGCGCACACGCGCACCCCTCCTTTCTGGAGGTGGGGGCTGTGCCCCCCCGAGAGGCGGCTGGGGAGGGCAGGGGTGGGAGGCAGGGGGTGCGTGGTGCTCTCGTTTTGGCTGGGTGAGAGCACAGACCCGATTTCCTTGTGGTGCCCGGTCTCTGCCCACGTGGAGGGGAGCGGGGGGCCGTTGGCCTCGGCGGGCGGAGGTAAAGCCTTGCCCCTCAGCTCGCCCCACGCGAGGGGTCAGAAGGGGCTGGGGGATGCGAGAAGCTGCCCACTCCACCCCTTGGGCGACTCGCTGGATTTACGGGGAGCCAAAGAGCCATCGCTGCTGAGCAGACGCGACAGTGAGCCTCCTCCCGCGGCGCCTGGGCTCTGGGGGGGGACAGGGTGGCAGAAGAGGAGGTGAAGCGGGGCTGGCTGCTCTCCTGGGGGGCACCCCCGGGGCCCTGCACCTGGGTGCTCTCCGTGTCCCCGCGTGTGCCGGCTTCCTTCCGCGAGGGTGCGCTCGGAGTGCCTCTGTTCGTCTTCTGCTGGCCCGGTCGGCTTTAAAATCACAAAATAAAGGCCATAAAAGCAGCCTGTAATTAATTCTTGGGTTAGTTCCCAACTCAAGGGCTCGATGCAGAATGTTTCCTTAGGAACGTGCTTTTCCTTGCTTTTCTTGGACTCGCTGCTTGCCGTGTTGTGCCTCTGCTTGCAAACCCCCAGCTGCTCGCACTCCGCTGCTGCTGCTTATGAGCCAGTGCACGCATTTCTTCCTTTCTTTTTTTTCTTTTTTTTTTTTAATGTTATATTTATTGAGCGCTCCTGAGAACCCTGTGCATGGGAGGCCCCCGGTGAGCGCCGGGACTCCTGCCTCGCGCCCTGCCTGGCGTAGGTGGCTCTGCCAGGGGGAAGAGCATCTCCCAGCTGATGTTTTGACTGGAGTCGTTTCTCTTGTGTGGCAACAGCTCCCGTTTGCGTGCTGAGGGGGCGGCCGGGATCAAGTGGCCCAGTGGCACATCTGGAGGGAGGGCTGCGTGCCCGCCACGGCCAGCGCAGGAGGGGGATGAACGGGAGGAGAGGCACTGCTGCGAGCTGGCTCTGCGCCTCTGTCCCCGCTTGAAAGAGAAACCCCCGGCTTCCTCACGAAGAGCATTACTGCCCGCTAATAAAATATCCAACACATCCTTAGGAGAGTGTTTAGGATCTGAAAGCCTGTGATAAGTCTGGGAGCTTTGTAACATGCTCAAAATGATGGTGGCTTAGCAATGTGATTAAAGCTTGCTGATTAACACGCAAACCTTTTTTGTAATGAGCAGGATTGGG
This sequence comes from Egretta garzetta, assembly GCF_000687185.1. Lineage (NCBI taxonomy): Eukaryota > Metazoa > Chordata > Aves > Pelecaniformes > Ardeidae > Egretta > Egretta garzetta. Next base: position 297,711 of record NW_009258478.1, on the reverse strand, counting down.
AGGGTTTGGGAAATCCAGCTGGCATCTAACAAGGTTTCTCCAACCAATTACTTGGATATCAATTAGTTTGCTCGCTAAATGTCACCTGGTTGCTCTTTGTTTGCAGTAACCTGGTATCCAATTAATGGGATGTGGTTATTGCTTGCGACGGGCAGCGCTGCGGGCAGGGAAGGGGCAGGGCAGCGCCGGCAGCGGCCAGGCTCTACCCTACCCGTGGGGCAGCACTGGGGCCAGGGAAATCCCAGTCCCTGGAGGACAACATCCCGCTCTGCTCCTGGGATGCTGGGATGTCCTGGGAGGACAGCTACCCCTCCTGCTGCTCCGGCTGAGCCGAGCCTCCCCCGCTGGAGCCCAGGGGTGGGCACCAGGGGTTGAAGCCCCCCGGCCAGGCTGCTCTGCGGAGCCGTGCTTGCAGCCGGCCGCAGCCTCCTCTCTCCTCCCCACTGCAGGCCGATAAATTTAATTTTGCTGAAAATAGCCCCCCCCCGCCACGCCGCTTGCTGTTCTCCTGCCTCCTTCCCCAGGATCTGCCAAGCTGCGCTTGGACGGTGCGGCTGCAGCGCCGGGAGCAAGGGAAGCGGCCGAGGATGCAGAAGCTGCTCCCTAAATCGCGCGAGCAGTTGGGTAGAGGAGGGCAGAGCTGCTGCGGGAGCCGGGGGGGGACGGTGCCCCCGTTCCAGCCCTCGGGAAGGGTCCTGGATGTTGGGTTGTGAGGCGCATGGGGCCAAGGAAGGGTCGAGGCTGCAGCATCGGGGCTGAGGGCTTGCAGCCGGGCGGCCAAGCGCGGTGCAGGGGGGCTGTGGGCACATCTGGCTCTGCAGAGAGCCCGGAGG
>NW_009258478.1:276129-277600 GCF_000687185.1 Egretta garzetta | reverse complement strand
CTGCTGGGGGCTCCTCTCCCAGCCCTGGATGCTTCCACAGAGCTCATGAATATTAATAGCACATATGGGTGATGGGGGAAGGAGCAGAAAGCGTTGCCAATTGTGAAGCCCAACCCATCCCAAATCTAACATCGGTGCAAGAAGCCAACCCGGTCTCTGGGCGTAGGATGGCGTTTTGGGGGGGGGCTGGAGAGAAAAGGCTGGTGTGAGCTGGGGTTGGGCGCGGGGTGGGCTCTGCTGGGGTGTTGGGGTCCCGCTCCCCACCTGGGAGGGAATAAATCAGCACAGCTCTGTCCCCTTGGGGGTTTGCCCACCCTGTTGGGGTACAGGGGCGAGAGGCCGGGTGGGCAGGGGGGTGTGCGTGTATTTGGGAGGAGGCTGCCGGTCCCCGGCTTTCACAAGCACTGAGTCAGCGGCGTGATGGAGCCCTGCATCTCTCCTCTCCCCTCCCTGGCAGGAGGGGATTTTCGGGGTGATCCAGGCCTTTACACCCCTCCTTTGCCCTCCACCAGCCGGGCCAGGGGCGGCTGCTGGCGTGGGGTTGCCCTCTGGCATCTCTGACTTGCCTAAGAGCCTCGGCCGGGATGATAAATGTTAAAATCTGCTGCAGGCTATCGCTGACCTAATTTTCAGCATCGCCTGTGGATCTTGTCGGCTGTTGCTTCCAACTGGGGTGAGGATGGGCTGACGGGGGGCTGTGGGAGAGGGTGCGTGGGGACCCCCGGGGCTGTGCTGCACCGGTACCCCCAGCCCCGGGCGGCGCGGGGACCCGCGCCGCCCGGGGCTGGGGGTACCGGTGCGGCACAGCGTGGGCTGTGCCCCCCGTTGCAGCCCATCCCTCCATGGGATGAACCTCCCGTGCCCGGGCTGGGGCAAACAAGCTATTTGGGGTCCAGCTCAGCTTCACTCCCTGCAGATTTCTGCTAAGCAGAAAACAAATGCTAATTACACGGCATAATTAGCGAGATGCCGCATCTATTTTTAATCAGCTTTGGAAGATAGATTCTTCCTTCTGCTCTGTGCTCACCGGCAGCCTCTCCCACGGCGGTGGGAAATCAGTTGCTCTTCCCCTTTTGCGCCCCCGGGATTGGGGCTGGGATCCCTCCTGGGATCCCCAGCCAGAGGAACATCCCCTGAAATTCCTTAGAGGAGTCAGAGGCTCCCACTGAGAGATCCCAGCCCCTCTCTAAGCCATCAGGGATGGATGGAAAGGATGGAGGAAATCAGCTCAGCTCTGCCAAGGTGTTCAGCAGCAGCTGGGAAAATCGCGGGAGGAGGAGCAGCCTGGGAAAAGGTTGCAAAAAAGATTCGGAGGTGATGGGGCAAGCCCTGCTTTGCCAGCAGATCCCTGCCCTCGGTGTGGGTGGGACTGAGCGTCCCCACTGCTGGGGGATGCCCTGGCTGGGGAAGGGTCCCTTCAGAGAGAGCTGTGGGGTGCAGGAGGCAAGCTTTGCTCTGAAGCGTTCAGCAG
>NW_009258478.1:275546-276112 GCF_000687185.1 Egretta garzetta | reverse complement strand
ACGGCTGCTGCGGCCACGGGGGGGTCCTGGTCCTGCAGGTTGTGGCACTGGTGGGGTGGTGACATACGTGGCCAAAAACAACTGGTAAGAAGGGGGACAGGACCCCCCAGGGGAGCAGAGCGCTCCTCCTGCAGCTGGCAGCAGCTTGGAAAGATCCAGAATTATCAGGATTCTTCCAAAACTGCTTTAAAACTCACCCTTGGGTGGGATGCAGCAGGGATGTAGGTGGGACGCGGCTGGCAGGGAACCGCTGCTGTGAAGGACTGATCCTTCCACTGGGCGCGGGCGCTCATCCCTCCACAGGGACCCTTTCCTCCCGGCGACCTGAGCGTGCCACTGCCATGGGGTGGGGGACAAGGAGCCTTGCTTGTCTTCAGCCGCCAGGGCCGAGGGGTAAATACATCATTTAACTGGCTGAGGGGCTGCACAGAAACAGGCTGCTGGCTGGGAGGTGAACCCGGGTCTCTTTGTGACCCCTGGGGTCAGTGCATGCAGGATTTGGACCAGCAGCGAGCTGGTAGGTCTGTGTTGGGTGGCGATGGCCCAGGTTACCCAGTGGAAGCCGT
>NW_009258478.1:275126-275470 GCF_000687185.1 Egretta garzetta | reverse complement strand
CTTTCCCTCCTGCACCTCTCGGTGCCTCCGGCTGAGCCGGCCACCAGCACCCAGGGAATCCCCGGAGCCCGAGCTGCCAGGGGCGGTCTGTTTGGTGAGCGGTGCCGTCATGTCCCCGTTTCAATCAGCCCGTGCAAACAGCCCTCCCTGACCTCCCCGCTCCATCCTTGCCCATCCCGCCTCCGCCGGCCACGCGCTCGGAGCCACCGGGGTTGCGGCTGCCTCCCCTCTGCTGCTCAAAATGATTTCCCTCCCGAGCGCTGCCGCTAACCCATTACTGTAGGACAACAGCGCTGCCCTTTCCTGGTATTTACCCACCAGGCACCTCCCCGGCTCCGCCAGCT
>NW_009258478.1:274028-274432 GCF_000687185.1 Egretta garzetta | reverse complement strand
GCCGGAGCTCGGAGCCCGAGTGTTCGGGGACCTTGGGGCAGCTTTGCAGCCTGGCTGAGGTCCGAGCTGCCGCGGCTGTGCCGGGGGCTGCGCCTGCCTCGCTCAGGAGGTCTCAGAGCTGTGGTCTTAGGGGAGGTTTTTCGTGTTACAGATCCATTACTTCTGCTGTAGGAACAGTCTCTGAGGTTCTGGAAAAAGCTGATGTCTGGCCAGAGGCTTGTCTCGTTGCACTAAGCAGATTTCGTGTTCCTCCAGCCCCGTGGTGCAGGAAGGTCTGGCCGGGGCTGTGCTCCGCGCCTGCCCATGGGCACCAGCCGGGGCATCTCCGGCTCCGCTTCAGCGGGGCCCTGGCCGGGGCTGGCTGGGTTTCCCGGGGGGAGGGAGGGCTCGAGGAAGCCCCTTCC
>NW_009258478.1:272304-273371 GCF_000687185.1 Egretta garzetta | reverse complement strand
TCAGCCAGCACAGCCCTCCTCCCCCTCCCACCGCCCCCCATTTCTGTGAAATTAAGACAAAAAGCGTTTTCTCTAGGCGTGCGCCAGTGTTTCTGTCATTTCCCTGACACAGCCTCGCCCAGGCTCGGGGCTGAGCCCCCCTCGCTGCTCCTGGGGCTCTGCCTGCCGCACGCGGGCTCCCTGCTCCGCGTCTCATGCATATTTAATCCGGGGTCTCATGGAGCCATGTGCTCCCGGCACGCCGGCGCAGGCCAGGCGTACGGCGTGACACACTCGCTGCTAATTAATCTAACTGCATGTTATTAAGTGCCTAGCACGCCTTTGGCACTGCATAGTAATGATGCTCTGGGATGCTTCTGGACCCAGCGCTGCAGACGGCTGTGTTCCCCCCCGGGGGGGCGCGTGCCCCCGGGCCCTCCCGCGCAGGGCAGGGATGCGGGAGAGGCCGTTTCGGGACACGCCGTCTCTCTGGTTTTTCAGGGGTGTTTGGCTCTAAAACGCAGCCCATTTCATTTTGCGCCTTAGCCCGTCACCTCCTCTCACCTCCCGAAAGCCCGCGGTGGGGCTGACCTGCGCCCCAGGAGTGGGGGGGAGAGGATGGGCAGCGGGGTACAAAACGCCTGCGTGCGAGAGGGGTTTCTCTTCCATGTGAGTTGCCAGTGCGAAGTTGGGTCAGAGCCGTAAATCCCGGCTGTATCCTGCCCTTAAGAACTCTCCCTCGCCCCCGTCAATATTTCTGAGCCATCTCCCGAGTCGTGGGGCCTGTCCTCACGCAGCCCAAGATCTCCATCTGCTCCGCTGCTCTAAAAGCCTCCTGGATTTAGCGCAGTCGGCGCGGGTGTGGGTAACGCTCTCCCTTATCCCTGCGCTTGCAGGGGACGCTGGGCTGGCTGTCACCAGCGCCGCTGGGGCAGAGCCGGCGCCTGCTGCCACTCAAGAGCCCAGGGCAGCAGTTTCTGGCGGCAAGGTGGGGGTGTCAGGATGGGTGCATCTTACTGACGGGCCCGTGCTGCTCATCTCCTCTCGCAGCATCCATCTCCCTCCCTCCCTCCCTCCCTCCCCGCCAG
>NW_009258478.1:270678-271582 GCF_000687185.1 Egretta garzetta | reverse complement strand
GAGAACAATGCAGGAGCTGCCACCCGTTCCCTGGGTAAAAATAGCATTCCCCTTGCAAAGATGTAGGCTGTTCCCGGTGACATGAAACCAAACAGCCTGTCCTTGGAGCAGCTGGTTTTTGGGGGCTGGGGGGAAGGGGACGGTGTCCGCCTTGCCAGGGAGGGCTGGGCAGGAGAGCTGCCTGGGGACGGGGCCTCTGCGGGGTGGGGGCTTTCGGCTGGGTCTCTGCAATGCCCTGTCGAGGTGATGATCTGAATCCCTGCTACACCCGGGGGGATCTGGGGAATCGGGGAGGGGGAAAATCTTGGTTGCAGCGTTCTCTCCAGCACCCCTTCTGCGTTCCCTGGCATCGCGCCCCTGCTTTCACTCCTGTGCCTGTTTTGCTCCCCCCCTGCCCACCTACGAGCCTTGGCAGAGGCGCCCTTGGCCACACATCTGTGCCTTCTCTCCGATCACCTGCAGGAGTGACGGAGGAGCGGCACGTTACGCTCTCGGCCTGGCCCTGGGGAGCTTGGTACACTGCCCCAAAACTGCTCTGCTCTATCACTTCACCTCTTGCCCCGGGAGGGTTCCCCGTGCTGACCGTCCCCTGGCAAGGGCACCCAGTGCTCCTAATTCTGCATCCGCCTTTGTCTGTGGCTGGTGGCACGGGAAAACACGCCGGGTCCCCTGGCCTCAGACCTGCAGTTTGGCTCAAGGCGTCCCCCTCGCCCTTGTACGCTGCTGGCTGCGCTACGATGGTTACGGCTTGAGACGTCCTGAAAAGGACCTGGAGCGGTCCCAGGAGCAAACCCTCCGAAGGAAAACAGGCTTTGTTACAGTGGCCGGCGTGGGGTGGGGGCGAGGGCCCCGGCGTGGCTGCTCTCTGGCCGCTGGAGATGCGGGAGGTGGTGGGCAACCGGTC
>NW_009258478.1:270139-270606 GCF_000687185.1 Egretta garzetta | reverse complement strand
AGGCGGCCGGGGCCCCCTGCCATGGCCCTCGCCAGCCCCCGGGGGGTGAGACTCCACAAGCACGGCAGCAGCGAGGGCTGCTCTGAGTCCCCCCGGGCTGCGTCCCCCCGGGCTGCGTCCCCGTGTCCTTGCTCTCAGTGCCGGTGTCACCGGGGGCTGCGCACCGCCCAAGGCATTGGGACTGGACTGGACCCGTTCAGCTCCCATTCCCAGCTGCAATGGGGAGGGGGAAGCTGGGGGGAGGAGTGGGCGGAATTGTTTCTGGCTGGTTACAAGGAGTAAACAATGGTTTTCCTACTTGTATCTTTGGTGCTAAAAGCAATTTATCTGGCCGCGTCTGCTCTGCAGCAGATGTGTAACAAGGGGGAATTTGCAGCAATTACTTAGGACCAGCGTAAGCCGCCCCGCGAGGCGCAGCCCCGCACACGCCGCTGCCGAGTCCCCGCCACCCGTGACGCACGGGTGGC
>NW_009258478.1:269380-269615 GCF_000687185.1 Egretta garzetta | reverse complement strand
GAGGCGCGGGGGGTGCCTGAGCAGGCTCCGCGGGGGACCGGGCAGAAATCCCTGCGTTGGGCTGGCAAAGCCTTCCTGGGCAGAAGGATCCGCTCCCGAGCGCTGGCTGTGCGGGGAACCGGCGCAGTTGAGAGGACCCGGGCTCTTTCTTCACTCTTTATTGTGTAAAAATAAAGTCAACAATTCATGTAATCTGGGCAGTACCATGGAAGAAGCAGGAGGGTCGGGAGAAACG
>NW_009258478.1:268271-268696 GCF_000687185.1 Egretta garzetta | reverse complement strand
CCCCGTCCCCCACTGCCCCCCGGGGCAGCCCGCGGGGGGGCAGTGGGGTGGGCAGGGGGGTGATTTCTGCAATCTGTAGTACAAACCAGGAGTTTAGAAAAGGAAACCGTACAAAATGCATCTATTTCAAAATACGCTTCTTTATCTCTTTTTCCTGCAGAATCACAAAGTACTTTTTTTTTTTTTCTCAGGGAGCACTACTTAATTCTATATTTTTTTTATCTTCATAAAAATACCTTTTTTTTTTTTTTAACGGTAATAAACTTCCCTTTACAGCAAGAGAAACAACGTAGTGTATTATCAAAAGCAGAAAGGCTTCAGACTTTTCAGTGGTAGCTAAACTTCCAGGGGACAGTAAAGGCTATTTTTCACCAGCTACGGCGCGTAGGAGGCCTCGGGGGGGCTGCAGGCGCGGGGCCGGGGGG
>NW_009258478.1:266927-267939 GCF_000687185.1 Egretta garzetta | reverse complement strand
GGGGGGGGAGGAGGGAGAGAGAAAAAAAAAAAAGAAAACCCAAAACCGATGAGGAGGTTTCTCTCTCTTGTCCGTGGCCCTAGTTGAGCTGGCGACAGGCCTCGAAAGTCCACTTGGTGGCCCCGCCGTAGATGTCGATGTTGGCCTCGGCCCACGCGATGACGTTGCCCGCGAGCGCCCTGGTGCTGCAGGTGGCCAGGCTGTACACCTCCCCGGGGCTCAGCTTCCTGTCCCACACGTTGAGGTGGGCCAGCTCCCCCAAGAAGGCTTGCGTGGCGTCGAACCCGCCGCCCAGCGTGTCCTGCCGAGGAGCCACCGTCACAGGGGGCACCCGGCCGGGCCACCCCGGGAGCACCCGGCCTCGTCCATCCCCTTGGGTATACCCAGCAGGGCAGGGACCCCCGCGCCTGCGCCCCCTCCACCCCAGCCCTTACCTGCTCCTGGCCCAGGACCAGAACCCCCTGGGGCTTGATGGGGTGGTAGGGCGCCAGGTTCTCACCGCTGCCGGTCTGCGTGCCGTCCTGGTAGGCTTCCCACACGCCGTCCCGTGTGGTCCAGGTGACGCAGATGTGGTGCCACTTGCCATCGTTGATGACAAAGGGCAGTTTGGCCACCTGCAGGTGGGGGGTCGGGGTGGTGGGCACAGGGCCCCCCCCCCGCCGCGCGCCCTCCCCGCTCCCCAGGGCCGTACCTTGTCGTTGATGAGGATCTCCATGGGGTTGTTGCCCCACTCGATGAGCACCAGCTCGTTAGCCTGCCCGGGCACAGCGTAGGAGAAGGGGGTGCCCATGCCGGGGGAGGCGCTGGACTTTATCCACATGCAGACGCTGAAGGCGTACATCTCGGGCAGGCTCTTCTTCACCTTGGCGTACATGTAGTTGGTGCGCAGCGGGAAGGTGAGCTGGAACCTGTCCGGGGGCCGGTTGTCCTTCTGGCCTGCGGGGGCGGAGGCGCGGTGGGCTCCAGCCAGACCCCCTCTCTGCCCGCTTTGGGAATTCCTCCCCTCCACCCC
>NW_009258478.1:250364-264586 GCF_000687185.1 Egretta garzetta | reverse complement strand
GAGGCTCAGCTTGTGGACTGCCTGGGTAACCAGCCGTGCCTCTGATTTTACCATGGGTGATTCTGGTGCTCTCAGCTCAGTTCAGCGCCTGCTCTACCCGGCCTGCGCTGCAGCAGTCCATATGGCTGGAGTGTTTACATAATGCCAGGTTATCCTGTGAAATATGAAGCAATTCATTTTGATTAGTGAAGTGGGTCAGTAAAATACAAAAGCTTTCCATCCATGGATCTGCAAAAGATGAAGCACTTCCACGCCACGGTGCTCTTCCCCCCTCTCTCCCCGCTCTGGTGTGGGCCTGACGAGCCCTCCCCGGGAGCTGGAGCAGACCGAGCTGCTGGCAGCAGGACCTGTGGCTGCGTGACTCGGTTTGGTGCCTGCTCTGTTGCAGGTGTTTAGCCCCAAGAGTTCTATGACAAACTCTTGGCGTGGAGCGTTTCCTTCTCCGAGGCATCTCGGCTGCCTTTGGGAGGTCCTTCCCCTCATCCAGCAGTGCGCTGCGGGTCGCAGTTAACCCGGCATTTCACGGGCAAACCCAGGGGCTTGGGGTTGTCACCAGGCACTGCAGAAGGAGGATGGCAGGGTTGGTGAAACCCCCGAATCCTCTGCTCCGGCTGTTGAAGCCCAGCCCAGGGAAGCCAGGGCAGGGCTGGGACAGAAGTGGCCCAGAGGTACGGGGATGTGCCGGCGCGCTCAGCGCTTGCGTAGCACCTTCGCTAGGATCCAGCAGTGCTTCTCTTGGCCGCCCAGTGCTGGTGGGGGCTGCAGAGATTTGGTATTTGCCGCCTTCCTAAGGCTTCTGGTTCTCAGCGCTGGTCCTGCCCCCGCAGCCGCAGGCCAGAGCCCCCCGACGCCCGTCAGGAGCTCGCCTCGGGTGCTGCGTGCTTTGCTCCAGGAAAATCTGGGGGAAAATCTACATTTCCACTGGGTTCTCCACGTCTGGCTTTATTGCCCTGGTCACTTTTCCTCCTGTTTGCTCTCTGTGCTGTCTGGCTTTTCAGTGCAACGGGAATGGGGCAGAGAGGCGCTGAGGAGGGGGACAGGCAGGATGTGCTTTACTGGGCAGACCAGTCTCCCTTCTGTGCTGGTTTGGGTTTGGGGTTGGTTTTGTTTTGTTTCATTTTGTTTGTTTTGGGTTTGTCTTTTTTTCTTTTTTTTTTGAGAGCAGGGATGCTATGGAAAAGGCGGAAAAGACTGCAGGTCTAATTCTTCTGCCACAGGCAGGAACGCAAACTGAAAATAATGTTGCTGCAGGCAATACGATTACACCAGTGTAGGACTGGTCTGAGAGGCAGCTGAATTGGTGCCCACTTCTGTTAACATCTGCATGGTATTGACAAAGCTGTTCGTGTCACCGAACCAATTTAACCAGGAATCTTTTGTCATCCACAGTACATTATGCTGAGATGAGACCAAGGTGACGGGTGCAATAAAATAAACACTCCGCCACTATGGTGATGGAGACCGTATAAATACCTAGGTAGGAAAAAACAACAAAGCTGCGCTACAATAGATAAGCAAAATAACCCCTGTGTCTCCTAATGCAAAGAAAGAACTAGAAAATATGATCAAGATTTCAGCTTTCCCAAAGCCACTGAATCATGCAGCAGGAGCCGTTATTGCTTTTGTAGATTTAGGGGCTGTGTGGGTATAATGGAATAATGGAGCCCCTCTTATTTTTAACTCTTCTCGTGCCTCTTCCAGAGTGCTCTCTGTAGCTAACTGATTTATCGCTCCGTAGCTGAAAAGAGCTGAGCACAGCTCTCAAGGACCCTTGGAGATGATTTAGCTCTGAACAGGAGCCAGCAGGCACATTTGTATTTGTGATGGACGAATATCACTTCGGACAGGCCGGGGTGCTCCCTCCAGGGACCAGCAGCCCTGGCTGCCCCGTGCCCTCCGCCACAGCCAGTTGCCCAGGGCAGGGGTGAGGTCTGCAAATATTCCATCTGCTCAGCGCTAACCTTTGTGTGAGAACAGCAGAGCTCCAAATGCATAAAGGACATTTTTTTTTTAAGTGCCCAAATCTCTTTAATCCCAGGAGCTGGAGCCCTGGGGAGCAGGGAGTGGAAGCTTTCTCTCCTGTTCGTACAGCCTGCCGTACATAAAACCATCTCCTGTGGGGTAATGCTGATTCCGCATCTAAGTCTCCTCTGCGGAGTGGGAACAATATGATCCATTATGGGATGGAGACAGCTTTGTGATGGGAAATAGCAATGGGTAGACTTCACCGAGCGAGAAACCCAGCGCCTTTTGTTTGTGCATCTAGCCGGTGCGCCGCCGAGCCGCTGGTTGTGCCCGTGTTGGCTCTGAGCTTCCCGGAGGGATCGTCCCCTCCCGCCCCTGGCTGCGCACCCCCAGCCCCAACGTGCTTAAAGCAGGAACCTTTCTTCCATGAGCTTTAAATGACAAAAAAGTTTCAGCATCCAAAATATTCTTTGCTAATGAGCTTGCAGCTTATTTCCCCATTGTGTAAGAGACAACGTTTTGGTTTAAGCCTGTTGCTTTATCATTTAACTTTGTGTACTCCAATTCCTCTGTAATGATGAAATTTCACAACCATTCCCAGTTCATCTTTTTCATTCTACTCAGTTTTATAACCATCACCCTTTCTCCAGTCATCTGTTTTCCAGGCTAGACAGATCTAACCTATTTAGAATTTATTCATGCAGGAATCATTACAGAGCTCTCACCATCGGCTGTGAGGCTGTTTGGTTGTTTGTTTGGGTTTGGTTTTTTTTTTAATATTAGAGCTTGTTTTCAGGCAGCCTGTAGCAAGGAGAGGCTCTCTGGTCTCACTACAGCCCCGCTGCCTGTGCGGAGCCCGCGTGCCGAGGGAGCAGGACCCTTTCCAAAGCCCTTTGCCTTGTGCAGCCAGACAAGCCGCAGGAAAGCGGCACGCATCTCTGAGCTGCTCCGTGGTTAAGTTTGCAGAACAGCGTGTATGCAAAACCTTTTTTTTTACGCCTTCTAAAATCTACAGCTGTCATTAGAACAGCTTGAGCATGGTGTGTAGCTGGTACAAATAGAGCGTGTGTAAGGTGGAGTATTCCCTCTGTAACAGACAAACACTTTGGGCTGGAGTTCGGAAATTTGCTGCATTTTGCTGCAGTCTTTCTTTGCAGAGCTCTCCCTCTCTGTTTCTCTCCCTCTCTCTCTCACACACGTTCACTCTCTCCCCTTTTTTCCCTTCTCTTCCTTTCATTGTTCCCCTCTCAAAAGTCGGTTTCCTTCCCAATTGCCTGACATGTACATCCAGTGAGAATGAGGAGCGTGTGCTTTGTACTAGTAGGTCTCAGTGATGCTATAGGGACAGAGATCCTTTCATTACAAATAATTAATTTAGCTATATATTGCATAACATCCTAAAAAGCTTTCTAGGGCAATCTCATGCTAGCTGGATGCACAGTTCCTATCAATATTACATTACATTTGGGTACAACAGTTATGAAGTTTCATTAAAAATTTAATTTGTGGTTTAAAACTGCAGCACTCCCTTAAAAGTGTAGCAGAGAAACCATTTTGGCTGCTTGAGGACTGGCCTTGCATTAGCCAAAATTGCAGGGAGAGCTGCAGAAGGGGCTCGGTACCGCGGTGATGCTCCCTGCGCAGAACCCGACGGGCTGGCCCAGACGTGGGGGCTGCCTCTCCCCTGCCCTGCTGCGCTCCGCCAGCTGCGAGCCGCCCTTCGGGAGCCCAGCGCTGAGCACGAACCTGTGTCCCTGCTTAGCAGCCTCACGTGAGCACGGGAAGGGCCTTCCCCCGTTCTCGGCGCGCCCCACATGCACCGAGCTGGGGTTAGTTTATGCGGGAAGGCGGCGGTAACTTCTGAGGGGCGCAGAGCGAGGGAGAAACACGCGCTTGTGCCGTGGGGGCTGTAGGACAGGAGCTGGTCTGTGACTTGTGCAGGCTCCTGGGGAATTCGCTGTGAGCCCAGGAGTGCCGGCGGAGAGGATGCTAATGCCTTGGCAGGGATCGCCGACATCCTTCTGCGCTGTCTTACGCTGGTGCAAATTAAAAATCTCCTTCCCGTCAGTGAAGTTGTCCTCCAGCAGGAACTGGGAGACGGGAGGAGGAACAGGGCCTGGTACCGTGTTTTGTTAATGAAGTTTTGTTGTGACGCTTCGGCGGCAGGTTTGAATGGAGGCAGGTTTGAAACATCCCACATCCGCCTCTCAGTTTCAGAATTGATTTCTACAGTAATTTCCACCCCTGTCTGCGCACACACACGCACCAGAAGAACCAACAGCTTTTCCTTCCAGACCATCCCTCAAGTCATTTTTCAGCTCTCTCAGGATTTGCCTGCTGTAAGAGAAAGCTGGGTGCCGGCTGCGGGATGGATCCGGGGTCCTCGGCGGGACACGGACCTCCCCAGGACACGGACCTGCCCATCCTGCCCAGGTGGTGGGGCTGGACCTGCTGCTCCTGCTCACAGCCGGGCTCTGACACCGGGAAGGTCCCGTCCCGGAGCGCAGCGCTGTCCCTGTGGTCTGCACAGAGCCTGGCCTGTCGCTGAAGCACCCACAAGTGACAAACTGGGACTCTATTTATTATAAAAACCCCGCATTTGTCATTTTTTTTCCCCCTGCCCAACAAAGGAAGGGAATTTGTATCGAGAGCGGGGTGTTTCAGAAGTCAGCGCAGTCCTGGCGTTTGCTTAGGTCTCTGCAAAAGATCCCTTCCCCTCCCCCCCGAGAGGATAATAATGGGGAGTGGGTTCCTAAATCCCTTAAGCTTCTTTGATAGCTTCAATATTTATCTGTAATCCTGCTAGCGCTTCTGAACAGCAACAGCCCTGTGTCCCCATTGCTCCGGGGCTTCTTCCCACCTTGCAGTGTTCCCTTTTCGCAGGAGAAAAGGCAGGGCAGGATGAGAGGGAAACATCAAAAGCCAGGGACGCTGTTGGTGCCCTAGTTTTTTCTGTGATTATTTATTATTTTGCACAGTCTCTTGCTCTCTTTCTCCCCTGCTCTCTGCTGTATTATGTTAATGCCTGTGGAGGCTGGGCATGCCTCCACGCACGCCCCCGGGATGGCGTGGAAGGGAGGATGGATGTACAAGCAGAACAAGGGAGTTCCGAGGGCGTGCAAGGCAGATGGACAGCAAGTCCGTGCTGGGCAGAGCTGCGTGCAAGCGCAGGTATAGATTCAAGCCCTGGATCAGGGGGCTGGGAGCTCTGCGTTGGCACCGGCTCCCAAATAGGGAGAAGCTGGAGCAGGGAGGGAGGGTGAGGTCTGGGAGAGGCAGAGGGAGGCACGCGCCGGTCCTTCATGGTGGGTGGGAGATCCCATTGTCTGTGCCAAAGTCAACTGGTGTTTGTGCTCATGGTGGCGCGGCGTTAAAACACAGCGAGGTTTTAAAGACAGGATAGCTAAAAATGCCATCATGCAGTAGGAATTCCTTGCATTTGCCTGCTGTGGGGGCTGACCCCCACCTGAAGGGTAGCTTTTGGTGGGGGAAAGGAGCTCTGATGACATTGAAGATTCTTTGCTGGCGAGGATGCCATTAGGGCTGGATATGTTATTGATTTCTTTTCAAGATTTGAGGCTTGAGAGGCTGCAGCGATAGTAAGTGTAACTGGAACGACACAGAAGCTGCTTCCAGGCAGTAAGTGAAGCTGGAGACGTTTTGGCTGGTATGTGGGGCTGGCGCTTCCTGAGCTGAAGATGCCAGGAGTGGCAGGAGCCCGGCGGAGCGCCTTCCTAGCTGGTTCTGAACCAGGACTGGGACGGCAGTGGGAGCCCCGAAACACCCTCTCTTCCAGAGGCAAAGGCCAGAATTGCAAAGCTCCGGGCTCCTCCGTGCCTGGAGCGGTGCACATTTCTTTTGTTATTTGTTACAGCATTTTGCACTTCTGGAATGGTGATGCCGTCCAGACTTGAGAACATCAGCACTGCCCGGCTTTACTTGTGCGTAATGGTATCATGGTCAGCATGGGGCCTGCGGGGCTGGTTGCCTTCTGCTGTTACTTCTTAGGGCTTTTCTGCATGGGAAATGCAAAATAAATTACATCGTGATTCCGGAATACCCTAGCTATGCTGCACCGCTTCCAAGGACAGAAACACTTGGCATGGTCTTTGGAAGTGGAGTAAGCTTCTCATGCTCGCCACATCCTAACTGTTCAATCAGCAGTTTAATGGGAAGTCATTAGTGTACTATAAATTCACACTTTATATTTATGCAGTGCTTATTTTACCACGTAGAAAAGGCTTTATTTTCCTGCAGCATGGATGCTCCCCCGTGTAAATGACAGGAAGAGAAGTTTGTGGGTATGTTCATCTCACTTCCATTAATTATAATAAGACTAGTCACGTAATTTCTTAGAACCCTGCTGAATTGCAGCAGCTAACGGCAGCCATGAAACCCACCAAGACCTAGAAAATAGGCGTTGATCACTGTGTCATTCTGTATCAGGAATTTGGATTCGAAATACCCTAAGCATAAGGAAAAGGTTTCGACTGATGTATTCCATGGGAAGGGTAAAAAGGCAGCGAGAGAAACATGCTGACTCCGGGGGTAATTACATTTCCTCGGTGTAGGAAGAGATTTCTGTAACGCAGCGTTAGTGGTTTACGCTACATGGGCCAAGCCAGGCTGTATTTTTCCATTCAGGGTTTCTTTTGGCTGGATCCAAGTCTCTTGGTTGTTACCTCTTTTACTGCACATGATTAAAACCAAACCGTAGTGGTGCTGATGCTGAAGCAATCTCTGCATCCTTGTCCAGGCCTTTCCATGAAATAACTTCCACGTTCCCAAGCCCCAGGAGAAGACAGTATGAGGGCTCCCTGTAAAATGCTGAATTACTTCTTGTTAGCCGGTCCAGCTCTGGTTGAAGGGAGCGTCGAGTCCCACCTGCCCTCCGTGGGAAGGTGTGCTTGGCAAAGTAGCTGCAAAAAGATGCGCCAGAAAACAGGACATTTGGTCTGAATGCTCTTGGCAGGCTCAGAAGGAGCCAGCAGAGTTCACTGGCTTCTATTCCCAGTGTATTGGGGCGGTTGTGCCGCTGAGTCAGAGCTGATACGGATCTATAATAGCTACAGGGCGTTTAAGGAAACATTTCTGCTCTTAATAATAAGAAAACCCGTGCATATCTGCCGAGGTGACATCTGTCATGTGTTTTTAAACACACATAGCCTGATAACCTAGCAAATTATCCAGATTGCAAAAAAGACAAAGGGAGGTAATGAGAACAAATGAGCTTACATTTCTGTAATGCCTTTCATTGAGATGGATAGCGAAGTGGTTTGAAAACTCTATTAACGGCTTCTACAAACTATCTAATCTATCGCATCCCCAAACGTATTGAGTGCAGCTTCACTCAGGCTTTATGAGAAAAACATCTCCATTAAGCAACCAATTTTTGTCCGTCGCTGGAGTGGCCACTGAAGTCTCCCCCGTGCAAGCAGGAGCACAGAAATCTTTACGTTTGTCGGTGAACTAAAGCCACCTTTGGGGTGAAATGCAGCTGTTGCGTCACAGCCTAAATGACTTCTAACTTCTTTACTACCTGGTGTCCAAGGATGTCAAATGCACTCATGAACTACACTCTACAGCCGCTGATTTGTCAGGAAACTTGCCCTTTTATAGTTCAGCGGTGGCAAAGAGAAAAGAGAGAACTCCCAAATTTTCTGCTTAAAACTGCTGCATCTCCTCTTCTTTCTCTCTCTCTCCTTTTCCTTGGTGACAAAAATTTCCCCTGGTGGCAAAGCGTTTCTTCCACTGAATCGGCAAGGAGAGATTTAGACCTAGTATTTGGATTGGATTGGATTGGATTGGATTTTTGACCTAGTATTTGGATTGGATTGGATTTGATTTTTGACCTAGTATTTGTTCTGGCCTTTTCAACACGAGAAGAAGAATCCCTGTCACATTCCTAATGGAGTGCTTCTGACTAAGACACAGCTTTGCACCCATTTTCTCGCTCCCATGATTTTAAGGCAGGCTGAGCGTGTTCATAACAGCACATTGCATCAGCACCAGGGGCTGGGGGCACTTAAGAACAACCGGCACGTGAAGTGCTCTGGCCACGAGCCTCAGCCTTCCCCAAGTCCCATCTGCACCTCCTGGAATAAAGTGGCTGCTGGTTTCCCCTCTGGCAGCCGCGGGGTCCTCAAATGCAGACGGCAAAGGATCTTCAGAAGGAGACGTGTGTTTTTCTTACAGGTAGAGAGGTGGCTGCTCTGCAGAAGCGGTGGGGCGGCAGGGCCCTGGCTGGAGCAGGGCGGTGTGACCGCATCCCGATGGATGCATGTTCCCCTCTCTGCAAGGAAAATGAGTTGGGATAAGACCTGGCCGCCCCACGGTGGTTTCCTCAGCTGCCCCGTGGTGGTTTCTTTTGCTTCGGGTTTGACTCATCTTCTGTCCTCAGTCTTCTCAAGCCGGTTCTTGTCTGGGCAGGGGAAAGCCTCAGGTTTTCTGTTCCTCCCAGGCACCCGCTCCCTGTGCTGTAGGTGAGCTGCCTGGAGAGCAGAAGTTGCAGCAGCGGCTACTCCCGGGATGGGATTTTGTTCTAGAGCGCCCTTGGCAGGCGGTCAGACGGGTGCTCCGTTAAGCCCAGGTTTAATGCTGCAACTGCTGCTTCTCAGCGGCGCTGGGGCAGCGCCTGTACGAGCACGCGGTTCCCTGCCCGTGTGTATTTAAAGGAAGCGGGTTAGGAAGCGCGTGGCAGGGCCAGGAATAGACTCCTCGGCTCTCTTTCTCGCAGATGGAGGTCACTGGGATTCTTTTACGAGATCGAGAGTCAACTTTATGAATCATTTTTTGATGTGTATTGGATTTGGCACATAACATCCACCCCCCCTTCTCGCCTGCCTCCGGACCCCTTCCTCCCCAGGCTCCAGTTCCCGTTTGCAGCCTCAAGTCTTCGATTCACATTTACTGCAAGGAGGCAAGCGCGGAAGTCTATGTGTGTGCTGTGCGTGCATCAATAATAGAACTGAAATCAGACTTAGTTAAAAATAGATATTCTTCCTAATAAATATTTTACTTACTGTCTTTAGGATATAAAGCTCCCCTGGCTGAAGCGTTAAAACAAATCTTGTTGTTAGCCCCTAAATGCTTAAAACAACCCCGGCCATGGCTGTACAAATAATGCCTGGCTGAGAGGCTGCGTTGGGGAAGGCACGTGTTCGCATGGGTGGGCGTATAGACAAGCGCCTGCCCTTAAAGGTTTCAGAAAGGCAGCCCTTTGGCTAAGGGCACCGGCCTTTGCATCTGACTTCGACTCATTTGGTGACCTGTGGATTTGCCTAATGAAAATTAAAGATAAAAATCTCTCTGATATTTATGAATAACGTTCTTCTTCCCGTCTCTTCCTTTCTTCCTGCCCAAGAGTGGAATTGGAATCAGCTGGCTGCGTAAGGCAGAACAAAGGACGCTGACAGAGGCTGCGATAGGAGAATTTTTCATTAAAAAGAGTGACAGGTGGAAGAATTTCTCCAAGTGTGTTTCTGGGAGATAATCCGTCTGCATTTTGGTTTTTAGGACGTCACTTAATGTGCCTTACTTGACACGGTGTTTCCACTCCCTAGGCCCCCCCAGGAACAAGGGTTTTACAGTGTCGCTTTAATTGAGAACAGGTTTGCTAAACCAGAGCTCAGCTTTATAACAGATAAAACTAGGACTGAAACACGGCGATCTGAAACACAGTGAGCTCCGAGCATGAAGTACAGGAGGTGAAGTTCTGCCTAGCAGCCTGACCGTGGCGTGTGCTTCAGGGGGTGCAAAGCCAGCTCGGCAGTCAGTGCCACGAAGAATTCCAAGGCACAAGTTCAGCCTGCGGGTGGGCGGATGTGGGGGTGCAATAACCAAATGCAAGCCGGCTGAAGGGCCTTCAAAGGGAGCAGGGGCTGGAGCATCTCCCGGCGCTCGCAATAAGAGCTTCCTTGGGGTTGAAATGCATAGAGGAATAAATCACCCCGGCATCTGACTCCCAATTGTATTTTCAGACCGCTAAAACATAATTGGCATTCCGGACTGAACATAGTCCTGTTTTCCTTGCTAGGCAGGCAGAGACCTAGTCAATACGGCCAACCAGGTTTAGGACAGAGCTCACTTCACCCTGCCTTTTTGCAGATGAATCGCACTGCTGAGCTCTGTTGGCTGCCTCGGCTGGGTCGTTACCCTAGCAGAAGCCCCGGCGCCTTGCTTAGACACAGACACCTACCTGGCTAACACATAAAATCACGCGACGCATGCAGTCGTTCAGCAAATGTGGTCCAGCTGAAACGACAGCAAGTTGGATGTCGGTGCGAGTTACCGAGGGTCTGCTGCCAACGTGGAAGGAGCAGGGCATTCCAGAGATCCAGCTGGGGCTGGGAGCTGCCCTGCGAACTTCCGCTGCCGACCTGGATGAGCCATTAGGAAGCACGCTTACTAGATTGCCAGACCGGAGCACGTCAGAGGAGGGGACTGGAATTTAGAAAGGTTTGGACAAGCTGGAGCCATCTAAAAAGATTTAGTTTCACTTCAGTATGGAGAAATAAGCTGTTTTCTCTGCCCGCTGACAGTAGGAATGAAGTACCCGCTTTAATTTTAAGATGGAAATTAGCTGTCAAGGGCACGTTGCCTGGAGAAGTTATGTACCCTCCATCGCTGGAGGTCTTAAGAGTCTGTGATATGGTAGAAATATGAACTAAACATTATAAATGAATAAATCAGAACATTAAGAACGCCCACACAAGCCCAGCAGGACAGAAGCACATACGTAGCCTGGGTTCTATGCTCCAGTGGCACGGGGCTTGCTGTGCCCTATCTTGCCTGAGTAAAGGCTGCAGAATTTTCTCTGTCGTGAAAGAAACCAGGGCCTGACACCAGACCATAGAGCGAAACAAAGGGAGTCCAGGGAATGGCATCGCTTCTGACAACTAATTTTTATGGAGATATAAATGAGAGGTTATTTATGTCTCCCTTTGGCTCTTGCCCTATGGAGACTGAAATGGGGTGAGGTGCTCTGATTAAAGCATATAGCTGCAAATGATCAGAGAGCCCATGGCCGCCATCCTGACGATTTTCATTATCAGAGAGCAGAAGCCATCGGGGCCAAGTGCTTGGCAGTGCTATTTTTGAACGAATCAATTCATTCCGATTTCCATCAAAACTTGCAAAATTAGGAATTGGAGTGGCGACTGATCCCCGCTGACCTGCAGCATGTGTCCTTTAGAAAAGGATATTTGTGAGGCTTATTCAGAGATCTGATAAAGTGCAGATAATTTTTTTTTTTTCATTTGGTATTTACTGGCTTTGGTCAGTTCACAAATTCCCAATCACAGATTTGCTAAAACTAAATGTTATGCCCTTTTCATCATGCATTAAAAAATAACAGGTATTCGGCACAGAGATTATGTCATCCCAGCCGGGCCTCAGGAACTGTCACGAGAGCAGCCCCCCCTTTGCTGGGGTTACGGGGGCCCTGCGTGCTGGTGCCCGTGGCCTGCGCTGTGCCGGCTGGGGGAAGCAGTAAGCCACCCCGGGGGGCGGTGGGACCCCCAGCCCTGCACCGATAGCTGCTGGGGCGGTGCAGCACCGCTCCGTCGTCATGCGTACGCACACGCTGTGCCCTGTCTCAGCCCACTGCTGGCCGAGTCGCTGCCTGTGCAGGCTGTATGTCCTGACCGCAGACTCTTAGGGTGTTTTATCACCCATAGAAATGGCGCAGCAGCCCTAGAAAGGTCGTAAGGAGCCCGTGAGGTCCCCCTTTTTTTCAGGCAGCCAGCCTTTCCGAGGTTGCTCTTGTTTGGCTTTTCTGTGGCGCCCCACCAATGCAACCCACACCCTTGGGGATGGCGAGGGCTCCATCCTCAATCACCACACAAAGGCTGGAGGAATATTTGTTGTGAGAAGTGTGAGAAGAGCCCCGCGACCAGTGTGGGAACCGGCCCTGGGCTTTCTGCTGCGGAGGACAAGGAGCGGTCAGGTAGCCTGAAGCAGTTGTGCACCTCTGCACGCCTGTGTCCACAGGCATCCCCATAAGTGTGACTGGTTTTATTCTGCTGTGGGAAGCCGTGTACAGCTTGATCCAGTACAGCGTGAACACAAAGGGCTGCTAAGCCAGCCCTCTGCACTTCTTTATCCTGCCGGCATAAAGAACCGCTTGCCTGTAGGGACCTCCTATCAGCTTATTATTCCAAGGCAAGAGTAATTGTAATCTGTCAATTTAATCTGTTATTCTGCTCCGAATCCAGGGTCAGAGGTCTGACCCTGCAAGGAAATGCGGGGGTCCTGATGGCAGTGACATGCATGGTCGTATACTGCTGGTACGGAGAAGCTGGCAGCACAGGGAATCCTGGCCAGCAGTGATGAGAAAGGATGCAATTAAATGGGACAGGGTGGATCCACAGCGGGAACAGCGAAGTGGAGAGCCGCGGGTCTGGACTGAGGTCCTCCCGGGAAGTGCACGTCTGGGATGACGGGAGCAGCGCAGGTCAGAGCTGATGCGAGCAGAGCCGTGTGGGAAGGCTGCTGACAGCTCTCGCCGTCTGGTTCCCATCCCGACAGCCAAGCCGTCACGCTGGCTCTGCTCGGAGCAGTCCTCCTCCTGCCACCTTCCCTGTCCCCTTCCCCCTAGGGCCCCTCTCAGGTGGAACCAAGCAGAGATGCTGGCGTGGATGGGATGAAAGCACTGGGGGCACTGAGGGCCTCAGGGGAGCAGGGCAGCGTTTCAGAGAAGTCCCTGAAATAAAGGGGGAGGACGCGGCAGCACAGGGGACGGGGGAACGCACGGCTCTTCCAGCACAGGCTGTGGACTTGGCCTGGCCGACTGTGGAAATGCACAGTCCTTATCTTAAATAATCACCGCTTTAAAGCTGTGCGTATGGGAAGCGAGGCAGATTTGTGCTCTCTGCCCTCCGCCAGCTGTGTCCTTCAAAGGTATTTTCGGCGGCAGCTCCCGAGGCCGCGCAGCAGCGTGTTCTGGCGGGGCAGGCGCTGGCTCTGGCACACGCTCCCTAAAGCTGTCGGGAGCCGGGATTAGCGACCCGCACTGCCCAGCGCGAGGGCCCATCTGTGCAGCCACGGCGCCGGATTAGCTGCCCTGGGCGCTCCAGCGGCTGCAGTTTTTTCGGGTGGTGCGTTGGGATTGTTACTCCCATTTTGTGTAGCTGCCGTTGGTACGAGGAAGTCATTAGAGGTTAGCAGAAGGACAACCAGGCGCGCTTTCTGTGTCACGGTGATTCATTTCAGTAACAATCGTGTAGTTATGATCAGCCATCAGCATAAAGCATCCGTAAAGCACTGAATCAGCTCGGTCAGTAAATCACCGGAGCAAAAGCAAACGTTGGCCACCCCGGAGCCTCCAAGAAATGTTATTTTGCAATCAGTTGTAGAGAACGGTCTTTGCATATAAAATATTCCATGAATGTAAACACACCGAAAAGACTAATGAAAATTAATATGATTCTATAAATCAAATTATACATGTATTCTTTGATTTCTACTTTGAAATAATTTTTACATGTTTAAAATATTACAAATATTAATGCAGTTGGACTTGATTACTGCTGAGAGCAAACACTCTGAGGAACTTCTTCAGGAGTAATATTTGATACAATATTTGATATTCATTAACCTTCAGTTTATTTGATAGCAAAGAGGATATATTCCTGACATAATACATTTGCTTTTCCTCATATAGAGATCGAACGTGAATCAGACATAATCCAGCTGGAGTCTATTGGCCGGTTTCACCATTCCCCTGCTCTTCTGCCCCAGTATGAACGACCACACAACTGAAAGGGCCAAGAACCGGCACCACCAGACTGGTACCAGTGCCTGGGGAAAACCGGGACGCACCGGTGCAATGCTGGTGCTGCTCGGTGCCGGGAGCTTCCCGTCACAGATTTATTGTCGCCTCTGTTCGAGAGGAAGATCGTCAGAACCGCAGTCGTAGGGCAGGGTGGTCCGCAAGGCTCGGCGTGTCGTGCACTCTTGTGCCGCTTTAAGCGATGGAACCTAAGTCATGATGATTTTTTTTGCGTATACATTTTTCAGCGCCCCGAAGGGAATCAATGCACTTGTCCCTTCAGCGTTGCAGGAGGGAGAATCGCTGGAGGAACCAAGGCCATCGCATCCGACGGCTCCGGTGAAGACGCCGCGGCGGCCATGCAGCATGGCGGGGCCCGCTTGGCCTCGGTGCAGCAGTGCGGGGCGCTCAGCCCCCAGCTCGGGACAGCCAAGGCCGCCGCCCCCCGGGTCTCCTGCCCCTCAGCCGCTCGCCCTCCGACCCCGGC
>NW_009258478.1:236061-249657 GCF_000687185.1 Egretta garzetta | reverse complement strand
GTGGAAGGCGCTGCTTCCCCCGGGCTCCTCCTTCCCTGCCCACCTGGGAGCGGAGCCTCCCGCTGCCCTTGCCCCGTCCTCCCCCCCGCCTCCCGCTGCCGGAGGGATCCCTCGGCCCCCGCTGCCTGCTGGGCTCACTTGTTGCCTGGCGCTTCCTCGCTGATGGAGTCTGAGATGCTGCAGTCGCCTCTCCTGGGGCTCGGGGAGGAGGATGAGTCTGACCTGACTGACTGGAACTTGCCTCTGGCCTTCATGAAGAAAAGGCATTGCGAGAAGATCGAAGGCTCCAAGTCTTTGGCGCAGAGCTGGAGGATGAAGGACCGGGTAATGCTCAAGGGCAGGGTGGGTTTTGGAGGAGGAGTTGGGGGGGGGACAGGTGGTGAAAAGGGAGGAGGAGGTGCTCAGAGGGCTGCTGTACTTCACTTACTATTTTCAAGTAAAACGCGGGGTACTTGATCCGGCAGTCCAACTTGCCTTTAGTTTGTGTGCCTGTCCTATGGCATTGGGGGAAGCAAACACGCAGATGGGTCAAAAGTACCAATTCCAAGTGCATGGTGATACACACTTTGAGTAGCTCCCTCATTTAAGCTCTTTAAATGAAATTTGGGTACTTGGCCTGTTTCGGGAAAGGCAATGAAATTAATGAGGTCTTAAAGAGCTCTCTGGATCATCAGGTTAATGATGCAAGCACAAGGTGCAATAAATGTAGTCATTACAGTTGTCTAGTGGTGAAGATGCAGGGAAGCTTTGTGGTTTTGAAGTTTGCCACCAGCACGTTATGCGGAATATAAAATTAGGGCTTTCTTTGCGTGTGGGGAAACTGAGATGATGCGATTTTGCAGGCAGAAAATAGTTATTAGATGAAGCGCTTGCTGTATTAAAGCAAGGTGCTTCTCTTTTGTTTGAAGATACGTTGCATATTAAACTGATAAAGCCAAGTGTGTCACAGAAAGATCCCTGCCAAGGTGTCTTGAATCCTGTGTTGTGTCTATGTCCGGACTTAAACGTTTAAGTTAAAAGCAAACAAACAAAGTGCCGAAGAAATGCCACGGATAATCTGCTCCCCTCATTCTGTTCCTGGAATCTGCTTTGGGTTGCAGAGGTCTGTAAGGTCTCAAAGTTGCTTTCCCCATAACTTTGGGTTTATGTAGGAGGTTTTTTTGGTGACCAAATTTCTGTTATGTTTATGATCCCTCTTGTAATACTGTGGAATAACTTGGGAACTGCTGTTGAAACTCCACCCTGTAATTTGTTTCCAGAGGCATTATGACCAGGCACAAGGATGCTATACGTCAGTCTAAGTTCCTAGAGGGGTGTTCGCCTATATGGTTATAGTTCTTGGAAGTTTCTGGGGAAGGCTCTGGCTGAACCAGAATCGTTTGACTGAGTAGAATCATGTACTGAAAATTTGACTTGGCAGATCATCAATGGGTTGAATTGAGGGGTTTTTTGGATGTACTTTAAATGAGCCACAGAACACAAAGTTATGTGGTATGTCATCTTTAAAGGGTTTTGGCAAAGAAGAGAATTTTCTCTAGTAGACTGTGGAGGTGTGATGAGCTTGCTTGTCTATTTTAGTGATCCCTCTGCCTTCCTGTGAAGCTTCCTGTTCACTTATTTCCCGATCTGCAAAGTTGTCTTTTTCTAAATTGGGAATGACATTGACTTGATCAAGGCAATCAATAGGTTGTACAGCATAAGCATGAGTAAAGTGGTAGTAATCAGCTGTCTTCTCCATATTGGTTGCTAAACGTTTCGTGTGCATGTTCCAGCTAAAGAGAATTGTTTCAACGAAGAAGAGAGCAGCAGTTACCGCGATTGTCAAGCCCAGTTCCTACCATCCGTACTCCTATGGAGTTGCAGTTTCTTCTTCTCAGAGTCCTCTGTGCTGTCAGCGGTGTACTTCTCACAAAATAGCGTGCTACTCGCTGTGAATGAGCTTAGCGAAATCAGGCCCTGCATCATTCTCCGAGACACTGAGTCTTATTTTTGTAAATGAAAGAAATAAGAGCAAATCCAAATTTTTCTGTTTAGTCCTTCTGTTTTCCCTGTCAGCTTGAATCAAATAACTTTTCTTTCTACCAGGACCACTGGTGCTGCTCATATGTCATTTGTATCTGGACAGCTTTATCAGGTATTGTTTGGACAAACTTGCCCTGGTGTATGATTACTTTTTGCTTAAGAGCAGGTTCATAGGAATATACAGAAGGCACATAAAGACGTCCGAGAGAGGAAGAGAAGCTGGTTTGGGAATGCTCAATCTCATTAGTTTTGAATCTTAACAGTTATTTTTCATGTCTTGTATTTTATTCAACTTTTTAGCTATCATTGAATGTTTCCTTAGCATTTGATGTGATACAACAAGCTTATCAGAACTTCAGATGGTGAAGGGGGGTGTTCAGAATTCTGTATGGAAAATGACGTTTGTTAAATATTTTCCCCCAGTTATTTCACTTAACTGTTTTGTTATATGCTCTCTGGCATTATAAATCAATTATCCGTCTCGTCTTGTTGTTTTAGCTGTCTTCAGAATGTTTCTTCTTCCTCTTTTTTTTTTTTTTTTTTTTTTTTTTTTTTTTTTTTTTTTTTTTTTTCTCCTTGCTCTAGAGCGTTATTCCCCAGTGATCAGAATTTTGTGTTATTTTGTGTGGCAGCCATGCGCGTTTTGGTCAGCACACAAGGCCTCTGACGTCTGGCTGTAGCTGCTAATCAAATGAAAAGCAGCCCGTAGTCGCTTCCCTCCGGTCTCAACCTGACTGCGGGGCTGTTGCATTCCCCAATTGACTTCACCTTCCTTTTCTTGTCTCTTGCCTCCTTTTTCCGCAAGCCAGGCCTGACTGAATTCAGACACGCTCTTATCTTCAAGATGCTATTGAAGGAGATTTTTCTTGAGGGCTGGAGGGGATATACCTCTTGGTGTGAGTTGGGAGAGTGGAAAGCATTCCATTATGTTGAATTGGAGAAATTAACTTGTCAGAGCTTAGGATGGGAATGATTATCTGTATTTAAACACACCAGCCTATCTCTAAATCAAGAAATTCTCAAAGGTTAACCAAACCGAGTCTCTTTTTGCCCGAGTTGCAAGTAGATGTCTGCCATTTTTTCCCCGTGAATCATGAAAAACCACGGGCAGTGGCGGATTTTGCCCTTATTCATCATCTTGAGTAGTCCTAGGGAGTGATCCTAGCTTTACTGTAGTTATAGGAAATGATTCACTAAGATTTGGGAATGGAATGACTCTTTTTTTCATCTTGCTTCATTGCTCTAAAACCCCCAGAGTTCATGTGAACTTGAAGGTTCTTTAGAAGGCAGGATTCTAATGAGAGGGAAGAATCAAATGAGAAAAGTAATGAGTGATAAATCTAGATAAAATAACTGAACATTCACTTGCTTCCCCCCCTCCCTTTCATCCGGAAGGACCGCTCTGAAAACATTTAATCCTTCGTCTCCTGCTTTCATGGACTACATATGCCATCAAAGTGACACTGCTTTGATCTATTATTTATTTAAAGAATATTTTTAACACAAGAGGGTTGGAATTATGCTTTGTGTATTGTATTAAATCTCACAGCCTCAGTAGCAACCAGATGATGAAACTTGATTTAAATAAAAAGATTTCAAATGCACCGAGTTTTACCGACAAGTTGCTGCTAAATTCAGAATATTTAAATTAAGATTGCTGTACTTACACTGATTTCTAAAATAAGCAGAGAGCAACAAAGCTGGTTGTAGTGGTTTTACTTTTAACATTTTTTTCCTGCTGCCTCATAACTTGCTGAGTGAGAATTAAATCCGGTTTTTATGGGAAGAGGAATACACAATTAGGTTTCTATGGAAATGCAGATTAAAGCAGGACTGCATACAGATGCGCTTAATTTGGACAAGCAGAGTTTACCTGCCCGCATGGTAAATGTTTTCTGTGTCAAAGGAAATTAATGAAGGGTGGTAGCATTGGAAGTTCGTGCGCATCGCTTCAGCCCAAACTGGTGGTTTCAATCTAAGGCAGCTTTCTCGGGACTCTTGCACCGGACGTGGCTTGGCTACCGCTCACTCTCGGAGCGCTGGAGGCTCCTCTCCCCCTCTCTTCTAAGTCTAGTTCAGTGTGTTTCTTGTGAGCTGAAATAAGGCAGCAGGAAGCTCGTGGGGGGAGAGGGTGGGAGTTCGTGTTTTGGCAGCAGCCTTCACTTTAGTTTGACTTATTCCATCTTAAATGTTTGTTTGCTGTTTGCTTACGCATGATCACGGAATCACGGATCAGCTGTGTTCAGGAAACTCAACCCAGCCAGTAGTCTGGGATCTAACCCAGACGATAGGTAGTTTCTGTTCTTCCCCAGATATGAAGATAAACTCTTTGGAAGACTGGCTTGGAGCACTTTGCTTTGTTGCTGTAGTGTGGCCCTGAGAACTGGTAATGGCGTGAGCACTGGTAATGGTGTGAATCTCTCTCTTCTAGGTCCTTCTCTAGTCTAGGTTGAAATCCATTCTAGTTTGATAGTTACTGGAAGTGGCAATCGCTGTCCGGCGAGGTGTGTGAATTGGGTGGTAGCGCAGGGCGCCTGCTGGTTTACAAATGTCTTTGAAAAAAAACCCCAAACCCCCCAGCTTCTCCCTGCACTGAACCCCCTGCTGTCAGTAATGAGCACTGTCATCCAAGTTACAGCTTTGTGTCTTCTCTCGCCTAGAACAAAGATCGTTTTGAATTAAGCTGGTTGTGTATTGATTGGATAGAGATGGGAAGCTTGCACTCTGTCTACCACTATCTACAAATGTTTTTATGTCTGAGCAGAGAGAGGGCTTTGATTAACAGCTCTGAGCAGTACTGCTGGTCCCATGTTTTGAAAGAAAAAGCTCTTACCCTTATACACCGGGAGGACACACGAACGTCTTCAGCTCGGTCAGTCTCTTTCTCAGCCCAGGATTTTTCTCGCTTCAGCTGAGACCTAGTGGATGTAAATTGAGTATTATTTGGTAGTTACCGGCAGTGCAATCCACGCTTCCCGTGAACACTCGGCTTCATCTCTTCCCATAGCTATTGTGTCAACTTTAATCAGACCACGGTGATGTGGTAATGTAGTATTAGGGCATTAGGCTTTAACTTCTGTTGTATACTCAATGAGCTTAGGCGGAGCATTAGGACAACTCTGCTAGTTCATGTAATTTCTTGTACTGAACGTATCCAGGATTTGATTTTTTTTCATAATTTTCTTGTGAGGACTTTTTGCAAGATGATAAGTAATTTTTTTATGGTGGTTGAACATAGGCACTAAATGCATACTTGTGAATTTGTACATTTGGAAATTTGTGAATTTCTACTTCTACCAGTTAGGTGGCAAAGAAAATAGTTTTTGTAAATCTAAAATTTTAATGACTTAATATACAGAAAAGTCTTGGAGTCTTATTCCCTTAAACAGCTCCCTGAGAGTGCTTCATTGTAATTACATTTGCAGTATGAGTAATAAGTGATAGAAGTGCAGCGTAATGTAAAAGGGAAAGGAGCTGACAACGTTACCACGTGCAAAGATAATTTTAGAGTGGGGAGAGACTTCACTGTTAGCAACTGGAATGACAGAAAATAACTGTATCTGTGTTTCTCCATTCAAAAAAATGTGTAGAGAGAATACGTATTATATAGAGAGGGCTTCATTTTTTGTCTTGGAGACTGGTGTTGCTGTGCTACTGAGCATATGGTATTTGGATAGGAGTTAGGCAATTATTGCTACTTAAAATCAACATATATGTTGTAGTGGCTAATTACCCTCCTCCCCCCCCCCAGCATGTTTATAGTCATTTGTAAGGCCTGTGAATAGCAGACAATGAGAAAGAAAACACCTTGAAAGATGCACTGGAGTGCTGGGCTACTATTGCAGATTGCATATTTTAATTAAAAGTTATTTATCCTTGTAAGAGGCTTTTCCTCTAATTTCTCAAGTGTGGCCAATGCTAATAAACATTGGTAGAAGCCCAGTGCAGTGGTAAATGGCCAGATGGTAGCGGGCTGCCTCGCGTGAAGCTCGTGCCGAGAAAGCCGTGCAACATCTGTTCTGCTGACACCTACCACTGCTTTATTTTGGCATTGTGTCTGTTCCGATAGTTGAGAGACCGAAGGGTATGTGAATGTTTTAGAAATGCTTTGTTAGTGCTTCTCTGGTCCTTACATTTCTTCTCACTGCTTTGTGTAGATAGAGGAATTCAAGGGCACCTGGCTTCCTCGGACTTTCAGTTTTGTTTGTCTCCATGGGCTATGTAGGTTTTCTAGACAGTTTGGGGGTTTTGGTTGTGTTTTTCTCTCCGAGATGTTGTTTTAATTGGCTTGCTGCTGTGCTGATCTCCTACCCTTGACCGTTTCCGAAGGTGACTGCCTGCGCAGTGTGGCCGTGGATCACTGAGGGCGGCTATTGATTGTTCTCTGGGTCTCGCAGCTTTAACTGGCATTTCCAAGTAAATTTGATGAACCCAGGATGTTTGTCTTGCTCTTCTGTTCTTCTTTAAAGAATGTACTTTAGATAAATTATCTAAAGAAATACTTAACCAGATTCCTGTTAATGGCGTGTTTGTCTTGCTCTTCTGTTCTTCTTTAAAGAACGTACTTTAGATAAGTTATCTAAAGAAATACTTAACAAAACCAGATTCCTGTTAATGGCATTCTTTACTACAAAGCTGTGATGGGCTGCAGTAGGTGGCAGATGGGCTCAGGGCCTGAAGGGTTCCTTTTACCTTTTTGTCTCGGTGCTTCTACCAGTGACACCCCCACCAGTGTTTTTAATTCTGTACTTGTGTGTGTTTGTTCCTGCTGTGTTGTGGCAGGGTGATCTGCAGCTGGAGTAGCTCTTGTTGGGTAGGGGATGAGAGCGCAGTGTAATTAGTGCTGTACTCTGCAGAACAGTGCCTCGGCGGTGCAAAATGGTCCATGGGAGGAGCCGTGACGCGAGTTGCTCCAGCCCTCTCTGCAGCCGGCCGCCTGGACGGAGCTCTGCGTTCGGGGCTGCCCCTCTGCTTGACTTCCCCGTCGTCCAACAGAGCCTCGAGAAGGGGCACAGTCAGCAGCGTGGTTTGCTCTGCAAAGCTTGCTTGTCTTCCCTCAGTGATTCCCCCTCTCTGTCCCATTCTTCCGTGGCACATCAGCAGTAGGAAGCTTAAAGCCCTTGAAGTGATCGGGTGGTTGAGCATTATTAGGCAGGGGGACAGTGTTCTGTACGGTATGGCTCTCAAATACAACCAAACATCTTCATCTTTATGTTCCTGACACTTCAGCTGAAGTTACGGACTTGACCTTGTCCTTATCATTTTCTCCTACTTGCTCCTGTAAGCTCAGGAAACTTCTGATTTTAAAAAGTTATTTTAATTTAGTGAAGTTGGCTGCAGCTCAGGAACTCCACTTAAAGGGAACAGTGTGATTCCCGATCAGATGTGTGTTGTGTAGAATGTAGCATTGACTTGTTAAAGATCTAAAAATGTCTTCCAGGAATAATTTGAAATGCTCGTTTGTACGGAAGATCTGGAGGTGAGGAAGCAAGTCAAGGCATGGGAAGATGGACCCCTTTTTAGAGCTAGTGCTAGACAGGAGTGGGAATGTGGTGGAATGATGAAAAGGAGCCCGTACAGACCGCAAAGCAGGTAGGCAGTGGTGCTGAGGTGAGAAGGAAAGCCATTGTCGCACATCAGATGAGGAATAACGTCTCAGAAAGTGCCTCTTGTTGATCCTTTTTGCATATTCTATAAAGAAGGCAAAGATCATAGAGGTAAAATACTTGCTTCCTCTTATTTTTCATTATTCATAAGAAATGATTGGCAGCGACAAGAAAACACCATTTTGGTTATATGCATCTGAGCTGTGGTTTAAAGGCAACATTTTGATGTTTTGCTATGGCAGAGTGCATCAGCCTACTTGACTTTGTAGTTTTTAATCTTAAGAGCAGTTCTGTCAGGCACAGTTACCTTTGATCTCCAAGGACACCTCAGAAGCTGAGGTCGCCGGGCCATAGCACGCCGATTGACATTCCCTGCCAGACAGGGAAGATGCACGCTGTTCTCGGAGCAAGTAAATAGGAAGTGTATATGTATATCTTGGGTATTGATTGACAGTAGTAATTAATCTACAAGTGTAAGCGGCGCTTATAAAGTGAATGGTGAAGCCAGCAGTTAAAAGTCTGTTTTACGAGGAGCTGTGTTAGCATTACTGACTGCTCTTGAACTTTGTGTAGTAGCTGCATTCACTGGGTAAACGAACATGTTGGACATAATAAACCTCTGAAGCAAATTCATAGTGCTATTGCTGAATACAGAGGTTAGAAGAGGAAAACAAACACGAAGGAGGAGCTGATCTAGGAATCTAGTGTGTGCTGTCGCAACCATCACAGCAAGAACCGACCTTTTGGGCTGCAGATGGCTGAAGACTACCTGCAGAGGTGTTGAATTATTAATGTTAACTTGAAGTATTTCTTTGCATTCTACTATTTTTATCACTGTGGAGAAGCACACTGAGGTTTGTTTTTTTTTTTTTCCATAACAATTTATTTCCCTTAAACTTTATCTAAAAATCTTCCTCGAAACTGAAAGTGACATTCCCTGCCAGACAGGGAAGATGCACGCTGTTCTCGGAGCAAGTAAATAGGAAGTGTATATGTATATCTTGGGTATTGATTGACAGTAGTAATTAATCTACAAGTGTAAGCGGCGCTTATAAAGTGAATGGTGAAGCCAGCAGTTAAAAGTCTGTTTTACGAGGAGCTGTGTTAGCATTACTGACTGCTCTTGAACTTTGTGTAGTAGCTGCATTCACTGGGTAAACGAACATGTTGGACATAATAAACCTCTGAAGCAAATTCATAGTGCTATTGCTGAATACAGAGGTTAGAAGAGGAAAACAAACACGAAGGAGGAGCTGATCTAGGAATCAAGTGTGTGCTGTCGCAACCATCACAGCAAGAACCGACCTTTTGGGCTGCAGATGGCTGAAGACTACCTGCAGAGGTGTTGAATTATTAATGTTAACTTGAAGTATTTCTTTGCATTCTACTATTTTTATCACTGTGGAGAAGCACACTGAGGTTTGGGTTTTTTTTTTCCATAACAATTTATTTCCCTTAAACTTTATCTAAAAATCTTCCTCGAAACTGAAAGCTCTTCCTTTCTAGATGTTTTACCTTGCAAGCGTTACAGGTGAACTGGACTGGCACATCTCTCTTCTGGTATTTGGCCCGCTAAAGGGAAGGTAGATTAAAAAAGAAGAGCAACACGTGATTCTCAATCCTCTCTTACAGTGTGGCGTGAAGCGAGTGTGGACGGGTACCAAATTACAGCTTGATGGTGCAAGCGACTGCTCAAAGGGCAGCGCGTCAAACGGCCGCCGCAGCAAGGATCTGTGTTCCTTCTGCCCGCTCGCCAGGTAGAGATAACTCAGGTACACGTGGGGTACGTTCTGCCTGAGTCACTCCCTTCAGAAGCCCTTCTTTGGTTTTGTGTGCAGTTGCGTGACCGAGTGGACCGGGGAGGTCAAGGTTTTGCCTGCCTGTTCAAAATTTTCAGCCTTTTCACCAGTTGATTTGCAGACTGACGTTCCTCAGTGAGGTGTTTTGGGCCTAAGCCCTGGAAGTGATGCCTGTGCTGTTAGAGAGCACCCGGACAAAGCATTGCCGTTTGTCACCTCTTGGCTGGAGCCTGAAATGGGAAGTTGGCAGAGGGTTCAGGATGCCCTTCTCCTCCCAGGGCTGATCTGCCATGAACCCCGTCGCCCCCAGAAGGTCCCCGCTCCAGTTACGCGTGCTGCAAGAGGCCACCTTGTGAGCGAGACTGCAGTGCGGGTGCGATGGATAAAAGCTTCCATGAGGCTTGGGAAAGAGAGAACATGATTTTCTGGGTGTCGCAGCATGATCTGTAACTGAAACTCCGAAGGGAGAACAATGTGTCGTGTTGCTCAGTATTGCTGGTACCGCTCAGAGTTGAGAGGACTCCTTGTCGAGGCATCTAATGGCACGTCTCCAAACCGGTTAACATTTTAGAGTAGTCTGTGGAACACCACGCTGGTTTTGCCTTTCGGTTGACAGGCTTGTTCTAAATCTGTGTAAATGTATATAAAGAAAAACGTCCAAAAAAAGTCTTTAGGAAGGGAATGAATTTACAGAACAAGCAGGCAGAATTGAGCCTGCTGGCCAGTGAGGATTCCCAAATGAGACTGATGTGAGGATTTCTCAACCTGGAAATCTGTCCCGGTATTTGTATTTAAGGCTGGTAAGTTCACCCTCAGCTCTGTAAAATAATGTAGCAGCGTATATTTTATGCTTAATGCTGACTTAATCTTGTGTTTGTATTAACTCGCCGAAGCAATTTTAACTTGTTGGCATAAAACCAGGCAGGTTATAATGGTTGAGTGTTCATCTGTGTAGCGTTGAAGCAGAAAGTTTTCAGCTTGAAAATTGCAGTGTAGAAATAAAATATTTATGGGTTTTAAAATGTCCGTTCTGAAATGTTAGGTGGAGGTCTTGCCACAAAATGCAAACTTTCTCATAAATTGATTGACTGACTTGTTCTTGGTATTACTTGAACTGGAAGATAAAACGGCTCTAGGACTCTTTTCTTAGTTGTTAACCCTGGCCTTGCTCAGCTGATGACAAATCTTTAGCAACCGATGAAATGGGGTGTCCTGGTTACAGTCTGGGCTGGAATTACTTTCAGGTATGCTACAATAGGATAAGTTGGGCTCCCTGTGATGATAAATCTTCAGGTTTTCAGTCAAAACCATTCACGTGAAGGTAATGTAATGGGTTTTGTAGCTGAAAATCGCACTAATTTTGGCTTGAGATACCTGCAGGTCCCCTCACCTGCTGCTCTCATCTGCACATCTGTCTTGTCTCAAAATGAAATAGGAGGCAAATTAAAAATATTTTACAAGTTCTCTGATCTTTAGTACAATATATAAATTTTAATGTAAAATTTTAATGTCAAATGCTTTAATAAGCATCTTTCTTCTGAATAGACACAGAACTCCCCCTGTTCACTTACTGCCATTTCTGATGGGTTCAGGGTTTGAGTTCAATACCGTTACTTCTCAGGAAGAGCTTTCGGACCGAGTGGATTTTGGAGGTTGTCACCCAGCGTTATTAAATCATTTTAAATTGGATGCAATATAAAGTTGTGAATTGTATCCAATTGGTGGGGGTTTTTTTGTGTTGTTTGGTTGTTTTTTTTTTTCATTTTGCATACAAATTACCCTATGTAGCAGAGAGTCCATAGTAAGAGCTTCTGTGGTTTTGAACTTGAGCCTTTGCTGGGAAAGCATTTTGGATATTGGTTTTCCTAGAAGCTTGCCAGATATTCTGATGCTTCATTTTTTTAATTCTAACAAAAATCCATTGAAATGTATTCTGGTGGATATATCCTTGAAATGTAGAACAGAAAATTTCCACTGCCTTAATGACAGATGAGAATGTCCTAGGACTAGTACTTCGTGTATTAAGAAGCTTTAAATATGCTACGAAGTTTCTGGTAGTGGCTTCCAAGCCAGGATAGGAATGTGAATGGTGTTACTCGGTTTCTTGGGCTCAGGTTTTCTTTTGCTCTGTAATGGTTCAAGATCATGGATGGATGTTGAGTAGGAGTTGGGGGGGAGTGCAAGGCAGCCGTAATTCATACTGACCATGTGCTCTTTATTAGCAGAACAGAGAGTAGTGCGGTACAGTGCTTTACGTCCTCCGTGGGGCGGGAGGCAGGGGGGGAGATGGCCCTGTGGGGCGTTGGAATCAGCTAGGCTGTTACTGTGCATTACCGGTGTGCTGCTGTTTTCAAGGAGAAATGCTTATTTAAAACACAGACCCTGGGAATAGAAAATAAATATCAGCCTGTTGAGCGTAAGTCACACATCAGACATTACTAGTAAAGTATTGAAACATAAGTCAGTATTAGACCCCAAATGGGAAACAATAAATAAATGAGACGGAAAAGATTGTTTGGCAGGATACTTTCTCCTGAAAGAATGATTTGTATGGTTTCACTTCCAATAAGTTATTTTGTCCTGTAGTTCTCTTTGTTTCCTTCTGGGTTCTTGGTGCCCGTTTGCCAGCGTGTGATTGCTCCCGGGGAACACCCTGCGGCACCGTGTTCCTTCCGAGGCTGTGTCAGCCGGCAGTGGGTGCAGCATGCTGAAAAAGTGGCCATGTGTGCAGGCTACAGCTCAGTCCGTGCCAGTACTTCTGTGGTGGTCAGGTGCTTTGTGGTGGAGTGGGGGCTTTTTTGTTTGGTTGGTTTTTTGTTTGTTTTCTTTTTTCTTCTCCCAGTGCGTACTGCGGCGCACTGATATTCTCAACAAATGTGCGTAGGTGGTACATAACACTTCTACACTGCTTGAAATAGCAAAGGGCTACCTATTGAAGATCTTTTGTTAAATGTGATTCATTGCCCATCCTTGCCTCGTCCACAGGGGGGTCAAGCCAAGAGCCTCCGCAGGACCTGTGTGCCTCTTACTGTTTTAAGCATATTCGATGGGTTTTGGGAAAGGGAAGGCAGGAAAAGGGGAGACTAAATAATCATCTTGAAAGGTGTTGCTTTCTAAATGAAATTCCTCCCTGATCTTTGGTCATCTTCTCAAAAGGAATAGAAAGGCTTCAGATTGCGTGTTGTAAGGAGTGTTTATTGCAATATCGAAGTAACATGGTGTTTTCATTGGTATAATAGTCAATACTATACATTAAATAGGTGAGCGGGAAGAAAGCCAGGCTCACTTGCTGAGGAAGAATAAGGCACTGAAGTACCGGGTGCCAGACATCTATTTTACTGGGTAGAAAGCATTTAAAAATCTGTCTCTTAGGTTTCAAGACTGAAGGGAACTATTTTCATGCATTGCCGTTTATGCACGGCAGCCTGCATCGCGCAGGAGCTAATCTGTTCACAGAGCCCCGTAATGGGTGTCCTGGTACTGGAGCATGGAGCTTCCAGGTCATCTCTGATTGCCATAAGAAACCAGCCCATTTTTCATAACATACAAGTTTTGTACTGGATGAATTGAAAAATTTGGGAACTATTCTTCCTTTTACTAGTGCTGGTATTATTTTGTAGCCTTGAAAATCATAGAATCATTTAGGTTGGAAAAGACCCTTAAGATCGAGTCCAACTGTAAACCTAACACTGCCAAGTCCACCACTAAACCACGTCCCTAAGTGCCACGTCTACGTGACATGGCCAAGTGCCAGGTCCTGCCCTGGGGTCACCACAACCCCACGCAATGCTCCAGGCATGGGGCAGAGCGGCTGGAAAGCTGCCCAGCGGAAAAGGACCTGGGGGGGTTGGTCGAGAGGCGGTTGAACATGAGCCAGCAGGGTGCCCAGGTGGCCAAGAGGTTCCAGCAGCATCCTGGCTTGTATCAGGAGTGGTGTGGCCAGCAGGAGCAGGGCAGGGCCCGTGCCCCTGTGCTGGGCACTGGGGGGGCCGCCCCTTGACTGCTGGGGTCAGGGTTGGGCCCCTCCCTCCCCGAAGGACCTGGGGGGGCTGGAGCGTGTCCAGAGAAGGGCAGCGGAGCTGGGGAGGGGTCTGGAGCCCCAGGCTGCTGGGGAGCGGCTGGGGGAGCTGGGGGGGTTCAGCCTGGAGCAGAGGAGGCTGAGGGGAGCC
>NW_009258478.1:224567-235384 GCF_000687185.1 Egretta garzetta | reverse complement strand
ATGAGATTTTTTTCTAAACCAAGCAAAAAATGGGAAGGAAGGGCGAGATGTGTGTGAGCAACATAAATTGTGCTGGCAACTGCTGACACTTTTCATTTTTGAGGGTAGCAGTTTGGGGTTGATAAAATAAGTGAAGGAAAGTCAGTGGAAAAGAGAGATGAAAGCAAAAGACAAGAGAAGCAGATAGAGGAGGAGGAGGAGGATGGAAAAGACTTCCAGGGGGAGAGGAATGAATTGGGCTGGTTGTCGGGCATCCGAGCCTTGCTGGTGTGGGAGCTACCCGACTGTTCTCAGCTTTGGAGGACCAAGCTGCGTCTTGCAGCTGAACCTCATTTTGCCAGTAACTGTACTTTTGCTACGTATTGTTCTTAATTTTGATAACGTACTCTTAGTGCATGTGTACTTAGTGCTGAACTTCAGCTGTGGGCCTTCTCACCCGCTCTGTGTGCGTTCCTTTGGGGCGAGGGAATCCCCATTCAGACTTGTTTTCATCTGCAGTCTGGAGAGTGCTGCTTTCCTCCATGCTAACTCCTGGGGGTGAGTAGCTCCTGCATGATTGCAGGGGTTTGTTAGCAAGAAGGTAGTCTGGGATGAAGCCATTAACCACATTGCTTGCTCATTTTTTACTCCGGGTTGCCCATCACAGGCATGGGAGTGAGTGGACGCTGCAGAATTTCTGTCCTGAGGTAGAGCCTGTCCCCCCTTCTCGGCGTGCATAGTGTCTCTCTGCTCCAGTTCCTAGTTTCTTTATAAATGATATGTTTGTGTGGCTCTAGCTTTTTCTGTAACTGTGGGCTTTGGGTTTTTTTGCTTGTTTGTTTTTTGCCCGCTGTTCTGAATTGTACTGAGCACTCTGGGGAAGCGGAGATGTGGGTGGCCTTGCTTCAGCCAAGCCAGGGAACACTTGATGTGGAAGTACCCTAAGCCACGTTACTGCTTTTGTTTTCCTTCTCTGGCTTAGGTATTGGGATGAGGGAGCTTAGAAAAGAGCATAAAGATGTAAAATCGTAATTTTCAAGCAATATTTTTACCTGTCCGTAGTGCTTAGTCATTGGTTTAGTGCCGCTTTTCGGTCACAGGGAAGGTATCACTTAGTTTGGATCTTGCATGTTCGTGGTGCCCCTTGTGGCTGCCATGTGTCCAAATGTCCGGGGCTGATGCTGAAGCAGCACCTATAGGCAAGGCCGGGAAGTGGAGCCAAGTGATGATTTCTCCCAAAATACGAATATCCAGGATAACTAACGTGAAGAAAACAAAACAAATGGACTAAACATTTTGTTAGGGTTTGGTTGGTCACTTGGGTGTGTTTTCCCTTGTAGTGCTCTTAGTTTTAATATTAGAGAGGACATGCTATATTGGAATATTGATCAGGGACCCTGAATAGCATATTCTCATGTTTTAGTAATGCATTTCAGTTGGACAATGACTAATTGGAGTAGCAGAAGTCCAGTGATATCCATTCCCATGCTCTGTAAAAGAAGAATGGGCTCTGGAAATAATAATAAAAATAGTAATGTAAAATCTAAGTATAGTTCTATAAAAAAAAAAAGGAAAATTTTCATCAGTCATGCCTTGCTTAAAATAGTCCATGTTAAAGAGCAGGTAACAAAGCTTTGCTGAAACCCTTCAAAAGTTACAGTAGTGGTAAAATTTCAACACAAAGGGAAAATGATTTTGTTTCTACACTAAGTGAGCTTTTTTTTGTCTGTCTTTGCAGATGAAGACTGTTAGCGTTGCCTTAGTTTTGTGCCTCAATGTTGGTGTGGACCCTCCTGATGTGGTGAAAACAACTCCCTGTGCCCGCCTGGAGTGTTGGATCGGTAAGTCGAGAACTTCCACGCTCCAGTTAACTGTATTAGTTGTATGAATACCGAGTTATGGCATGTAGAGTGATCTCAAAGTTGTGTGTTTCCTGGGCTGAAAACTAGGGTGAATAAAAGGAAATCTGGCATCTGATTTCACTCTGTCGATACGAGTTAATTAAGTGTCCAGCAGTAACTGCTGCTGCAGGTCATCTCTCCTGCTTTATTCTAAAATGAGACAGCATGGAGGAAAAAAAAAAAAAAAGCTGTTAATTAGCTATTTAGCTTTATTCTAATTGTTGTAGATTTATAAATATCTCAGGAAATCTCTGAGCAGTAACATCTTCAGAGTACTGTGATCTGCAAAGGTTTAAAATTGCCCTGCAACATTCAGTAGAGAAATAAGTTTCTGTAAAATGCATGGACTTTACTGCATGTTGAGGTGAGCGCTCTGGGGCTATTTTAATTAGGATCATGAATTTGGAGGACCTGGAATTGTTCCCAGGGATGTCTTGCCAGCAGTTCCAACGCATGAGCTTGCTACTTTGATGCAGTGTTGGACTAAATTCCTAGGGTTTTGTGAAGAAATGAAAAGTTCCCTTGGTTTTAGAGGTCAGGTCTGATTATCAAGATGAGACAAATCTGAAGTGATATTAGAAGGAGATACCTTGTGTAAGAAAGCTTTCTGAGAGAGATTTGTTATTATCTAGGAATTGAAAATGCTCAGTCTTCAGCGAGTAACATGCAGAGCACCGTAATCCTCAATCTGGGGCCTGGGATAGGCTGCAGGAGCAAATTAATCATTGCACAAACTGAATTTCTTTAAGAACTTTCAGAACGTCTTGTTTCTAACCTTGGCTTACCTGCTTTATGAATCACAGCATCTCATTTTTTTTAACCTAAAAATGCTGATGATTAAAGCGGTTAAAAAGCCATGAGCATGCACTAACAAATGCATCTATTCAGTGGAGAGAACAGCTCTCATTTCTCATTGATACAAGAGCAGAGAGCAAAGAGAATGAGGAGCATTGCAGAGTCATTAAAATAAAGTTGTTAGTGATTATCATCAACAAAGAGAATTTTGAATGCAGTTTTTTTTTTTAATTAAATTTTTAGTGTGTGTATATGTACACAATTACTCATTTCCATTTCTAGGCAACTTTAAATTTCTGAAAAAGGTAATTGCAAAAATATCCGCTGTGTTTTCTTCTATACAGCAGTCTCAAGTAAAGCCAGTGGTGTGTATTGTGGGAATGTAATGGCTTTGCCAGATGTGCAAGAAAGTGTGGAAATCATTTTGGTGCAATTGCTGCTATTTACAACTGAGCTGAGATCACCAGCTTGTAGAACTCTGGTAGTGAACGGCCATCGCAGCCTCAGACAAAGCCGGCTCCAGTTCTCACTGTACCTTCAGACGCACCCTTAGAACATCTCAAGTGTTTTGTTTTTCTCCCCAATTAAGCCTTAGCTGAAATCTGTGCTACAGTGTCAACCTGGCACCATTTAAGGCACGGAGAGCTTCGTATGGTGATTATTCCAGAGGCGCCTCGGCCTATGTATCTGCAGGCCTTTGCTAGCCTTATGTATGCGCTCCACAGGGGAGGCTGAAAGCTCATGTAACGACTGTGGTGGCGTGAGCTATATTTAGGAAAATTTCCCATGGTTTCCATGGTTTGGCTCTTGGAATGGCACCAGCGTACCTTATTTTTGTATAAAGTGTATTGTTAATAATGCTAACTACTCTGATGGTGCTCCAGAGTCCACGGACTACATTTCTCTCCTGTCAAAGTGCACGTGAGGTATTTTTAATTTATTTTTCTGAAGTGCAGTTTGGGCCTTTTGAAGGTCTAAAAAAAGAATCTG
Source organism: Egretta garzetta (assembly GCF_000687185.1). NCBI lineage: Eukaryota > Metazoa > Chordata > Aves > Pelecaniformes > Ardeidae > Egretta > Egretta garzetta. The sequence continues at coordinate 231,719 of NW_009258478.1, read as the reverse complement.
ATGTGTTTATGCTATTTTTTTTTGCTTCCCTTTTTTTTTAATTTGAGCTGTAGCTAATGGCGTATTAACGAAAGATGTTATGAGGCAGTGTGAATACTTTGGGGCATTACTGTTCAGCATCGCTAGGGTACCTGCTCGGAACTCGCCCTGAATAGCAGGGGGCCTGTTGCGGTGCAGAGCAACAAAGACTGCCGCCTTTCTCAAAGGTATGGCAGCGAGTGCTGAGGCCGCAGGGTCCGTGGTGGGCAGCGGGTGCTCGCTCCCTCCTGGAGACGGCTCTGGCGAGGCTTCTGGAAGAGCAGCTACGGCTGAGCCAAGGCGAGCAGACAGGCTTGGTGAGGTCTGAGCCCACGATTTACTGCTGCTTGCGTTCGTTTTGGGAAGATGTAATGCGAGTCTGCCATTTACCTTAAATCTTTCTACAAAAGTCTGCTAAAAGTTACATAACATCCTAGCTTTTACTCATGTAAGAAAAATAACTCATAAAATCCTGCTTTCATCCTACTTGGTTTATTTTGTTTCTAACAGTGCAAGGTAGAATATTTGTAAAGATTTAAAAAAAAAAACAACTTCATTGATTTGGTTAAATGCTCTTAAACTAATTTATATCAAATTGCACGTTATTAGCTTCTAGGGTTTTTTGAAACTTGTTAATAGTATCAGTTATGGCCATGTTTTTTTGAATAAAGCACATAAGCTGAGATTGTATCGATATGTATAGATGGTGGTAGTTATCTAGTGATAAAATGAACTTGTTAAAAACTACAGATGGCATATACGCTCTGAAGCAGTAAGTGATGAAGGTAAATGAAACAGGATTTTGCATTCATGAAAAAATGTTTGTTGTCAAATATTTAACCAATTAAAATTTTTGTCATTATTTACTATAGAAACCTTTTTTCTTGGTATTAAAAGAAACAAATGTTATGCCTCTCCTGTCTTTCAAAACAAGATTGTATTTATTACCATAGCAAGAGAAATATTTTTCCAAATTTGACAGCCTTTAATGGCTTTTAATTTGTATTCGAGTGAAGAGATTGGGAATAATTTTGGGGTATTGCACCCACGTAAATTCCGTGGAGACTGTAATGTTTATGAGTTTGCAATTGAATGCGTGGCAGGAACCTGCAACAAACCATCATTCCACGATCCTTCTTGCAAGCAGAACCGTGGGAGCGAAAGTGCAGAAAGCTTTTGGCTTCTTTCTCCTGCAAAGGCGGGGGTGTGTTCATGCTTTGACGGAGCCTTTGGTCTCCCATGTTGTAGATCTGAATTTTACAGAAACATAATGTGGAGTAGCTAAAGGTTGAAATGCCCATCGAATTGGAAATAATTTCTGCTTCTCGTCAAGCTGAGTGGTTCACTTGTGGACAAATACCCATTTGTGTTATATTCCCTAGATCCGCTGTCAATGGGGCCTCAAAAAGCTCTGGAAACCATTGGTGCAAATTTACAGAAGCAGTATGAAAACTGGCAGCCAAGAGTAAGTATTCCTTGGGCTTCTCCTCTTCCCCCTTCTAGATGTGATACTCCGTCGCGATAACCGTCGCGATAACCTGAAGAGCGAGCGTGTGTCTGTTGTGCGGTGTGGTCCTGCAGCATTTGTCACTTCCTTCATCCGTCAGTGTGAATAAATCCTTGCAGGCTGTCGAGCTTCGTGTCTCCCAAACTGATGCCCCTCCTGGCTAGCTCTTTCTTTGATGGCATCTGGGGTATTTGTTTAAAGTACCAAGTCCTACAGTGATTCTTTTTTATTTCTATTTCTCTGACTTTAGTGTATTTTTGAGATGTTCTGAAGTTTTTCATTCTGAGTTTATAGTTTCTTCTGTTGTAAAAATGTGGTTGGCCTCAGCTGGTTCACAACTGTGTCCCAGCGCTCATCAGAGCTGGTTTTGTGCTTTGGAACAAATGAATGCTGTACAGTGAGGAGCTGAGGAAGGCTTTTGGGTTTGTTGCAAAACATCGTTTCAGAGCTTTGGTAACTGCTAAATTCTAACTTCAGCATAAAGCGTGCATACATCTTAGAGAATGAATGTTTTGGGTAGTAGTAGCACAAAGCAGGAGTTAAAGAAACGTGCGAGCAACTGGCGCCGCATTTCCCTTCTGTAACATCTCCCTCTGTCCCACTGGGGAAGTGGTTTGCTCCTGGGTGTTTCAATGTCCATAGTTCCATGTGTCCCAGTAAATAAACTACAGAAAGATCTGAAAAACAAAATTTGAATTCTGCAGCGCTTTCCAGATAGATACAAACCCCAAACTGGGATCATCTTTGCTGTTAATGCTCCCCAGTTCATGTCCTTATCTGTGTGCTCTAGGCAATTTGGGTCAAAATATTCTTCTTCAAAGTACCTGGACTATTGACTCCTAAATCATAAATTTATCATTATAAGCATGTAATGTGTAACCCAAACAGAAGTAGTAACTTCACTGAATGAACCTACCTGTAGATTTGCTTTAGTTTTTCTTTTCCTTGTGATGTGGTGTGCATGCTAACCTGGCCTTCATTTTTTTTAAGGAGACATTGTTTCTTCTCCTCCTTTTAGGTTGTCTTCAATAATAGTAATTATGTGCATTTTTGTCAGCACCAGGACTATATTTTCTGTTTCTAACATTGCTCATTGCCTTATTTAATGTATAAATAATCTGCTGAGTGTCTCTGTAGTGTCTGATGCTATATGGTGTAAGAGCATGGTCTGCAGTTGGAACAGTTACTGGTACTTGCCTGTCCTCCCTCTAGGATGACTGGTTGAGAAGGCCTTTGTGCTAGCAGTGCCCTTTGGGGTGCTCCTCCTATTTAAACTGTGATGGGTTACATTCATGTGCTTGTTTCTTTATCGTTTATGAAATCAGTAAAGCTAGATTGCCACTGCTGGTGTTTTGTTTGGGTCTGGAACCTAGAAGCTCTGAACGTCCCCATTCCTACAGGGAGAGAGAGAACTTGGGCTTTGTGTTCTGTGCTCCCCCGACGTCTTCCATTCCTTCATGGACTAATACCTTCCGATAAAGGACAGTGGCTTTGAGATTATCTTTGCAGACCTGAACATAAACTTTTCTTCTGCTAGACACTGCTGAGAATATTTCTCACCGACTAAAGGGTTGGTGGCATATGTGTTGTTAAGGCTGCCGGTGAGATAGTTTGGTGTATGCATTCCAGTCCCTCTTCTACTCTCTAATTCAAACTCGATGGAAATAATACTCTACTCAGAGCAATTTGAATGTACATGCAGTTCGTACTGGTTCTTTACCTCTTGCCTTTGTGGGATACTTCCCTGCTCCCTTATTCAGGGTTGACTGACTAGAATGGAGTTTATCATTCAGTAAAAGCGGAACGTATTACCCGAAGGAGGCTTACTGGTTTTAGTGGGGAAATGTTTACCTGCTAAATCTGTGGGTAATTGTCTGTGGGTATGCTTTTCTCTGAGGTGTTTTCTAAGTAAGTTTATATAAGGACTTGTCTTGAAGCGTATATGGTACATATTTAAGACAATAGAATTTACTTTTGCATTTTTCCTCTTGGTACATTGAGAATTTTTTTAAATCTCTCCCTAGCAGCCGAAGAATTTGGCAGAAAATTCAAATAGAGTCTGAGCTCAAATAGAAGGGTAACACATCTTGATGCAAAGGTGAAAACAATCCTTTTTCTCTGCTCTGTAATGACGGAGTCCATATTACTGAGGAATGAGGGACAGGCGTCTAGAAGCAGCAGGTACCCTGTGTGGGCCGACCTCACGCTGCCTTGTAGAGTTTGCACAAAACATGAGGCAATTACTGAGCTCAGATGTTCCTGTGCAAGGTGCCTGGTTCTTAACAGTAAATCACAGCCCTGTGAAACATTGCAAAGCTGAACACGTACCAGTTTATTGCACTCTACAGGGCTCTTGAGTTTTCTGCAGTAATAAAGAGAAGTTGATGTGCCATCTACAATAAAACAATAGGAACATTATTGAATTTCCTAGACCTCTCATACAAATACTAATCCATCTAGTTTTGTCTGTTTCTCACTGGTTTGGAATGGTTGAGGAATTGATGGAAGGACGACAATTTGGGGAAAATGAGGCAGTCTGAAAAAAAGACCAAATCATGAAAATCTTCTGAAATAGCCAATATTGTCGGGCTGTCAGCACCAGTCCTTACGCTAGGAAATGCCTGTCGTCGGTACCTTACTGTGAAGGCACAAACGGTGCTCGCTGCTGGCGAATGGATCGCGTCAGTAATAAACAGTGAACCGTCCTGTGACATCGCCACCGGGGCAGCCCTTCGCTGCTTATCATCTGGAGGAGGATGTTAAATACCTGCCCGTGTGTGTTAAACACAGATAGCGGAGGTGAAAAAGCCTTAAAAGGGGTAAGCGTGAAAATTCTTTGTTTCTGGAAGCTCCCAGGCTGCACAGCTGATGCATATTTCCTTCCAGGTCTTATTGAGCCCCTTTCTAAATAATTTATCAGCTTGCCATTGCTTGAAGTATTTCTTCTGATTACATTTAAGACTTTGCTTTATTGTTGTGTAGCTACATAAATTTGTGTGCTGCGGGAGTAAAAAACACTTCAGCCGTTGTTTTGTCTGCAAGATACTGCAGTTAAACAATATTCAGTCATTTCATTGTAATTCTCAAATGAAAATTTTACTGGGGGAAGAGAGTAGGAGATGACAAAGCTGTAGGCTTTGTCTGTCTCTATAAAGAATTTTCTGAACAAGTAAGAGTTCCTGCAGTTCAGCACAAAGGTAATTTAGGTGCTAGTGAAAAAGTGGGAAGGAAAAAACCACAGCTCCTCTCTGACCTTACCATGGGTGATGGGGCTTGAGTTTCACTGGGCACGGAAGGGGTTAAACCTGAGGGTAATCCGGAAAGCAGGCTCAATTACAGGGGATAAAAGGGGTTGCTTAAGCAGCTGGGAAGGAAAGGAAAAAAGGTAGTGAAAGTGAAGAGCCGAGGACCCCACCATGCCCAGCCTGACTGGAGTGGGGGAACCTTCCCTGTGGCTGCTCCTCTGGTGTTTGGGGAATCTGCAGCCTGACGGGTTGGGGAACGGCGGGTGGAGCTGAGCAAAAGGGGGGCTTGCTGGTTACAGGACCTGGATTAAAGAGTTTGGCAGGCAGTGTCAGGAGAACACCCTGAAAAGGGAGAGCCTTTAGCTGAGACAGCACACTATATCACTCTAATTGCCCCAAATAAAGAAACTTTAAATTTCTATTGGGGATTTTTCCATGCTCGGTATTTAAAATATTTAGGTAAGAAGTTGATCACACTGATAGGGTATTTCTCTGCTTCTGATCTTCATTGGTTGCCCTCCGCAGAACACTGCCTGTGCGAGGTGCAGCGTTGTAGTAAGTGACCGGTGAGCGCACTCCTTGGCTCGTGCTAGCAGTAAGTAGCAAGTATTTTCCCTGTTGTTTGGGTGCAAATTTGGTTTTCTCGGCAGCATTGCATGTTATTGCCATTCAAAAGGCAGGAACTTTCTTTAGTTTGAAAGTCAACAGACTTTCTCTGAAAATAGGAATAATAGACTACAAATTCCGAGTGCCACTGCGGTGAGATAGTTTATGGAGACGCAGCAGCTAGTGAGGATTTTTATGAGCAGAAGTTACTGTTACTTAAGTCCCAGTTTACATCCATTTATCAGCAGAGCCGGGGACTTGGGTTGTTTGCTGTAACGTTCTGCAGAGCTGGAGCAGAGGGCTCGGTGGAGAGGAGGAAGGTGTTCCTCGGCCTTCTGCTGCTCCGCTGCACAGCACGCGGTTCCTTTTCTCGTGGGCTGGTTTGAGAGAGCACGTTTTTTCTGCATCCTTTTGGCTGGAGTTCTCGGAACTGGGCTACGGCGCTTCAAAAGCACCGATTGCCCTGCGTGAAATGCTCGTGGTGTGCAGCATTGTACAAAATGCTACGAGATGAGGTCGATCTGTGGTAGCTGGCTTTGTTCTTAGAAGGGCGCCAGATTTTTTCTCCCCCCACCGCCCATAACAAACATCTCATTACTCAGCTTCTTCCCTAGATCACAAAATTCCCTCCGTTTCCATTCCTGTGTATACACCTTTGGGAATGGGGCTGGGTAGCCACAAGCAGGGCTGGGGGTGGAGTGATGCACAACTTGTGTAATTCAAGGTCTAGTATGAAGAAGTCTGGAGCATAGGCTTATTAAATTTGCATGAAATTAGAGAATCTTTTTCTTTTTGTTGGCTATGGCTTTTGACCAGTTTCTTTCTTTAACTCTAAACTGACCAGAAATTTCACAGGACTTTTTCTTCCTTTCTCTTGCCTTGCTCAATAATTTTGTCACTTCTGTTGGGATTTCTGCTCGTCCAAATGAATCCCAATGGCACGCCTATGCCAGGTGCTTTTTGCAATACTCTTCTTTATTCTCAGACAGAAACTTTGCCAGCCTTGCCCCTGGAAGGTCCAAACCTGCTGTTCCTAACTCTTCCTGAGCAGAGGGGGGGTTGGGAAAGCTGCTTCGGACACTTACAGTCCTCCATTGCTCATGAAGTGCATTCAAAACACTGGAGGAGCGGGACCTTGTCTCAGTGAAAATTAATGCTTTAAGTTTTTTAAAATGTTCATTTTCCTGAGAGTTTGTGCCACGTGGTGGCCTTTGCAGAGCCAGCTGTGGGACCACTGAAACCCAGAGTTTGTATCTCCCTTGGGCATGGTTTGGTAAGGCTTCCTTGTTTGAATTGCACTCTTCGAGCGCACGGGAGCCCTGGCCGTGGAGGGGGGGTTTGGCTGAGCCAGGTGCTGTGCAGCTGAAATGGAAACCACTGCTGCACAGCTCGCGGTCTGAAATAAGGCTGAAGTGAACAAATGGGGGAGTGCAGAGAGACAGTAAAATAACAGCCGTCGGTGGGGTAGGGTCTTAGCATTACAGAAGCCTGACTCTCAACGTGCTGGTAGATGTTACAGCGTGGTACAGTATGGACGTGAGAAGCAAGTGGTTATAGGGGAGTTTTGAAAGTGCAATCACCAGGTGGAAGAGAATATACTGAGGGAAACAGGTCTGGAACAGACCAGAGCCTAGGGTTGCAGGTAAATTTGGTTTGCATGTGAGATTACTGAAAGGAGTAAGGTTTGGGAGGTGCAAAGAAGAGGAGCGATGGTAGAGCTGGAGGAGAGGACATCTAGAGAGCAATTACAACCAGCGCGCTCTCCGAGCTGAAGCA
>NW_009258478.1:207419-224310 GCF_000687185.1 Egretta garzetta | reverse complement strand
AAATTTGGTTTGCATGTGAGATTACTGAAAGGAGTAAGATTTGGGAGGTGCAAAGAAGAGGAGCGATGGTAGAGCTGGAGGAGAGGACATCTAGAGAGCAATTACAACCAGCGCGCTCTCCGAGCTGAAGCAATAAGTAATGGGCGCGTTCCTGAGATCCGTCAAAGAACCTTGACAGCCTTGCTGCCAGGCGAAGCCGAGGGCTGGAGCAGAACTGGTATCTGTTTAAGCGGGACTGTTAGAGAAGGTAAAACTTTAGTTATGGTACATGGGAGCTGAGGACCGTGGATGGGTTAGAAGAAAAGGAAAGTTGCCTTCTCTGCTATATTTAAGGTAGACTTTGGTCTGACTTCTTACTGTGATATGTACAGAGGTTTCAGGGGAGGGGGAAAGAGCTCCGGAGACCCTCGTAGCAGCTGAATATTTGCTGTCTGCTGACGGCAGCTGCAGTGGCACGGTGTTGAAGTGTCTGTCTGTAAGCAAGCCCTCTCGCCGTGAAGGGAGCGGGCCTTGGGCCCTGGTCTTTGAGAGATTTGAGATGAGCCAGCGAAGGTGCAGAGGTGCGAAGCTCTCTGAGCTGTTCCGAGATCCTACGAAACTGTTTTAGTACAGTCTTGCTTTTGCATAGAGACCTTTACTTCAAATTGAAGGTCAGTTCTTCTATGGAATTTGGGGTTTTTTACATCCTCTGGTAAGTAACTTGATGGAGTGTGAGAGGTTTGTGCCTCCCTGTAAGATTTAACCACAGCAAGGTCTGTAATTCATCATCTGTGTGACTTCTGTTTCCCCCGCTCGCCCTCCCATCCTTTCAGGCCAGTAGCTCTAGGCCTTGCGATAACCAACACCAGCAAAGCCAAAGAGCTTTAAACATTGCATCCCAAAGGAATTTTTCCCCTTATGCCCATGTGCCTAAATAAAACAAAGTCAATTACAATATTGATTTTCCTAATTCAAGTGCTACGCTGTTGTCTCCCTCTTTCTTCTCCCCACGTCCCCCATTTTTGCTAAGGTGCCCATCTTCACTGTTCTGATGGCCTAACCGAGTTCGTTGTGTTTCATTATAGCTCCAGCTCAACGGGCATTCCCGGGGTGAAGGAGAACTATGAGCTATGAAGAGGGGTGAAAATCTCAGACAGGGGGAGGACAAGGGAGATCTAGAAGGCAAGGTTAAATAAACTTTCCAGAGCCTTCGGGAAGGGTGGCTTGAAAGCAAATACGGATATTTGGGAACACCTGCACCTGTAGCATCCCTGGGCGCTGAGGCCGGTGTGTTAGTGGCGGTGTGGACGCTGTCACGCAGCAGTTCTGCTTCTGTTCCTTACGCAGTTCTCTTCGTGATGCTCCATTTCTTACAGTAGTGTCACTTACTAAGAGGCAGGCAGTAACATATCCGAACTCATTAGTCTGGCAGATCTCAGCATGTTTCAGATCTTCCCAGCCCATTTCATTTATGTGGTTGCACCCATTTTTTCACTCGGTTCCAAAAGGTGGCACAGCCAAGGAGTGACTGCAGGAATCTCTTACTGAAGTGGCCCCAGGGGAACTGAGGCACTTGGTGCCAACCCCAAGCAGACATGCCCGTCCCTCTTCTGTGGGGCATTGACAGAAATGGCAGTTAGTTAAACTGTGGCTCTCTGGTCTCTTTTCCCCCAAGTCCTTGATGGCAGGTCGAGCCTCTCAGCAGTACGTGTGTCCCGTTGTGCTTAGCTATGCAGGTTTTCAAATAAAGGGGTTTCCTTTTTTTTTTTTTTTTTTTTCTAATCCAGCATCATATTGTGTGTGCTGCCTCTTGCAGCTTGCATCCCCCAGTGATGACGGTCTCTGAGGCGACGTCTCCTACAGCACGGATAGATTATACTTTTTGTGGCAAGCCTTCAAGGAAACAGTGATGCTTTTCCGATCAAACAGGGCTGCTTCGTTCTCTCTTCTGGTCTGCTTCCCAACAGTTTTCTCTTAATTTCAAAGGAAGTACAGCCGAGATACTTGAAACAGATAATTTAAAACCTCTACCTTTTAGTGCATGTTTTCTGTTGTTGGTGCTGTTGTTTCCCTCATTAGATGTCTCTGGGCTTTGATACGGTTTCTGAGGTTTCATTACTTGTGTTGCTTCCTTCTGCCTAATTAATTGGTAAATTGCCTGCTGCACATCAAAGGTTGAGCATTTCCTAAAGAGTAACTAGTTAAGCATGAAAACTAATTGAACACATGACCTAATTATTGGTCTCTCTGTGAGTCATACTTTTCCTTTATTTCTGTAGGGTTTTTCTTTTAAAACAACAGCAAATATTAATTGCTCCTGCAAAAGCAATACTGCACAATTCCAAAGGGGAAAACGTAAAATGGAGAAACTTGTGCTGGGTCACCCTACTCTGCAGATGTAGGAACACGTAACAAAAAATGAAGGGGATAAAAAAAAAAAAAAAAAGACATCATGACCTTGTTTAACAAAACCAGGTTTTCCTAAGAGGACTATGTTGTTTTTTGTTCCCAACAGCCTCTTGAATTTGGCAGCTATTTCAGGCTCTGCAAAATTTTGCTGTATCAATCCTTTGTCTTGTGAAAGATCAACTGCCTTCAGCATAACCAGCACTTTTTTTTCCAGAAAAAAAAAAAAAAAAGTTTGTCATAGAAGAGGGGTCACCAAGTGTCAAGACCAGTTATCCACCTTCTCTTTCCATCTGCAAAACTGTCGTGGTGCTACTCGGAGTTTGTTAGCCGTGCGCTGGTTTCGCAAAATATCCCTCTAGGAGAACTGGTAGTTTAGCCGGAAAAGCACAAATTGTAAGTACGGCAAATGATGAAAGCCCCTTTTTTATGTCTTGTGAATACAGAGAAAATTAGGCCAAATTAAGCAGTATCTGACTTTTAGTTTTCCTTTCGGTAGTTCTCCGAGAGTGGTCTGCAACCCAACCATTCCCTCATCCAAGCATAGCTTGGCAGGGGAGGACACAAGACTAGGGTCTCCGTTTAAACCATCAACAAAGATGAATTGCATTGAAGCTACTCTCTTTTGTGCCGAAAAATCTGAACTGGGCCACCTATTTTCTCCTGCATTCGGGGCACTGAGCATCAGGAGGAAGTCACGATGAACGACTGAGGAGATTTTAGCATCTTAAACCACTGCAGAGGTTCCCTGGAGTTTTGTAGCCTGAATTGTAGCGGTGTGTCTGTAGGCACCGCTGCTGTGACTGCCTTTGCCTGGGAGTAGCTGTACCACCTGTACATGAAATAGCTCCTACAGCAATGATAGCAAAAGGGTTTGGGAGTAAGCTCTACCGGTGGAAAGCTCCCTACTGCATTTCTGGGGCTCAGTCTAGGTAGAATGCACCTTGTAATTCTTTTGATAGTGAGAAAAAAATATCTGGTAAATCTTTAACTTAATACTGATTTCTCTGAGATTCTCCTGGAAAAATGAGGCACACAAAGGAAAAAATAGTTACAGGCATGAACTGCTGAGAAGCTGCCTGTTCGGGAGCTGTAAGGACAAGGAAGTGGCATTGAGCTGCTCTGTGAACCGAGCTGTTCATGCATTGCAGATCAGCAGTGATCTGGCATTCTGGAGCGAAGTCAACAAACTTGCAAAATCAGTTTAGTGGGGAAATCCTCTGGGTCTTGCCATCTTGCTGAAAGCCTCGAACACTGCAGGCAGGAGTGACCTTGAATGAAGGAGAGGGGGCAAAGGGGAAGCTATTGCCAGAGTCTAGAAAGATAAGTTTGAACCACAATGAGAAAGACACTTAAGTTGTAAGCAGACAGAATTTCTTCCCGTTTTATTAGAAAAGTGAGGCTGTAATGTGGCTGTTGAGGGTAGCACCGCTCTCTGAAAAGAGGCAGTCTTCAAAATCACTGGACTGTGTGAGCAGATGCTGGACGATGATGCCTGCCTCGGGGAAGCAGACCTGCATCGCAGCAGGACGGGGGCTCCAGGACACCCCACTGCTATTTCTGCACATTCTAAACAGCTCCCCTTGAAAATGCAAAGAACGACCTGGTAAAATCTCCCAGATGCACGTTCAGTAAGGCCTGCTTGGCAAGGAAGCTGCTAAGGACGTGAGGCCATCAAGAACCAGGCTCTTACTTTGCCTACCGCCTTCCCCTCCCTTCCATGCTGCGGCATTTGCAGAAGCAATGGGCCCCCTTGCCAAGGTGGAACTTCCCGAGCCCGCCTCTGGAATGCTTTTCCTTTGCTTTAGCACCCAGCATCTGACCTCCTAGTAATTTTGACGCCCTCTGTTTGAATGCAGTCCTTCAGTGACCATGCTTTTTCTTGCTTTGCTTTCCGTAGTCTTCCGGCGGTAAGATCCATTCACATTTTATACATCCTCTCCGTTTTGTTTTGTATTTTGTCGCCAAAGTGAGGCCAGAGTTGGTGGACAAGCAAGGTTTCTGTGTTGTAGGGTATTTTCATATGGCCGTTGTACTCTTAATGTCAGTTTGTCCTGAGATGTGAAGAAAGGCCTGATAGTAGACAGGCTTCTTGAAAGAGATAAGCAGCTCTGCCTGCTCAAATCTGATTAACGTTTTTCTGTAATTACCACCCAGCCTCTGTGTGACCTATTTAAAAATACCTTGTCTTTGTGTTCCATGGAGGGTGGTGAATCACTGGCGATTAGAGACAGGGAGGAGCCTCCTGCAGATCCACTGGCATCGACGCGGTGCTCTTTGCCTAGTAAATACTGCTGGGCATCCACGGGATGAGGATTCGGTCGGTGCAGGCTCGGCGTGCAAATGATAGTGGATTAGGCAGCTGAAGCTTCTTTCTGAACAGACATCAGAGTTTTGTGCAAAACTTAGAGCATTAACAAAGCAAAGTATTTACATTCTTATTTATAATCCTGCTCATCTCTAAGGCAGAATGAGAAAAGCCTGAAATAACTTTGGTTTTAACTCCTTTCATACGTATCTTAACAAAGCATAAACCTCTGCGTGATTGTTTTTCCTTCTCCTGACTCGTTAAGCTGTTTGTTAATCCGAGTATCACTTCATTAAACAATTACTTTGCAATCAGAGGAAAACTTGAAATGACTAAGTAATTATTTAGTATTGAGAAGACTAACTTCCTGTCCTAGCATGAGCACAGGATAGCAGCACCTCCCGTTGAGGACGATGCACTACAGAGTGTGGAGGCAACCAGTCTGAGGATTCCCTTACGCACCAGACTCTGGTCCTGCAGCCTAAACTGGGCTCCGAGTAACATCTAAGTTGGTATTCAAGAAACAAGAAGATGCAGAGCCTGAAACTTTAAAGAGCTCTTAAGATAGAGGTCATAAAGAAGGAGTAGTACTAAAATGACACCGTTGCTTAGGAGTTATGTTATTTGACTAAGTAGGTTTTAAAGATGTGTCCTGGTGTGTACTTAAAATCCCGTTAGAGCATTTTGTGATGTGGCCCATCAAAGCCATCAAACTGTCATGAGTCTGAGGATAGAGATCGGGTATATAAGTAGATTTAAGTTCTTTTGCAACTCCCTTTGTTTAAAAATAAACAATTATTAACACAGCCATCTCAGAATGTTTATTTCATTTGAATGGGTAGGGAAGGATCCTTGCCATAGAGGGTAGGCTGGTGGGCGTAATTTCTGGAAATCTGGGAGCAGACTTGGGGTGTGCAGCAGCCTGGGATTGCTGAGATGTGCCCCTGCCTCCCGAAGCCATCGCAGCAGATATTCCAGGTTAGTAGTCTTGATTTTTGTCTTCCCTGTCAACATCAGTTCTCATGAACAGCCCGCTCAACGGTATTTTTTAGAAGTATTCTTGAATACTGAAGCCTCGCAGTGAGGCTCAGGTACTTTAGAATTCATTTCACATTGGACTTAAAAGCAAGGTCAAAGACTCTGCAGAGGAAAGGTAAAGTCACTACACTGCTGACTACCGTCAGGCGAGCGAGCGTTCCACCCTCCCAGCTTAGCTCCGGTAATGCGTTTTGTCCTGGACATCTCACAAATTAAGCTGTTTAAGTCTTGGGCTGCTTGTGAATATATTAGCATGTAGGAGGTTGGGAGGGATTTTTAAAATGCAACCAAATATCTACAGAGGACTTGCCTGAGACTTGCAGGAGTCTTCCTTGTGGCTTAGTTTAGCATTTAAACTTAAGTATCTGTACATTATAGTATGTCTTCACTGTAATTAATATTTTTCAAGTTAGCAATAACTAATTTGTCAGGAATGATTTTTCATGGCCTGAATTGACCAGGTTAAGCTGTTGCTTGTAACATCAGTTTGGGATTTCCAGCATACTCCCTTGTACTTAAATACGCGGTTTTTTATTATCTTTGATTAATCCCCATGAATTTACATCAGGGTAATTTAATGTGCCCACAACCCAAAATTAAAACACCTAAAAGGTGTTTAAAAAAAAAAAAAAAAAAAAAAAAGCCTGGAATCCCTGGCTATGGCTCAGAATAATTTGTATTTGCATGCATGTCTCTAACCCAAGAGTTATTGTGGTCATACCAGCTCGGGCTCACAGGCAATTGAATTTATGATTGATTGATAGTAGGTATAAATTGAAATAACTTCTGCCATTGCTGAATTGATCTCTGAAGTTATCACATATCATGCTCTTGCAGCTGATTACCTCTCTGCTACCCGCGTTCTGCACTCTGGTGGCCTGGGGCAGTAAAATCCTGATCTGGCGCTCGTGTTTGCAAGCACAAGGAAACGAACAGCAAAGTTGCACCAGTGCAAATGTTGTGAAATCCAGAAAAGCCTCTGTGAGCCTACAGGCTTCCTGCCAAGCTCTGTGCTAGACAGAGTTTGCCAGGCACTTTGGGACAGGCTTGTCGTGCCACCATCCTTTCCAGGCTCTACTGCAAACTGGGAGTGACCACAAGGTCGTGTCCTGCCTGCGAGGGATTGCTGTCCTAGGAGGATTTTGCTGCTGTTCTCTTGGTTTGGGGTAGATGTGGAAAACAGCCGCGCAAGTTGGAGTGCATTGCTTGTGGATAAAGTGTCAGATATCCTGTAGAGAGAAGGATCCAGATCTATTACAAGACATACCTATATTGATGTGCAAAGGGTTATATTAAACAAACGCTTGGAACTGGGCCGTGCAGAGCACGTTGCTACGTGAATCCCAAAGACTGAATGTATTTTTGAGTGATTCCCTGAGGAAGCCAGGCTTTTAAAACCACGCAATATGTAGTTGCATCTTGCACCCCCCGTATATCCCGGCAACCTGAACACCTCACGTGCCATTCTTCAAAGGATTGAGAATCCAGCATTTCCGTTTGTCCTGTGCACTCTGTGAGAACAGCGGGCTGGAGGTGGGGGACAGGCTGCGTGCTGTTACTCTCCTGGTGGGCTGAGGAACAGGCTGCAGCCTGAGCTGGGCTCTTACTGGACATTAATGGTTACGTCTGGGAGGGAAGAGAAAGCACCAGTCACAGCCGAGCCGTCAGAAAGAGATTGCAGCCAACTAGGTGATAGAAAATCCAAAAATGAGCCGTGAAGTTGGGGAGAAGGTGACTTGATTCTACTGCTCGTGAATGAATTCTGTTCTGTGCAGATTGTTCACTTATTGTGAAATTGTGCAAAAATAAAAGTGCTTTTATACAGTTCTAACTCTACTTGACGTGATTCCAAATACCCAGTGTGAATTCAGGATCTTAAATCTTCCTTTGATGCAAGAAAAAAGCTGTGGTTTATGAAGTATTAAAATCAAATCACAGTAAATCACAGGACTGAGATATTAATGACAATTTGCATGAACAAAAGAACAAAGTATTTTTGTTATGAATGAAGTGTGTAGTTTTTCACTATACCAGCTTCAGACCTGGAAGCAGGCCAGCATAGGTGGAAAAAGGAGAAAAGTGCGGGGATAACAGCATGGTGAAAAGCCCATAGTAATGAAGGTAATTGAAATCAAATCAATGGGCGTAAAGCGTAACCAGCAGCGAAACTTCTTCGGAAGGTGAACTGTTCGTGTGTTTTGGAAGAATTTGTGGAAGAAGTGGCGTGAGCCATGGACCCTCAGCGGTCTTTGTGGAAGCTCAGTCTCCGAGGCGAGGTTTATCCCTTAGATTAGTTCCCGTAAAGGAATCAGACTTGAATATACCGGCCACTCAATTAAATAGGATTTATTTCAGTTTTTTCCTACCGTAGCTATTTTATTCTACACTTGTAACGGAGATGCTGCTTGGCAGAGCTCCTGTGCGAGGGTGAAGATCCAGCCAGAAGCACAGGCCTGTAGGTGTCCCACAGGTTTGCATTTCTCCAGTGATCTCCAGAGTTTTCACCATAATTCTGTTTCCTGCACGCGCACCCATTCTTGGTTTTGGGCCTTTCAATTTGCTGCATGGTTATGTTCGAAATTCCTGTTTAAACGTGCTAAGCCAAATAGAGGAACCGTAACGCCAGTCTTCCAGTTACGTTTTGCTTGGGAAGAGCAGTACCATCCTTCTGGCACTGGTCCTTTTCAGTGTTTTGTGTGCTTCCAGCGTGGTAAAGAATTTAAAAAAAAGTAAAATGTCACTCGTGTTGCTTTGCTGTGTGACACAACGCAGTCGTCCAGCTCTGTGGCTGTGAAACTGTTTGACATATACGTGCCTATTTTATACGCCTAAGCCAGAGTTTGTTCCAGACGTTCGGAGGAACGTGTTGCATCAAACTGGCAGTTGCCCCATAAAAGGTGGAATCTGAATTAATTCAATTTTATCTTTTTCACTTTAAGGAAAACTAAATCCAGGATTTTTAGTGTCCATCGTTAATAGGTCTTCAGACATCTGAGAAACATCTCCGGCTGCAGGGCTTTTTTATTCTTCGTGTGTAAGAGACCGGTCTGAGTTCTCTTACCGTGCGAGCGGGGGGTGGTGTGCTCTCGCAGCGCCGTGTACCGCGGCACGGCCCTCCGGCACGCGGCCACCGGGGTGAACCGCGGGGGGGGTGCACGGCTGCAGTCCGGGGGCCTTGCTGAGGTTCTTGTGCCTACTGAAGAGGTGGCGGTCAGGAGCTGCCCTACCCTGAACCCAGCAAATCCTTTTGCCTGTGTGGCAGTGTTCTGTTTCTGGAGCTGTGTGCCCCTTCATTGGAACAGAGAGGAGGAAGCGGCATGGCTTTGCTTCCTCCCAGGGCCAGCTTCTACACAAGACCATTGCCAGGCCTTTGAGTAAGCGTTGGATCCCAAAATCTTAACCCTTTACAGCCAGTTTGATAAAACTGAGCACAGAAGTTCTGCAACAATTTTCCTGTCATTTCAGAACCTGCTATTAGGTCTCCTTCCCCCTTTTTTCCCTGGTGTTCTGCTCCCTCCATCCTCGCAGACCACGGGCTCGTGGAGCAGCACCGACGATTCTGAGCCATGACCTTGATCCCCTGAGCAGGAGCAAGGGCTTTGTGTGCTGGGCTGGAGGCTCCGCTCCGCACGCAGCAGAGAGATGGTGTGAAACCTGCGCATCGTTGGCCCCTCAAACTGCTGCTTTCCTTATTCTTGGGTTTTAGTAACTTAGTTCTTTGTAAGGCTTCTTATATTTCTGGTTTTCAAATTTGGGCATCGTTCCAAAAAACACCCTTTTGGAATAATTAGATTGCTTTGATTCCTTTTGATTAAATCATGTTAAGTAGGCTGGCTGCGTGCGTGGCAAAGTCTCAGGTTTAATGTATTTTCTGCATTTGGAAACTGGGATTCAAATCTGATCCAAGTCACAGTGCAGCCGCTGCACGGCATCTGCTGGTGCCCCATTTACGCAGAGGTTCACCTTGAACGGTAGGGTTGCTTTGAAGGCTAAAGCAGGAGAGGTTCTAAATCATTACAAGGAAGAATTAGGCTACGTTAGGAAAAAATGTTTATGGCTGTAAGGGAAATGCAGCGCTCGCTGCCTTGCAAGGCTTTTGGGCATCGGCTCTAACCCAGGCTGGATGACCGGGTGTCAGGAAGGATGCGATGCAGTGGTTCTGCATCAGGAGAACTGGGCTGGGACTGGTTTGCTTCATGAGCTCCAGGCCAGCCTTGCGCCCTGAGGTTGTACGGGACTCAGCAACGAGGTGGCAGGGTGCAGAGCAGGGAACCTTTCAGCTCATGTATGGCACGTACCCCGCGTATCAGCTGACTCGAGTGAACTTTAAAAACTCAAACACTGCGTCTGTATTGATTCTATTTTGTTTAATTTACCCGTAGCAGTAACTCTGAAACTCTGGTTCTCTTGCTTCGTGGGATTCTTTGCCACCCAATAGCTGTTTAAAAAAAAAAATCCTCAGCAAAATAAAGCTTTTATACTTCATTATAGATTCTGGGTAGGATCACGCGTGTGGCAGCTTCTGTAAGGAGGTGTAAAAGGCAGTTTCAGTATAAAATATTGAATGTTGGAGTAATTTCTTCTGTTGATAAATTGGGAGCACATCTTCAGATGATGAGTGGAGCAGCAGTGCCAGAGTCTCTCAAGACAAGCTGAACTGTCCTACCTGACCCAGTCCTGTTTTGGGGAATCTCTTACCTGGCCGTGTGTCCGACGGCAGGGGTGATTTTGATCCCTTTGAGGAGAGACGGGACCGAGAGGAGGGCAGATAGGCACAGCAACAGGGCTGTGGTTTCACGGAGAGCTTCCTCGCGCAGTGAATTTCAAGCCGTCCCACGCTGTCTGGGGTGGTTTTACCCCCCAGGCGCTTCTCTCTCGAGTTGCCTCTTGCTGGTGCCCTGTGACCCCACTCCAGTCCTGTAGAGCTTAATCTGCGAAATGCTGTCTAAGGGGCTTAAATCCCGCTTAACCAAGTTGTGTCTGAGAATTTCTTCACTTTTAAGTGCGAGCCGCTGGCCGCCCGCCGATGATGCCTTTTCTCCGCTCAGATGGGCGCAGTTTTGCCCTCTTTGCCTGCCTGTACGTGCCAGCAGCATCTCAGACCTTAACATCTCTGCAGCGCTGGGGACACCGTTGGGGTAGCTGCGTTCTCCAGCCCGCGCTCGCCACAGGCGTCAAACCTCAGCAGAGTGAAGTCACTAGGGACAGCAGTTCGGGGCTCACGTGCCAATGTGAGTTGTGGAAAATGAAGTATGAATTGATTTTTATGGCAGTTATGCCCGCTGGGTTTAGGAAGGTACCTTAGGGATAAAAGGTGAGGGACTGGAGGCTTTTGTTTTGCCAAATGACAAGGCGGCAATATTATAACTTGTAAATCGCAAGGGTTATGAAGCCGACAGACCCATTTTTCATGTCGTTCATATCTGCTGTGCTGGGTGTTGCTATTTTGGCATTGAATCACATGCAAGCTGTGGTCCTCAGTGGTGTGGAGCCTTTCTGGAACCAAGACTGAGGTCTTAGGCTGCAGGAAAATGAAAGATCAAGGCTTGAGTTTTATAGCTTTGACGAGAAAATGGGTTTATCCTTGTATTTTTTTGAGGGGGGAAAAAAAAAAAAAAATCATCTCCCTGGTGAAAATGCCATAGTAGTGCAGCATGCATCTGTCACCGTGCCGGGCTGCGTGCCAGCGGGGATGGAAACCTGGCCTGGCTTCCAGAACCCTTTTTCTCCCCATGGCCCATTAATGGTTAAGCAATGTCAGCAACTTAAATCACTTATTCTCAAATTGTCACCTTTAGCACTCCCCATTTCTTCCTTTTTATAGGGCCTAATCCCGAGGTGAGTTTCCTGAGCTCAGCATCTGGCAGGGTTGAGCGCAGCAGCGTCGGGAAGGCGGGTGATGAGTCGGGTTCTGGTTTCTCAAACGACAGCAAAAGCACTTTGTCCTGAAATCGCGGAGCTTCTGCAGCCCCTGCCCTTTTGAGCACAGCTCGGCGATACCGGGGGAAGGGAGCCTGTAACTTTGACTTTTCCGCGTTGTTTGATTTATGGTTTGACCCCATTCAGAGTAAAAGAAAAAGCTCTGTAATTAGGTGAAGTTTCCAAAGCAGAGCCATTAATTTAAGCACAAAATCCCCAGAACTGTGGGAATTACTTTATGCAGCCAATTCGCACCAGCATTTCCCAGTGGGATAGAAGTTGATGAACACAGTGGATTGGTTTTCCCCCTCCAGACAGACTCATCTTGGAGAGGTTGCTGCTATCACCGGCTAATCAGTAAACACGTGGGTGTTTTATTTATCCTTTGAAAGACCTAAATCCCTCCCGAAACAAATGGGACGATGCTCGTGCTCTATTGCTGCTGCTGTTTGTGTCCCGTGTTTGAGCCCTGGCGCTGTCAGCGCAGCCCGGGTAGCGAGGTGGGGTTAGGAGCTGGCTGTGCGGTTGTAGCTCGGCTTTATTTGCCCGCTGACAGCTTTCCCCTGGGTGTGGGATCCCTTCGGGTGGATCGTTAGGTGGATCCTGAGGACAGCTTTCAGCCCAGATCTAGCCAGAATGCTGCTCTCCCCCTGAGTAAGGCAATGACACGGGTTTGATAGATCACATCTTTTGAGAAGCCTTGTTTTCTCTTGTAAAAGTGATTGCTTTGATTTTATCCTAATAGGAAATTTGGAAATAATTTGGAAAGTAATTCAGAGGGAGCGTGCGTCAGTAAGTGATCAGCAGAACTGCTTTCGAGCAGAACAGTCTCCCTTTAAATTTCAGCGTTGAGCGTGGTTAATGTTGATGTCCCCAGCAAAACCATCCAGCTAACGCACTTGGTATTTAGCCCCAAACTGTTTTCTTTTCCTGTTTTGGGTGCCAGAACTCCTTCCTATTGAAACTCCTCCTATTCCCCGCAACTTTGTCAATACGACGTTTTGTTGATGCAGAAGTTTGGGGCGTACTGAAAATTGAGATCTCTTAAAAATTAGCATAATAGCTGTATTTTTAAACAAGTATTCGGGGAAAAAGGTTGGATAAAATAGCGAGCGTTTCATAAAGTGTGGCGATATGACGTAACCAAGCAAAACTTTTAATTTTGCCTGCGTGAGTGGGATAATGAGGACAGTCTGGATCGGGCTGCCACAAAGCTATTGCTTTTGACAGGAGCTCTCCAGGGAGACACGGAGGTGATCAGAAAATCAAATTCACACCAGAGAGCCAGCTGACATCACCGTCAGCAATTCCACGCTTGTCCATCACAGCACTCCGGTCAGGCTTTCTGACAGCTCTAATGCTACGATTGCAACATCAGCTGGGAGCAACAGAGACGGCTGGGCATCGTCTGCAGAGGAGCCGAAGTCTTGGCTGATAATTGCGTCAGGAAGCAAAGGCTCCTTGCCAAACACCAGCAGATATCTGCCGTCAACACGTAACAGCAGGCAGGGAAGGCCAGCGTGGTCTTCAGCTGCAGGAACAATCTGGAACTGTCAACAGCTCATAAAGACGAGGGGAAAACAGAACATAAAGCCTTGTTGTCTGTGATTTCAACAGAGGTTGCTGAGATTAAGCCCAACAGACCTTGCGAGGGTTTAGGTTAGGGCCTCTGTCACTTTTTGCACTAGCGGCTGCTTAGAGCATCTCTTTGGAGGTGGAGGGGAAGGAGGGCAGCACAACATCACCGGGGAAGACAAATGAATGCAGACGGAAGGAAATACAGGAGGGTGACAGAAGGAAACTCTTCATCCGAAGGGCAGCGATGCTAAAATGCAGAATTTTCGTATGAGAACTAAAGCTATGTTTAAGAAATGCTTCTTCATACTGCGGAAGGAAAGGTAAATTGTTGAACCAGCGAATCCCCCTGGACCCCAGCTCATCTGGGTGCCAGCCGTGTTACGTGGGTGGGACGCTGCGGAGCTGCTCATCGGTAATGGGCTTTCTGGTGCTGGGCAGGGGCGGCAGCCCATGGGTGAGCAAGGGGTTTCTGCTGTTTCTGTATGTTGTTCTCAAGGACCTTCAGTTTCCGTGGTTCTGATCTGGAAGGAGACCTTATTTGTTTTCAACAGTTATCAGAAATAGCACCCTGTCCCACAGAGCATCAGGCGGAGCAGTAAGCTCCTCCTCTCCCCCCAAAACTAGCACCCCACACCCCAATCGGATGAACAAGCCTGGAACGTTTCTTATAATTACTGTACTTATTCTCCTGGCATTTTTCTATACCAAGGAAGAAAATCTTGAAGATACATTTTGGGGAGAAAAAAAAAAAAAAGACAACAAAAAAAGACACTGAGACACTGCCTGGTCTGGTTTGTGACTCAGGTTCCCGTTTGTTACCATACGTGTGTGAGCGGGGTGTAATAAACGCACGCCGGAAAGTCCCCGGCCGGCAGGAACTGTCTTGGACTTACAGGCTCCCTCCTCTCCGCTCCGTCCTTCGCAGCCCTGTGTTTCTCAGCGCACAGATGATATGTTTACACTTTGGATCTTTAGATCTAGAGGCTTTAGTTTTAGAGCGTGAGCTCACCTCCATTAATTGCGAGCTGTATTTAATATTTATGCTAAAAGGACGTGAGGAGTGTTCGAATGAGCGTGTTCGCCTTTGGAAAAAAAAAAAAAGGAGCTGAAAAATTACCAAGCACTCTGGTTATAGAGTCCTGTAAAGATGCCAGCAGGCAGAGCGTGATTTAAGGTGCACGCTTTTGCAAATCAGCGCCTTCATAACAACTCTGAAAGGAGAGAGAAGGGGGGGGGGGGGCGTGTTAAGATTAATAGAGCCTCTTATCTTTACTTAGTGCGGAAGTTCCCCAAACGGATGAGCGTGTCACATCGCTGGGTCTTTCTTAATATTTTTTTCTCCTTTTGCTTGCTTTTCTCCGTGGCTGTAGTTGTACAAATGGCGCCATTCGTTGTATCCACCCCGCCTGTTGGCTTGAGACGCTGCGGATTAATTGAGCAGCATGGTATCTGTTTTTCAGGCTTCATAGATAAACAAAACATTTTTACATTAAAGTGCTTCATCCTCTTTTCCTGTGATATTTTAAGGCTTCCTTATCTTTGCCTGTCATAGAAGAAAACCTAAAAGTCCCCAACTTCTGAGACCTTGGTTTGGTTTATAAACAGGCTTTCAGCAGCAGACTTTTGCAGCGGTACCTATGCGTTGTCCTGCTCTTAAACTTGGTTCTTTATTTCAATACATTGGCTTTAATTTTTTTAAGCCATTGTGGTTCTGGATCCTGAGTCTCTCTCTGCAGGTCTGGAGAAGCAAGGAAGAAGTAGGCTTTTATCTTTCAAAGGACAGTTGAAAGACTTTGTGTTATTATTTGGCCTTGCTTCAAAAAAATGCACTCCTGAGTATGACAAACTAGCTACTCCATAGGCGTCCTGAACTTCGCTGAGTGAAAATGTATTTGAAGTATTGGGGGTTTTTAACAGGTTTTTTTTTTTTCTCAGGCATAGAAACGTGCTCTGATTTACGTGCTGGTAGAGCTGTACAGCCAGGAACGCTAACGCAGTGTCCGCAGCCAAAGTGCTGATGATAGTGAATATACATTTTTTCGGTTGCCAAGGGCTCGGTTGCCATGGGCTCTCCATCAGTTTTCCCTCTTCTTACCCAGCTGTGTGAATATCAAATTCCTAGGACCTTTATGCACTTTTATTTTGAAAATGTTGTTGTCTTAACGCGTAAGCTGTTGGAGGTGCGGTTACGCAGTATTGCTCTATTCATGGCCCTTCTTAGGGAGGGGGGCGCAGTACGGTCTGGTGCAACCTGGTGCCTGATGGTAAGAGCTGACAGTGAATAAGTTCATTGAAAAGTATGTTGGTGTTGTGCTAGATTGCTTTAAGTTTTTTTTTCCTGGTTTTATCTATCACTGAATGATGAATAAAATGGTCATGTTCTTGCTGATTGCACATTTATTAATTTTTCCGTAATCCTGTAGGTTTTGGTAGTCTCTTGCCGTATCTGCAGGTAAGCAGTCTACTTCCAAAACAGCTGTGTGCTTAGTCGGCAGCCTCCGGTACGCTTCTGCCCCGGGAAGAGCAGACAAGGACTGTTGAGCCTGAGTTGTGTTCATAGAATCGCAGAATGGTTTGGGTGGGAAGGGACCCCCAGAGGTCACCCAGCCCAGCCCCCCTGCAGGAGCAGGGACACCTTGAACCACATCAGGTTGCTCACAGCCCCGTCCAACGTCCAACCTGGCCTGGGATGTTCCCAGGGATGGGGCCTCCACCCCCTCTCATGGCCTGCTGGAACCAGTAGTGGTGATGGAGGGAGCTGCAAGTTCAAAGTAAACTCATTACTGATAACGGGGCTGCCCACAGTGCTCGTCGTATCGCTGCAGGAAGTTGGCCATGTTTCTTTTGGAAGGCAAAGTTTTTGCCATAAAATTTTTCACCGTGTCTGCTGTGGGTCCAGCTAGAAAAGGCAAAGCTCCACCGAGGTTTAACGTATTTGCAGAGGTGTTGGCCAGGCTTCTTCTACACCTCTCATTAATAAAAGGGGAGCTAACTAGTCAGGGCTTAGGAAGAGGATGAGGCTGCTGCTGTTCCGCCTCCAGGAAGGGTAGCTCTGACCCTCGGCTCTGCCTTGCACTCTGGTGTTTTCGTCCATTTTAAGGCTTGAAGCAAGAGCTGTGTCCCTTTTCCAGATGGGAGGGAGGAACATTCCAGTATAAGATTTGAGGTTTACGGAATATCTGATCTCTACAATTTTCTGTCTTTAAGAGGGAATTTGGTTCAGTTGTACAGGGTATCAATTTGAAGATTAGAGAATTGTACCGGGTTATTTCTGAGGCTGGCTAATGTTGAAAACGTATCTGACCTTCCTGAGGCCCGTTGAATGTCAGTGATCCCCGGGTGAGACGGATCGGAGCTGAGATGTGATAACCTCAGCCAAACCTGTGCTGTTACTGAAGGTGCCATCCCACACACCCACAGCAGACATATTCTGTTTATCCAGCTCTCCAGTAAATGTTTTATGTTTTCTTTTTCCAATATAACCAGTTTATAAACATGCTTCTCTCTTAACTAGGTGCCTGCATCTTAAATAGACTTGTTTTTATGCTTAAAATGATTATCTTACATTTTCTGTTGCCAGGCCAGGTACAAGCAGAGTCTTGATCCTACTGTGGACGAAGTTAAGAAGCTGTGTACATCTCTGCGCCGGAACGCCGAGGAAGA
>NW_009258478.1:200041-206969 GCF_000687185.1 Egretta garzetta | reverse complement strand
CCACTACAATGGGCACGGTGTCCCCAGGCCAACAGTGAACGGGGAGATCTGGGTCTTCAACAAGGTGCGTCTGTGCTGAGCAGCTGAATCTTTTTCACTGCTGCGTAAATTGTTGCAGTGTTCTGTTAGAGAACAACTGGATTTCCAGGGTTTAAAATGTGTTCACAGGTATTTGTTTGACCACTCTTTGCTTTCTGTGTGTTCCTGAAGTTCTGTCAGACCAAACAGGGTGTCCCTCGCCTCGCAGCGGGGCGGGAGGGTCTTCCCTCAGAGGCACTAAAGCTCACTGCAAAACCCCGAGAAGCCAGCTGCTTCCCCTGGCTTCGTCTGCTTTTCAGGGGAGCAGCCCAGCTCTGTCAGGTCTGGAGCAAACAGCAAGGCTCCCCCATGGACTTGGCTTTGCTGCCTTATGTCACTGACTGATGATGGCGTTCTCACCAAAAGGTTTATGCTTAAGATGTCTACTGACTCTGAACAGCCGTTGTTCAAACTACCTAGAGGTACTGCGAGAGGACGGTGAACGTACGGCCAGCTCTGCTGCCAGAGCACAGAGCACGGCGGAGCCTCTGGGTACGATATAATGGGTATCTTCTACTCTTCTAAAGCCTCGTTACTCCTACTTAGCCATGGTTTGTAGCCATGGTTTGTACAGCTACGTAGATCGCATGCAACACCCTTTGAGAGGTTCCAAGCATGGCCTAAATGTGCTTTGCTTTCCCTTTAGTTAAGCTATTTACTATCTATTAAGGGTCACTGATTTAGCATGGAGTCTTAGGAAATTGAGAGACTGTTTATAGCTGGAACGTACGTTCAGCTGACACAGGACTTGCATTCCTTGTTATAGTTATGCTCCTATTTTATTTTGAGGGCTTCTTTTCTCGTACTTCACATGCATTATTTTTATATTTGAATGAGCATTCACTGGTAATTTGAAAGAGCAGGGTAGAAGGGAAGGGGAGAAAGTGTGGGAGGGCATCACTTTATTCTGGGGCATCTATACTGGAGACTTGATTAGTATTCATACCAGTAAACAACTGGTCTGAATACTAATTAATTTTGAAGCTGAATTTGCTGTTTAAGAACAAATAGGAGTGACCTCTTCTTACAGCCAGTGGGTAATAAATAAACCAGCAAGAACGCTGGGCAGAATGCGTTACACATGGAAGGGGAGGAAATTACTGCTCAGTGAAGTTCGTGTTCTGCCAAATGCTTTATGAGGAGCTTACTGGGCATTTGCTGGTTTGCCTGCAGTGTCAGCTGGGGTAGTGTGGTGTGGATGCCACTGGTGATGGGGAGCTGAGGTCTCTCTGATTTACCTTATGGCTGTGAAAAAAAAATGTGATTGTCATAGAGGTTGATGGGGAAAGTTGAAACTCGGTAATTTTTGCAGTGTGTTACCAAATATTTGCTTTTTGGGAAGGAAAGAGTCAGGAGTAGAACTTTTCTGTTAAGCAAGGGATTACATTTAAGGAAATGCTGGGGGGAGGGTGGGAATCAGCAGTGTTTAGAAATCAGTCCTAAGGAATTCAGTCTCAGATTTAAGCAGAGGGCCTAATGAGGCTCAGCATTATAGCCGTCTCGAATTGATATAGTAGAGGTGCTGAAATTTGACTGTGCTGACATTTTAAAATTAGATTTAAAATGCTCATGCATGCACTTGAAGTCTCAGTTAGAAGAGCACGAAGGCAGAGCTGAAAGGGACCTTGAGATCATCCAACCGAGGGGCCAGAAGGAATGAAACAGCCTTGCTGGTGGATGGGGCGTGTGACCTCCGCTGGTCGAAGGAAATAAAATGTGTTGGATTTATGCTGACCTCCCCTGGGGCCAGGTTGAGCATCTTTCTCCTGTTCCCAGAACCTGAAGCTTTGGGACGTGTGGTTCTGGTGGCTCATCAGCCTGTTAGCAAGGCTTTGGGGCAGGTGCTGCGGAGAGTAGAGGGCGGTGGGGCAAACAGGAGGTGCAACATCAGCACCGTTCAGGGGTGGGAGACAACACGGAATGTCAAGAATCTGTCCAGATGTTTCGCTCTGCTTTTGTTCTCCGTCTGTAGATGCTCATTTTTCCTTTCCTTTTTTTTTCTCTCCCATAAAACTGGTGTGTGGCCGTTACGGGGCTGGTGACGTGGGTGATGACAGAGAGGGCTTCTCCCACTGCCTTCTGTGGGCTCCTGCAGCCCAGCCTGAATGCAGCAGAAGCTGGTGGAGCTGGGCGGGTTGACCACCTCCTGCCTCACCGCTGCCAGCGCCTGCCGGGACGCGCAGACTGGCGGACCCAGTGCCTCTTCTGCAAAAGCAGCTCTGCAGCGCTGCTGGTGGCAACCATCAGAGAGCCTGGAAGCTTAGAGGACCTCAGTAGCTGTTCAATATTTTCTTTTTCACCTTTATCTAGTGTCACATTTAAATGTCCCAACAAGTGCCAGCAGGCTATCAGAGACAGCAAATAGATGTAGTGGTGTAGGAGCACTTTGTAATGATGCTGGAGAAAGTTCACCTAGTATGAGGTCTTCATTAATATCTTGTCCTTAATTTCTCAAGAGTTGGTATTTTAAAATTAATTCAGACCTCTGCCCTTGCACAGTTGGTGCTTTGGCTGAACTGATGTTTTAAAATGGCAATGTAAGGAGAATGCTTCTCTCGTGTGTTTTGTTTTCTGCTCTTCTGAAAACCCGTCTGCTTCGGTAACTGCTTGCATTGGCTGACACAGGGCCTGGTGGGGGGGCTGACAGGCTCTGAAGGTGGCCCAGAACGCCCAGGCAGGTAGCCCTGCACCAGCTCTCTGGTGGTGGGGCTGGGGTGGGGTTGGGGTGCTGCGTTAGCAGCTCGGAGGGGGACCCCGGCATTCGCAGCTGATCCCTGTGCGCTGCACGAAGCCTTCCTGGCACGGCAGGAGTGGATCCAGGAGAGATTAAGCATGGTATGTTCGGATATGTAGATTAAAAAAGATAAAACCATCAGGAAGTATCGTGTGGCCTGGTTCACTTCCGCTGCACAGCTCGGTCACGCTGCTCAGTTAAGCGGCGTTCAGGTGCTGCGGAAGGGCGTGCGGGAGAGGAGGCGCTGTGTACGATTTGGAGAGCTAGTAGCTCAACTAACTTGGTCTTTAAAACCCAAACGTGCCTCCTCTCCTACAGTTTTTCCTTGAGTTTAATGTTTTATAGATTTTGACAAGTTGTGCTGGCTGTAGTATAAATACCTCTGCGGTACCTTCACCTTCCCTTTTGCTATTCCATCTGGCCTGGCAGGTGAAGAGGACAGCAGTAAATAAATAATCTGATACTCACCTGCATTCGTTGTACTGGAATGGAAACCTGCCCGTCTATATGCGCTTTGCGGAAGGGCAGGCAGTGCCGAGCGCCTCTGCGCCCAGGAAGGGCGGGTACGGTCCCCGTAAACCAGTACATTTGGCATTGCCTGGCCGTTTGCCACATTTGGAAGAGGCAATAACACGCTTTTCATGTATTTATTGTGAGTGCTCTTGTGTTAACACGGAGCAGTGTTCTCTTTCTGGTTTTGCTTGCTACTGTTTTCTCAGAAAATCCCAACATGGTTTCAAAAAGGTAAAAACCAAAAGCTCCCGGCTTCAAGCAGGTTTGTGCTGAAGCTCTGAGGAACTCTGTGAAATCTGAGGAATGTTGGTTCTGAAGAGGTTTTGAGTTGTTTGGTAGAGATCGGTGATGCAGTTGGTTCAAAACCAGTTCCTAGCTGAGCTGTTCCTTGGGCCGATCCTTTAACCAGTCACAGAGGGCTGGATGGTGGGGCTCGTGTTCACGGAGCAAAGCCAAGGCCGGTGCTGAGAACAAACCACGCAGACGTGTTCTCTCGTCCTCGCAGCCCCAGCGCGGCAGAGTCAAGATGATCAAGCATCAAACGATCACCCTGAGCAGCCCTGCTAGAGAACTATTATTTAACACTCCTTTTTTCTTCAGACGATCTCATTTACATATCATTAGCAAATTCAGTAAGTTATATCTGATCCCCACAGGAAAATCGGACCATAAAATTCTTCTGTTTTGAAATATCACAATATTAATCAGAGCTATAATCCAGCCTTAACTCTAGCAGCGTGCATTATAAAGTTCAAACAATGCCTGCCCATAAAATCTCAGCGATTATGTGTCGGAGCGGGTTGTTCGTATGGAACTGCCTGTGGCTGGAATGTGCTTAAACTGGGAGGTGTCCCTAGGAAAGGTCTACGCCAAGGGGGAGTTCTTCGTGTATCCTTCTATCCTGCAACAATTTGCAAAGCTCCTAACTCCCAAAAACTTTGGCTTTTATAAACAATTTTTCTTATTAATTTTAATGAAATAACCAAACCTGTTATATATGGGCAAAACTGGATTTTGAAGTGACTTACTATTTCCTACCTTATCTAGCATATGCTTTATGATCACTTCTGTCTTTATAGGTGCTGATATGTGTCCTTGAAAATTTGATTTTTGTAAAAGTTTACTGGTTTTATTACAGCTATTTTAAGTCTCTTGAATTTAAATGAGAGTTATGATCCCATCCATCATTCTGCTGATGTTAATAGGAACAGCGCAGCCTTTGCCGTAGATTTTTGGGCAGAGTTCAAGGCTGTACGGACATGAGCAGGTTGCCCTCTGGCTGCCGATGGGGAGGATTTTGCAGTCAGCCACTGTATATTTGGTGGGGGGTCTTCAGGCTCAAATGGCAGAAATCTGCTTGGGTTGATATTTTCAGTTCTGCCGCTTAGTTTAGGGTGTGGCCCTTCATAGCTGGCTTTAAATGTCTGATTTTTCATCCTCCTTTTATTTTAAGCAGCTCTTGCCTCCAGTTATTTTGGGGGGGTTAAGGTGGAAGAGAAGGACCAAACCACTGCACAAACGAAGTTGTTGGTGCTTCGCTTTGTTGCAGGCAGGCTTTGTTGGGTTTGGTTTTATTGGAGAGTTCTGCAAGTTGCACGGAAGTTAAAGGCCGTCATCAAATTATGAAGCATCTCATTAAACTGGGATGGGGTAGCTGCTGATGGGTACATAGTCTTAATTATCAATCTTGAGTTATTGATGGAGTTTTCAGTTTAAGACGTTTGCTGTTAAGCTAGAGGCAACTGGTTTGCATCCTTTATCAGTGCTGCAGAAATTTGGGATAAAATTTGACTACTCCACGCTGGGTGGGGTTGTCAGCACGGATCAGAGCACTCTTTTGAGTTTTAGAACTTTAGAGTAGAGTTCAGTGTTTCAGACAGCACCACGATAAAACCTGCTCGTCATTTGTGCTGGAGTTGGCCTCATAGCCCTCACGATTAGCAGGTGTTGGTTGGTATTTGTGTTGGTGAATATGCTCAATGTTCAATCTAGGTTTTATTTCGTGATTTCAGAATTGGAATTTTTCTGTTTATTTTACTGTGTCACCAATGAAAGTTCTGTTGCTTCTCTGCCTCTTTGTAACTTGAGTGGTTTTTCTTTCTTCTTACAGAACTATACTCAGTATATTCCTCTGTCCATATACGACCTGCAGACCTGGATGGGCAGTCCCTCCATTTTCGTCTATGATTGCTCCAACGCTGGCCTTATTGTCAAGTCATTCAAGCAATTTGCACTACAGAGGGAGCAAGAGCTGGAGGTGAGATCCCAGTCTGTGGCAAAGCTTTCAGTTGTGTTTGTGCCGCAGGGTTAAGTTTAAACTTGCTTAAACTGAAAAATGTGTTTAAAACAATGTTGGAAGGCAAATTAATTTGCAAGTAATTTTGCCACTCCCATCTTTCTGGTTCAGTTTGCTATCCTATTAAACTTGGAATAATTTTTAATACAAGCACTAATTAAATGGTAATGTTAACAGAATTGTTTGTGCCCTAATGGTCTTTTCTGCTGAGATAAATGCTGAGGTGAACTAGACGTATTTATTCTAATTGCAGAAGTCTGGTATCCGGTATTTGGAAGTAGTTAAGAGTTTTATGCTGTTGAACTGAATCTGAAAATGTGAAAGAAAATAAAAAACCCCATATAGACAGAGGGTTTATCGCTGGTGGTTTCAGTTTCACAGAAAGTCGCATGTGTTTCTAAGGAAAAGCTGACTTTCATTGCAAATGTAATTACTAATAAATTGACTGAAGTAAATCTGAAATGCGAAGTGGAAGGTAAGACGTCAGGACTCTTTGTGCAGCAGCTTGGGATGGCAAGGCTCCCCGTTGCCAGGAGGTCCTGCTGGCTTTAGCTTACGTAGAAAGCACGTTTTTAAAGGTTAGCTTACACCCTCACAGTTCTAAGACAACCAACCAAAACCCAACTTCAAGGAAGGAATATTAATTAATCAGGCAACTGACTGTCACAAAGACAACCTGCAAGCAGATGCTAACGGTATCCTTGGCTCTGATTCTTTTCACTCTAAATTCCGTTCTTTTGGAAGTGCTTTGGTGGTGACTCTTCTGGCAGGTGGAATTTCCATTCTACCAACAGAAAGCAGTCTAACAGCTTGAGATACGTAGATCGTTGCATTATTCCTTCACTTCAACCAGTGATAATGCCGTGCTTTATAAAGATGAGAAACTTCCCAAAGCCTATGGCTTGGGAAGAACATGAAACTGCAGGACACGGATCAATGGTATTGGTAATCAATGCCTTTTGAAGGTTACAGTCTTTTTAAGTCAAGGAAAATGTCTGGCAGTCTGATCTGCTCTCCTTTTTCAAGTTTTCCTATCAGCCTACGACATCCCTCGCAGTATTTTTCGGAGCCTTTCTCTTTTCCTCGTACCATGCACCCTTCTGGATTTTTGTTTTGTTTTCTCATCCTGTTCCTAAGCAGGTTAAAAACGAGCCCAACTTTACCTTCCCTTTTCCTGCTTTCCTGAGGAATTTCTTTTTTTCCTTGGCTCTCCCTGAGCTCCAGGATGACTTTGAGGCTGGTTTGGAAGGAAGGCAGCCGCAGGTGTCTCTGTGGGTTTCTGCTGTGTGACAGACAAATGGTTCAGG
>NW_009258478.1:196848-199670 GCF_000687185.1 Egretta garzetta | reverse complement strand
GACCAGGCTGGCTGCAGGCGAGGACGGTTGGTTACAGGGAGAAAGATGAACACGGGTGACCATGTCAGTCTTTATTCCAACAAAAATATTAAATTCTGTTTGCTCTGGGTTTTTTTATTTTGCAAAATATGTGAGGTTACATGGGAAAACGGCTTTAGTATTTCTTCTCTTTCCACACAGGATGAAACCACCAGTTACTTTGATTATGAAAATACTTTCGGGGTTGTACGGCAGCTTTCCATTCTGTACCTTTAGATTTCCTTCGCTCCTGAAGTCTTACTGAGATAACTGCTTGTCATTAAGAGAAAGCAGAAGACTTGGTAATGGAGACAGAAGGGCGCTTACAGGGTCATACAAAGCATGGAGGAGAATTCGTTTGGAAACCGATAAACTACTGAATTGTTCAAATTCATGGAAAGCGAAGTAGAGCTGGCGCTGATACTCAGAGGGCCTGCTAGGGCGATCAAGATAATCATGAGCCCATCTTGCTGAAAGGAGCTTAGAGGAGCTTGCCGTTCCCTTCAGCTGACAGCCTGAAGGCCGAGGGGAGCCATGGCTGGTTATTTTCTTTTTTTCGGGTTCCCATTTTTTGGGTAGCACAGAGCACTGGCCGGGTGCCGTCAGACTGTACGTAGCTCCACCAGGGACATGAGACTTACAACGTACTTACCGGTGTGTTTGCAACCCCGTTATACTTGGCTTTCACTGTTCATGGACTATAAAGGCTGGTACTCTTTCGAAATGTAAAATCTAAATCTTGTTCAGGCTCCAAAGAGAGGAAGCACAAAAAGAAGTGATAACTTGGGAGTGATAGAAAAGCAGTTAATGCTTCTCTAAGATACCCGAGAACAGATAATGCTCTAGCACTGCACAGTACATTGTCTTAAGAGCTGCCTCCCAAAGAGCACTTGAATAGTAAATACATATTTCTTTTTTTGCCTTTTGTTAGTAAAGTATGGCTAATGGGTGTGAGTGAAAAGCTGTGCAGACAGAAAGAACTATATCGGCTTTGGTAAGAAGACTTTGTATAGCAGAGGCAGGAATCTACCGGATCTGATCCCGGTGGACAGACGGCGGATAGTCCGATCCCAGTGGACAGACGGACGGCGGATAGTCCTCACCTTTGCAAGTCTGCTGCTGGGAGGGAGGTGAGGGTGAAGGCAGAAGGTGGAGCTCTGAAGACACTGGAGGCAGTTCAGCTGTAACTGGTTTTTGGTGGGATGGGGAACAGGCAGATGTGGAGATAACTGTGTCATTAGGTTATAGCTGGGTGTTGTGTATTTACAGGGCAGCAGTTAAGCTAATAAAGGCTACCAAAGCCATCGTTCCCAATAGTGGTTCCAAACTTTGCCTTAGATGCTGTTGATGGAGGGGCTGGCGGTTTCCCTGGCCTGTGGCAGGCTTGGCTGTTTCAGGAAAATATCTGTGAATTGGTTTAATCTCCAACTGGGTGGGCAGTTGAGCTACGGATTCAGTAGCTAGCTAGACAGAAGTACCGAATTCGCAGGTAAGAAACATCCATTTAGGAGCAGGATGTGGTTACGGTGTGGCACAGCATCAAGTGAGACAGATTAGTGTAAAAGTTCTTTTTTCCCCGTTGGTCCTGCCTTTATTTGTCTTGGTTTTGCCCTGAGATTTGTGTTAGAAAGCCATTGGTTTCCTTTCCCCAAAGACCTTTTTCAAACCTGGAAACTGACCCCAGCTTTTAGAAACTGGAATTTAGAAACCGGAATTGCTGTGGTTGCTTTCCTGACCAATGCCCCGTCTGGCACCACTGGGCACGACAGCAGGGAGGCCAGTGGGAGCACTGGTGGCGGGAGGGGGTGCAGAGGGCGCCTGCGGGCGCTTGACCTCGTGGCACGTAAGGGAACGGCCAGCAGAACGATGCCCGCGCGGGCAGCAGCCCCCTCACAAACCCTGTCCTGCGCCCCCCCGGGTGGAAGAGAAGGCACGGGATGCACTTCGTCATCTAATGCGCTAGCCGTGGGGGGTCTGTGAGTGCCTATAAAGGCACCGTAATTCTGGGGAGTTAAGCGGGCACCGTGAGTGCGCTGTGCTGATAAAACACCGGGCCGGTTGCTTGTGATGAATTTTCTGTGTAATTGGGACATTGCGCTTCCTCTGACTCATCCGTGGTTCTTACGGCAGGGCTCTGCCGTCTAAGGCCACGTTTGAGACGTACAGAAGTGAAGGCTGAAAGAGGTCTCCTGGATCTGTGCTTTGCTGCAGGAGACACAACTTTTTGATTTTCAGCTTTATCGTTTGAGTTTCTCAGCAGCGTGCCTTACAGCCGCATACGAACCCGGGTTGCTCGTGGCCTCTGCAGGCGCCCGGCGTTGCGGCGGGGGTGCCTGCGCGGGGGGGTGCCTGACCAGTCCCCGCTGGAGCAGAGGGACTCACAGGTTTTATTTTTCCATCTTCAACATTAATTCTCAAAAAATTAGCTTCACATCAGCACAGCAGAATGTTCTCTGGCATTACCGTCGTGTCTGGGGGGGGAGAGTTTTTCTAATCCACCATCTGCTGGGAGAGAGGAACATCTTTCTGCAGCTGCAGTAACATCTTCCGCAGGGGAAGAGGATTCTCGCAGCAGGGACTGTGTGAAGCCGGCAGGTCTGGTCAATGCTTAAAATACCAACTCCCAGCCTCTGGCTTGGGGCAGAGTTCCTCCCAGGCTTACCTTCAACACGTCCGTTAATTCGCAGAGGGTTGGGTTTCTATTAAGTGCTTGTTTCTCAGCCTCATTATGTAGGTAGCTGAATGCTTTCAGTAACGGTGATTTAAAATACATGTATTGTTCCCCCCCCCCCCGTTTTTTTCGC
>NW_009258478.1:190430-196777 GCF_000687185.1 Egretta garzetta | reverse complement strand
ATTGCAGGTGGGAACACTTGCAGATCCGTTAGCTCTTCCTCTGGATAAACGGAGTGCTTGCAAGCAGAAACCCGAGTGCTCCCTCGCTGGGGCAGCTATTACCTGTTTTCAGAATGAATTAATTACCACCGTCTTACGACAGCATATTTCGGTATAACTGATAAATTAATATCACCACTATTATTTTGCCTGAAAGGCTGTGGATTGCCAGCTGCCCTGAAATAGCAATAAGTAACACAAGAAGTACTCTGCTGATAGCAAGGAATTTTTACTTCCAAAGCTTCCAGGGGAAAATTCGCATCGCTTTGCTTTGAGATGGCGTTCCTGCTGCAGGGAGTTGTGAGCTGGCCACGGCCTGCTGCAAGGGCGGCGTCTGATCGATGGCTTACGGAAACTGTTGACATATGCAAAAAGCAATTAAAGCCTGTAGATGAATTCATATTGATAATTTTGATAACCTTTCATGTGAGGTAACTTTACATCGTTTTATTTGCTATTCCTACAGTTGCGGATGGGGACGTTTTTGCCAGTTTATGTCTTTCAGTCTTTCTTTAGCGTTATACTTGTTCTGTATCTTGCCCTGGGTTACATTTATGAAGGAGCCAAGCAGTTTAGAAAATCTGACTTCAGGGGATGTTCTAAGGATGCAAAAATAAATGTTCATAGTGGGCTTTACTCGACCCTCTTTTTTTTTCCCTCTCCTTTTACTTGTAAAAGACTGTTTTGCTACATCATTATCCCTAGAAGTCTAACAAGGTCTGTAATTACTAGCTGGCACGGTATGTTCCCTTTATGGTTATTAATAGTTCATCTCCTAATGGACAAATATTTACACTGCGTGTGTCAGCTCCTTTAGTTTGTCTTACTGTGTAGAAGCCAAGAGCGGAGCTGGTCGTGGAGTACGAGCTGCTTCCCCGTCAGAGCTGAGGGGCTCTACCAGACCACGACGACTGCCAAGCTGTCAGTGTTTCACCCTGCTCAGGAAGCAGCAAATCCATCTAAATGTACTTCCCACCTACGGAGCCCGTTTGTGAGGAAGCCCAGAGGGCAAGTCTTTCTTTAGGAAACGAATAGCCATAGCTAAGCAGTTTGACTGCTCTGTATTTATAAATCTGTGAAGAGCTAATGCTTTCCACACCGTCTCTCATGCCTTTCTCCTCAAATAAAAGATCTTTTCAGCATTTTAATTACCTTTTTTTTTTGTTCTTAGCATATAGCTTAAGTTTTATTGAGAAGTGCAGTAAGTGTCACCAGAGAACAAGTGATGACTTGAGCGTAGCTTCATTTCCACCCAGGGTACAGCATGAATCTTTGCTGAAAGCAGCACAACTCAGCTGAGAGCAAGGACAGGTCTTAGCTAATTTGGACAACTTGAGAAGCTGAAGTGTGTCACTGCTGCCTCTGGGATTTGAGTGGAAAAAAAAATACTAAAGAATCAAAAAACTTAATAGGTTGCAGAATTTGTGAAACAGCATCTGAAACTTCTCCACAGCTATCGGGTTGCTCTGCGAGGCAAGAGGTGTACGATCGTGCCAGGCTCCTGGTTTGTAACACAAGTTCTCTGTTCCCCATCGACCCTGCTGAGACACCAAATGGATTTCCTCTTCAGACAGACAGAATATTTCACGCATAAAGATGCTAAAGAATGAGTTTTTAGTCAACTGTGTCACCTTACTCAGTTGGCAAAAAAAAAAAAGAAACTGGCTGAAGTGTTGGGTCTTTGAAAATAGGTGGTGCTTCTGCTGTCTGTGCTAACACGGCGAGCAGATCGCTTGGACAGGTCTCTGCTTTCTAACTCGTACATAAAGGGCAATGAAGACGCTGCACGGGTTACACTTCTTCAATCTATTCCTTAAGAACCTTTGAGTACCTCAGATCAAAATTTTGGGTGGCTGAAGTGTTGATTTTGCTTACCTGTTTCAGAAAGGCACCGCAAAGATTATCTATGGTTTTCATTCGGCGAATTATAGTCTCCAAAATCATTCTCGATAAAGATTTTGATTAGGAGAATCACTCTGGTTTTGAAAAATGGGAATATTGGTACATATGGTATTTCTACTTTACAGGCTGATGTTTGGACAGATTAATTGGTTGCCATAGCGTGGGTCAGAATTTTAGAAGCTCGACTCTTTCACAGCAGACTTGACCCCGATTGAACAAAAAGCCCTGCGTATGCCCATGTGTCTGCGCTGTTTCCCATTCTTTCTT
This sequence comes from Egretta garzetta, assembly GCF_000687185.1. Taxonomy (NCBI): domain Eukaryota; kingdom Metazoa; phylum Chordata; class Aves; order Pelecaniformes; family Ardeidae; genus Egretta; species Egretta garzetta. Next base: position 194,569 of record NW_009258478.1, on the reverse strand, counting down.
GCCTTTTGAAAATTGATCTGCAGCACACGGAGCGAAAGAGCAGCAGTTATGCAGAGCTGGTTCTTGTCTGCAGATGCCCAAATGCCATCGGACCAATGTGCTCCATCAGCCCATGGCTAGCATGGAATCTGCACGAGCACGTGTCTCACTTCGGAGGATTTTAAAGAAGTGGTTATGCCCAATTAAGTGTAAACTAAACGAGTATTGGAAAATGATGCCTTGTTAGAATAGTTCTAGATCTTGAGATGCAAAGACCTTACTTTAGAGTTGTTTTTCAGTGTAACATTCACTGCCTAGAGCAGAAGTTACCACATTTTTCCATCCGGAGGTTAAGATCTGCGGTGCAGAAGACTGCATGTTTCTTTTTCTGTTGGGGTCATTTGGGTTTTTTGCAGGTAGCCTCTCTACTTACACGTGGTGACTTTCTCTGTTCCCAGTTTGACCTTTTTGCTCTGAAGCAGAAAGATGTATGGGGAGAAACACAGCGGGTTCAGGATGCTTTGGCTCACCAACAGGCGGTGTCTTTGTGCCCCATGGCAGCAAACGCTGCCTACTGCAGCCAAATGGTCACGTTTTTCCATTTGGAGCTATTCTGCCGTCTGTGGTGGATGGTTATGAGCCACAGGAAGGATGGGTTTTGCCTAAATGTAAAAGAAAGAATAATTACCCCAACTTGCTTCCACGGAGCTTGACTCCAAGCTGGCGGATGTGAACCCAAGACTCTGAAGTGTCCATCACAGCTTGGTCTGTTGCAAGTTGCTGGGTTTGGTGTCTGGTATTGTTATGGTAAATACACTTAAATACTGTTAACTGTATGTGAGTTAAAACTATGGCTGGTGCTACCAGAGTCATAAATTTGTCCAAATCCAGAGATCTGTCGAACTTTGACAGCCCTTCATTGGTTTTTTTCAAAATGATATAGAAATTAACTTTACCGATTCACCACCTGAGTCATTTCCTTGGTCTCCCCAGGTAGCTGCAATTAACCCAAACCATCCCCTTGCTCAAATGCCTTTGCCTCCCTCGATGAAGAACTGCATTCAGCTGGCAGCCTGCGAAGCCAACGAGTTGCTACCCATGATCCCTGACCTGCCAGCCGACCTTTTCACATCATGCCTTACTACGCCGATCAAAATTGCTCTGAGATGGTGAGTGTCTTCCCTGCTGTTGAAGGCAAGCGCGTGATTTGTGTAGCTTGTTTGTTGAAGTGATGGATTTGTTAATCCAAATGCTTCATCTGACCTAAAGTTTCTCTGCAATATTGAATTACAGGATTTGAACTATGCATTTGGGACAGCGTTTTATTAATCAGAACTCGAAAGGTGAAAATATTGTTATCTTCTACTTATTACATTTTAGATTCCAGCTCAATAGCTAGGTTTGCTCAGATTAAGGGATTTACTGTTCTGGGAATTAAATATCTGCTTCTTCAGAGAGCAGAAATAGCATGTAGCACGATACAACTTTTTGTAAGTTGTCCTTTGTACAAATCATATTCCAAGTATTGCAGTTGCTGTAAATAATACAGCAGCATTAAATAACGCTGTAGTGAAAGAAATTGAGCAATAAATCAGAGAGAGACGTTACGGAATGACGTACCAAGTTAATTGGGCAGAAAGCTGTAAAAGGCTGCTATAGACAGCAGGAGCTTTCGAAGAGCAATGTTTTTACTCAACAACAGAGAAGATCACGAGCAATTGTGGTGCCACCTGAGGACATGGTGTGAGGAATCCAGCGTGTGCACCCTGGTACGTAGCTCTGTCGAGTCATTCCCATCGGCACATTTTGCTTGAAAAACCTGCAGAAGGTTAAAGCAGGCAGAAAGCTTTAGATGTTGCAGGCAGTGGTGAGCAATCGAGCAAACTCAGCTTCAGGAGTCGTGAGCTGTCTTTTGGAGAGAGTCGTAGCGACTTAGAACTCTTAGAGTCTTTCTGGTTTATATAAGCAACAAACCAAGTGAGTTAATTTGATCAGGCTCTGGTTTCGATACGTAGTGGCTTTAACTGATACCTTTTGCTCATGTGAGGGGCAGCACAAGATCCTGTTTAATTTCTTGTCCTATTTTTGATTTCCTGAGCTCAGAGGGTGTTTTCTCGCAGAAGAGAGTCACAGCTTGTAAACCCTGGCAGAAGTCCTGGATAATTTTGAGAAGCAGGACAAAGAGCTTCAGTGACATTGGGAGTGTTTTTGAGGGAAGGTTTTGAGAGAGTGAGTAAGAAAATGATTTTTCTGACCCAGGTATCATGGACCAGGAGTCTGAATTAATGGGAGATTAGCCTGGAGTTTCAGCCAAGGAATGGCAAACCTCCAAAAAAGTGAGGCAGGCGTGTGCTCTTCTTGTAGCTTTAGAATCCCTTTCATCTTACTTTTTCCTTCTTCCACTGTAAATGGTGTTTTTCTAAGACACCGGTCTGGTTGCTGTACCAACTGCTCGGCAAAGCTCACTGAGCACTTTCAGATACACAACAGGACCGAGCCTGCCGATGAGCCAGAGGCGTTTAATCTCGGCTAATCCTGAGAGAACGATGTGCTTCCCTTCTGGGAGAGCTGGAAGGGAAGAGGAGGTTAACTTCCAGTGTAGCCGATGCGGTGACTGCTCCTTGCTGGTGAAGCGGCCGCCTGGCCGCGGAGCTGCGCTAGCCAGCTCTTCCCGATGCTGATGCGGCGGTGGGCTAGCCCTGAGCTCTGCCTGCTGCGTGAATATTCTCAAGCTGCCTGCGTAAATCCTTCTCGTTAAAAGCTAAGGACAGTTACTATGTGGCAAAAAAAATATAAATCCATTAGGGAAACTTTGAGAAATATTGGGGTTTATACCCAGGAAAATGTGGCTGCAGGGAGCTACTTTCAGCACATGGCTGCTGTCGGGTCGCTGCTTTCCAAATGTGAAGGAGTTGTGATCTCTGCTGGCTTTGCCTATGGAGAAGGACTTTGGAATTTAACTGAGCGTGCCGCCTGATTAGCTCAAGGCGAGCAGCAGATGATAAGGAATGCAACCTGGTAAATACAGATGATGGTTTTTTAATTGTTGAGTGAAGTCCGCAACCAATAAATGAAGCAAGAAGTGACACAGGATTCAGCAGATCATAGAATCATGGAATCATTTAGGTTGGAGAAGACCTTTAACATCATCGAGTCCAACTGCAGACCTAACGCTGCCAAGTCCACCGAATGAGAGTTTGAGATCAAGCTCCGGGGTGAGTGTTTGCACCAGAACACCACGGTTCTGTGGAGAGCAGCAGGGAACGGTCGCTTTGCAGGGCGGATACGCTGCGGCCGCTCTGGACAGCTCGTTACCGTGCATGTGTGTTAAATCAATACTGTGCGGACACAGCGACACCACTTAATTTTTGTTGTTTTCACTAATTCATAAAACCCTCATGGGAATCCCTGGCATAGGCTTTGATGCCTGCTGACGATGATCCGGTTTCGAGCAGGCTGAAGTTTTGTACATGAAATGAAAGCTCTTGGCACTGGGACGCGGGGTTCTCCCCCCCCCTTCCAAGTATCAGAACCGTAATTCTCAGGTTGTGCCATACTTAAAGTGAAAATGCTGAGGCTTTGTTAGAGGGTTTTTGTTTGCTTTCAGTGTGGTGGGGTTTTGGTTGGTTGGTTTGGCTTTGGAAGTCCCCTCCAACCATTTAGACGGCTTACACAGCAGTGTGACACGGGCTGAGGAAGTGTGGTGGCCTATGGTTGGGGGGGGGTGTGGTGGTTTTGGCTTTTTTTTTCTTTTTTATTTATTATGATCTGCTCAGGAATTTCCTGTTGCTTCTTCTCCATGGGAACGTGGCTGGGGGTGGCCAGGGCAGGTTCTCGAGCAGGGCTATACCTGGCAGAAGCCTGAGGGATTCTCAGGCTTGGTCTCGTTCGCCTTTGACAGGAAACGCGTTTGTAAAAATGCAGCTCGGGGGGAGGTTTGGGAACTGCTAACCTCGGCTCTTCTTGGGGTCCATGCTGAGGTTGCCACACGAACTCCTGGGCAGAAAGGCGTTTCCCACTACATCTAATCCCCTGATTATGCCTGTTGCTTACTGCCCACCAGAAAATGTCTCCTCTGTCCTCTGGTGAAGCTTCTGCTCCTTTGGCAGCCCCTGGCATTATTGCGGTTGTATTTTCTCCATGCGAGTTGTGTAAATAAG
>NW_009258478.1:184307-190414 GCF_000687185.1 Egretta garzetta | reverse complement strand
GTTACTCGCTGCTCTTCATCCCTGCAAAGCCGGACCCTCCTCCTGTATTCCAGCTCTTTGGTGCAAACCGTACACGCCTGTCCTAAAGCAGAAAGCAAAGATGGAAACCTTTGCCATGGAAGGTTCTCTTCTCCTTCAGCCTCGCCCCTGTACCAACGCCGATCCAGAGCCCTGCAGAGCTGCTTTTGAAATACAACGGTTTTTTGCAGTTCCGGACTGACGAGCTGATGAGGTTTCATGTCCTGAATTTATGGGCAAATAAAACTTTGATGAATAAATTTCTATACATCCCATTTTGTGCTCTGTATTTGAAGTAAACAACTGATGGACAAAATCACTTATCAGATGGAGCTACAGCTGCATCCACTTCAGGCTCATTTCAGGAAAAGGAAAAATTGATGCCAGGAAGAGAAACCCAGGTCAGTCGTGCTCTTCTGAATGCGGTGCGTGAAGCTCTTAACGACAGCCTGACAATTCCAGGAATCCGGTGTATGGACTCTGGCTAACTGGATGCTGATTATCGTCAAGTGTAGCCACTGTTGTGAGCTGACATATTCCACATATATGTTGTAACTATATATAACTGTATATGAGGCAAGCTTAGAGATAAGCCATATGGGTTGTTAATCTTGACTGATAGGCTTACATTATCATCAGTCCCTTAAGACACAGCCAAGCTGCAATTATATTTTGACAGTTGTACATATCAGGGGGAAGCGTGTCCTTGTCTAAGTTGTCCTAGGGACCCAATGCTTTTGAATCTTGAAGTCCCAATTGCAAGAGTAATAGGGCTCCTGAAAAGTGCTGGAAACCCCCAGACCAAAAAGGAACAAAGGTTGGGAACTGCTCAGACTGGAATTTCAATTGTGTAGTGTGGGGGTCAGAACACACACACACATATATATACATATATATTAATATATATAAATACAGCAGGCTTGGAAGCGCATGGGAGAAAGAGCTTGACAGCTGCGGGTCAATTAAAACAAACATTTAACGGGTTGGGTTTGGTTTTTTCCAACTGTGTTTATTTTGCATTTCTGCTTGAGATTTGGGGGGTTAACTGAGCCAATCCTCTGTCCCAAATTTATTTAGAGAAACTAAATCGAGTTTCCAGGTATTCCTGTGCTCTCGAGCAGAGCCCAGCTGAGCGTTGTTGGGTGCCTTTCTGGTTTTCTTTACCGCCTGCCGTGTACTGGGATGTTTGTGTGCAGCTCGGACCTCTTTCGCCTGATGTCTGTGGTGCTGACCCCAGCGCAGCCCTTGAGGCACGTGCCCCTTCCAGGGCCCTGGAGCGATGAAGGGGGCTCACGGATACAGGATGAGGAACGTTTTGTTGACGAGTACATTTTCTTGGCAGTCAGTGGTTGTTAGAGAGGAAATGCGGAGAGTCTGCTGCTGGTTAAATGGGGCTTTAATGAACTCCTCTCTATCAGAATGTTCAGGGCAGCGGTGGGTGCTTTGTAAAAGCAGCACTGCAACAGTCCCGGTATATCAAAAATGAATAAGCACTTGTTGCTTTACTCCCGTTCTGGTGAGTATCAAACAGGCCCACGGTCCGGGCAGAAGGGGGGTTCCCGAGCCAAATGCAATCTGGTTTTATTTTGTCATCTTTGAGGAGCCATGAGCTCACATGACGTAACTGAAATCTGGGCTTATTTACGCATTGCCGACGGCGCGGTACTGGCAGCTCCCGAAGGCGGCGCTGGGTGACGGCTCCGGAGCGCAGGCAGAGGTGGAATGACCCGTGTAGGGCTGACCTCCCGGCTGAGCCTCTCCCGCCGCTGTCGGAAGGGCTGCCCGTGGCGGCGTTCCTCTTGTTGTGCGTCCTGACCCTCTGCGTGTGTGGGGCGAGCTTTCTGCTTCTCATCCAACAAGCTGCAATGGAAAGCTTGGAACTTGGGAGAAATCCTGGCAGAAAGGAGGCTGCTGTGTGTGTTTGCCCTGTGGCAAACGCGCTGTGCTGCCAGGCGGGAGCCTGCTCATGGGTGCTCGGCCGCTTGCTGCCTGGCCCGGGGGAGACTGGCTGTGCTGAGCGGGGTTAGGATGCTCATCCTATTTTTTTTTTTTTTGCATTGTGTCTTCCAGCAGGTGCAGCACTGTCCTATTGATCTGTGAGCCTGTAAAGTATTGCTGAGGGAGGGAGGTGAGGTCGAATCAAGGCTCGGATGAGAGGCTTCCCAAGTAAATACAAAATACTGCATGGCACGGCGATAGGTGGGACCCTCCCCTCCTCGTAGAGAGCAGGCGTGCTAGCTCCGTCGGGGCCCTCTTTCATCTGAGTCGTAATGTAGAGGAGTTAGAAACTCTTCTGGCATCCTCGGTCTGTTGGGAGGCTCCAGCCTAATTCCAGTGACCTAATTCTGCCGTGCTGAATTCCGCCTGCAGTTTTTGTTTGAGCGGGGTATTTCCCTGCGTGGTTCTGTAAAGCAGCGTTGTAAGATTTTTATATTCTAGCAGATTGTGTAGGGATCCCGCTGCAGTGCTCATAGATAGCTTTATGACTTTTTTTTTTTTTCAATGATGGATGGCGCACGCATCAGAAAAGCAGCCTGGAGACCACTTAGCTTTTGTGAGCCCATCCCTGTTCTCGGCAGTAACGGGATGTCCTGCAGGCGGGGATGCCACAAGAAAACTGGAGGGTCCTCAAGGTGTCAGAAATGGGCTCTGCACATCTTGTCTTTGAAAAAGTGACTGTTCTCTCCTTTGCCTGGGGCGGTGAAGGCCTTTGGGATGTGGGCATTGCGGCTCCGGTGAAGGGGGGGACTCCTGCTGTGGCAACTCCAGCCATCGCTGATGCGGGAGCTGGGATTCCCGGTGCCTCGCTGCCCGCAGAGCTTTCAGGTCCTGTGTGGAGCGTAGGGGTGAAATATCAGCTTATATTGCACTGATGGGCAAACTCCTCACTAACAGAGAGTGGATTTCTGAAATACCGGGAAGAAGGGCTGGGAAGGTACCGCTCTCACTGGGGGAGTCACTTCTGCAGTTGAATTTGCTGGGTTTCCTTCCCAGCTCTACTGTTTCCCACTTCTGCCCTCTGGGCACAAAGCACATCCCAAGAGTTTTGGAGGAGGGAGTTGAGCACTGGCATGGGCCGCAGCCACGCCGTCCTCCCCGCTCCCTCAGGTTAGCAGCTCCTGGGATTTTCTAGGCACAGCGAGCGGCAGCGCTAAGGGGACTTCGCATTCTCCAGGGCCGGCGTTCCTGAAGTACTGGGATTTGCAATGCCGAGGGAATGGAGTCAGCATTTTTTTTTAATTGAATACCCGAGGTGCTTGAACTTGATGCATCCCTCTCGTTCCCTCCCGTTCTCACTTTCCTGCCTGCAGTGCCAAATCTCTTCAGGGAAACCCAGCCAGTGCTAATCATTATTCCAGAAGCATAAACCTCCTCGGCTCTCGTGTCGTCTTGCTCCTCCCGAGAGACCGTGCTGGATGACTGCGAGCCCTTTTCCCCCCGCTGTGTGTTGGAAAACTTGTCACCGTGACAGTTACAATACCCCGGTTTTGACACCTGACGATGGAAATGGCCGCATAATCACGAGTGTGACAAATATTGAGGGCCTTGTTTGATTCTTATTGTGCCGTGGTAAAGTTTGCTACCCAAGCACCATTTTAAATGCAGAAGCACTGTAATAAAGAAACCTTCTTCCACATTCTTTCCACAGAACCTTGTCATTAAATATTCAATTAGTATGTTTTATTCTCTTCTCTGCAGGTTCTGTATGCAGAAGAGTGTCAGACTGGTGCCAGGAGTCACACTGGATTTAATAGAGAAGTAAGCCAAATTTTATGATTTTTTTTTTTTCCTGTTGCTCTTAATTTCCTCATTATTTCTAGCATTTCTCTTGTTTGTCTGCGGGGAAATTTCTTTGGAAAGCTTTTCGCAGAGCCTGTACCCACAGTATTTGTCACTTCTGGCCTTTCTGTGTGTTGCCGAAATGAGCAGTCGCTCCGGAGCGGCGTGGCAGCGGGGAGTTACGGCGGCGCCGGGGCTCTGGTTGGCTCGGTCAGGTCATGGTCCCGTGGCTCTCGCTGCTCGTGCTGTCGTCCTGGGCTAGCCAGAGAAATGGCAACCGCAGGCACAGGTTGTGGCCATGTTCCTGGAAGTCCAGCATCGAAAAGCCCCGTGTGTGGCAGGTTTTGGCGTGGGTTTTGGCCATGGGAACGTTGACAGAGGAGACGTGCTCATACGCCCCGTGTCACCACAACCAGCTAACGAACAGGAACATACTTAACCACAATACTGTTTCTTCACTTCGTCACTCTGCTCTCCTACTGTTCTTTGTCTGATAGTGTTGTTATGTTCAGACTTAACACTGCTGAAGCGCGTTATAATCCTTTTATCCAAGCAATATTTGAGCATCGTTACTGGTTCTCAGGCAGCTGAGGCACTGATTAACCAAGACAGCTGTTCTTCAAATCCTACTTCAGTTTATATAAACGAGGTAGACTTGGAAATAATAAATGTCTACTGTAGTCTTTGCTGTTTAAGTTTTGTTTTGTTTTTTTTAAAAAAGGGGAGCGTATCCTTGACGGCAGGCTTGCAGCCGCTGGGTGCGGGAGTTCTGTGCACCCTGCAGGTTGGTTTTGAACGCCCTACTCTTGGAACGTTGATACCCACACACAAACTGTCAGGGAGTGATTAATTAAAGACCAGTCATTCGGCTTCTGAGAAATTTTGACTCTAGAAATAGTGTCTCTAGAAATTAGAACGCTTCTGCCACATGGATGCCCAGAGTCTATTTATCGCTTTTTGTCTGAGGTGAAAACTGTAGACTTGAAGGGCACCTTGAAAGGGGTTAGGAGAACAGGAATCTGGATAATGAGCGTGAATTCTTAATAGAAATATGTTATCATATTTCCTTGGTTTTTAATGAGCTGCTGCACGCTGTAGCGAAGTGCAGCGATCGTTCATCGCTCGTGCTGCCAACAGAAGATCATCTGTTGTAGCAGAAGCAATGAGGGTAAGGCTGCATCAGATAAAATTTCTTGTTCAGTTTTTGCTTTAGTAAATCATCCTGTGTTAACTTGCATGTTTTACATTCAGACGAGGTTAAAAATGCTTCTCAATGCTACAGGCTCTTCCACAATACGTATTTTGGAGCAGTCAGGCTCATCAGCAGTATGTAGGTATTTAATCATGCTAATTTTATAGGTGAAAATTTGATTATCCTCTCTCATCTCAGCTGGGGAAGCTAAGCAACGGTTCTTGTAAAGCTGTATTTCAGAGGCACTAATCTTACCAAAATAAAAATAATTTTTCAGTTTACAACTGAAGGAACAGAGACAGGACCCTAGCTATCGAAGGAAGCGTTGGGGCGGTTTTCAGAGATGCCTTCAGGAAAGGCCCACCACTGGATATTTTTTTTTTCTCTGAAACCCATTGTGAAAATGCGGTGGGGTTTGTTTTTTCTTTTGGTTTTACGGAGATGAGTTCAGCTTGCTTCGCCTGTGCACTCCGAGGTGTGCTGGCAGGGTTTTCTGGCCTGAGAAGGTCGGACGGTCCTGAAGGTGAGGGCTCTGCCGTGGTAGAAAGGTGCGTAGTTTCCTGGTGGCTGCTTCAATGGGCCGGTGATGGGAGTGTTGGCTTGGTCCTCCCTGGGCAGCAAAGGTCGGCCCATGTTCTTCCTGAACTGATGGGCTCATCACCAGCGCGGGCTGAGGTCACCGCGGGCCGCTGGGCAAATGTGTTCCGGCGCAATGACTGCGTTACGTTCGTTGCCATTAACTTGCTGCTACAAGAGGATGTCTGATTGAAGAACACGTGGCGAGGGTCAATGAGGGTCTGAGCTGGGTAGCTCAGAATCGGCTGCACTGAGCAGTCAGATGTGCTGCTGAGGGTTAAATACTCTTTAAATAATGGTTTACTTGCAAAAAAAGGATTTTCTTCAATGTTCTTGATTCTTGTTAGTCAATACCCCAGTGCACATCCGTTCTTTAAAGGCTGGCTTCATCAAAGCGTGCAAGAAGTAGGTTCTGGTGGATATAAAATATTTAAACCTCATCACCTTAATCTGCTACATATATCAATTACAGAAAACGTGTTTTTTATTACGGTCTCGAGATAGGGCTAGAATACTTCCTGGGTTGCTTATGTATATATCA
>NW_009258478.1:182301-184291 GCF_000687185.1 Egretta garzetta | reverse complement strand
AGAGTTTATGTGGCAATTAAGCCGCAGACTTTGAGATGAAATTCGGCTGCGCCTTCTCTGAAGGGGTCGGATTTCTAACTCTGTAGGCTCAGCCAGCATCCTGAGGAATAACCGTGTGGTGTATCCTGACATGCATTTACATTGCAGATCTTCTGAGATGAAGCCAAAATAATCCCTAGTTTAGAAATAAAGATCCTTGCTGGAGCCAGGCAGGAAAATGTAAAGAAGAAAAGAAGGAAATCACGTTGGTGGAATGCTAGGAGCGTAGGAGCCTCTGGCTGCCATTCATACAGCTCCAGTGGCAGCCTCCGTGTCCCGTGTTCCTGCTGCCTTGAGGGGTCTTCTCTGCTCGGTCACCAGCCATCCTGTCCTCCCTGCTGGCACAGCCTCTCGTGTGGCTGCTGTGGGAAATGGACCATGGCTTTGGGCTGCTTTTAAAAAAATTTGGGAAAAACCTCTAAGGAATGGTTTAACCTGGTGTAAGGTGGGAATACAAAGCTGGGTGCCAAGAGTCAGGGATGTGCGAGAATCTTTAATGTGCATTGCTGCATTAGGCTCCCTCTCCTGAAATCCCACCCTCATTTTTTTTGTGTTGCTTTCCTGGCATTTTTTTTTTCCTTGGGTCCATTTTGCAGAGGGAGGGAATTGAAAATCCTGGTGACCTGCAAGCTGTCCGTGCCTCTGGCGGGGCCGCCTAAAGACGGTCTTGTCAAAGGACCGCGCGGTACCGCGATTCGCCTCCACGCCTGGAAAGGAACCAGGTCCCTCGCTGTCCGGGGCTGGTGACAAGGGACCTTTTCTGAACGTCAGCTCTGAGTCACGTAGGCAGGAGCAGCGTGGGAGAAACGCGTCCCGCTGCGGCGCACTGCTGCTGTCTGAGAGCACAGAGCCCGTCTCTGGGCTGTCACTCACCAGCGCAGGATCCATTGATCAAAATCACTAGGAATAACAAATTTGAGACTAAAATTAATTTCGTTTCCACTTTAAGGATTGTCAAATGTCACAGACTGGAAATTATTAATGTTTTAATGTCTATTGACTATTGATGAGTGGTGGTTCAGTAGGAGCCGGTTTAAAGACAAAGTAGGAAAAATAAAATCCCAAGATACCACACGGCAAAAGTAATATAATGGGAGAAAGTGTCGAAATTGTGCTGTACTGTAACAGACACGTTGGGTGCATCCCCTCAGGACCTGGCTAATCAGGATGGTAACTTGGAGGGCAGGTGATGGTTGGTATTGTAATTTCTTTTTTTCCCCATGTGATCCCAGTAGCAAATATCAGCTACTCCAGTCCCTTCCAGTAAATTTTCCTCCGCTGGGCTGCCTGTTGTGGCTGGAGGGATCTGGGTTCAAGGAGCATTGCTTTAGTGCTCTCCCATCAATGTTTAACACCACCAGCAGCTTTTTGCTGACTTTCTGAAGTGAGCGCGTCCATCTCGGAAGAGTTTGTTGTGTGGAAATTCATGAATCATAGAATCATGGAATGGTTTGGGTGGGAAGGGACCCCCAGAGGTCACCCAGCCCAACCCCCCTGCAGGAGCAGGGACACCTTGAACCAGATGAGGTTGCTCAGAGCCCCGTCCAACCTGGCCTGGAATGTTCCCAGGGATGGGGCCTCCACCCCCTCTCTGGGTCATGGGAAATGATGGTTTGTTTGAAAAAGTCAGAAGGACAAAAACTGTATGGCATCGGTCTTGCTGACCGTACTTCTGTTTAAGTAAACAAAATCGTTGTTGCTGTAAGCAAATGAGGCCAAATGCTAAACTTTAATTACATTCCATCACGATGCAATATTGCCTTCTGCAGTACGCTGCCTACCTGGTGCGAGGAGATGCTGCCCAAGTGGCTGGTCAAATGAGGCCAAATGCTAAACTTTAATTACATTTCCATCACGATGCAATGTTGCCTTCTGCAGTACGCTGCCTACCTGGCGCGAGGAGATGCTGCCCAAGTGGCTGGCGGTCCGGCGGGGGGGGAAACGGGGAGGT
>NW_009258478.1:168207-182225 GCF_000687185.1 Egretta garzetta | reverse complement strand
TCGGGCGCCGCCGGGGCCCTGGTTGCTCAGTGGCAGGTCTGCGCCATCGCGGCTGCCGCAGTTTCAGGTGTCTTTGCAGATATTTAACCTGCGTGCCAGTCCAAATTCTGAAATACTGCAACCTGGTTTTTTATATTTACTATTTTATTTAGAGTGGAAAACCTGTAATTCTTTGTTAGCCTTTAGGCCCAGGTTAGGCAGCTTTCAGCCCCTCTGTTTTCTTCCAGAAAATTCAGTGGAAGGTGTTGGAGCCTTCCTATTTCGGAATGTGTTCCAGCAAGCCGCTCTATGACGGGGATGCTCTGCCCTGCTGCCTGTTGGTAAGACGTCGTCGTTAGCACTTGAGTTGAGGAAGAACTTTGCTTTTGAAGGTGTTATTTGGAGAAGTTTCTGTTCCGTAATAAATCTTGTTTTATTGAAATAGAGTATTTAATTTTATCGCCATCATTACAGGGTATCAGTCTCTGGAGTAGGCAAAGCCCATTGTAAACACAAAGTGGAGCTCGTACTCGGGATGGTTTTCATGGCAACACTTCTTTCATACCTACAGAGTTGTGACTGACTTGAGCTCTGGTGCACAAAGCCTTACTGCACTCTTGAACAAATAACTTAAGAACCTCAAATGTTTTTGTCTTTCTCAAGTAGTTTGCCAAGGTTTCGGGAGCCCAGTCCCAGCACGCCTGTATCATTCATGTTATTTTGTGGTGAGGACGTGTTGTCTTCAAGCGCGTTGGCTATGTTGATCCTGTCTAAGCAGCTCTTGCCAGTTCAAGAGGTTTCGACGGCGTGTATCCTGCTGGCGCCGCTGTTTCACCCTTTGCTGTGGTGTGCTTGCTCCCTTTTTTCCCTGAAAGAGTGAAAAGTGAAATATATTTAATTTTTTTTTCCCCCCCAAACCTCAAATTACTGTGAATATTCGCAAGTATACATCGATGCCAAAGCATCTTGTTTTCTGAAGTCTAAGTCTGAGGTTGTAGATCCCAATGTTCTAGATCTTGTGTTCCAGAAGGAGGGATAATGATGGAGCCCATCCGGAGGGGAGCACCTGGCATCCTTTGAAGTAAACGCTTTCCCTGTAATTAAAGTGATTCATGGGATTTTGCTGAATTTCTGACAAGGACATTGATGGTTACACCTCGCGCGAGCTCTTCGGTGACCCTGACATTTTGTAGTCCTCACTTCCCACAATAGACTGCCGTGATTTGGGCTCTGGAAAGGCGTCTGTCAGAGCTTGATGGAAGAAGCAATTGAGAGCCCAGAGATGTTCAATTGGGGTGAGCGGCTGAGACAGCCTGCCCTTTTTCCTGCCCTTTTTCCTGTTCTTCCCCTCCTGCAGAAATAGTTTTTACAAATGAGGTCTGCTTTGTCCTCGCTGTCAAAGGCTCTCGCCGGCTGTCAAAGCGTAACGTGAAAGGCATCGGGAGAAATGATGGCAAGAGGGTGGCAATGTTCCTCGGGGGAAGAGGCCTTTGTGGAGCCTTGCAATGCTCTGGTCGTGTCGATGCGTGCCCAAATAGAAATTAAAAAGAACCTTCAGTCTGTAGGCACGGGATGGGTTTGAGAGAGCGCCTTGTCTGAGGGAAGTGTGCTCGCCCCAAGTATGGTATCTGAAAAATGACGTTAAGTAAATTTGCGTGGTGGAACTCCACAAAAATAACAAAAGTAAAGCGACCTCGACTTCTGGGAGAGGTAAAGACAATGTTTGGTGGTTTTTTATTTTTTAAAAAAAGCATAACTGATTATTTCAAATAAATCTTTAACTGTGTGAAGAAGCAAACAGGAGGTTGCTGTCCCCCGTGCCTTGCCGGTGTGTGTTGTGGGCTGTTTGTACGTAGCGCCGGGGGCAGCTCTCCCAAGGGGGCTGGGAGGTTGGTGCCTCCGAGTGGAGGTGGAATCCGCCTGGAATCCCTGTGCCTACCACCCGAGCACATTTCAATGCTGCCTGGGAGTTAAGCATCGCTCTTCTCTTGCCTTTGGAAGCTTAAACTTTAATTCTCAAAGATGATTAAGATCAACTGTCACTGAGTGTGAAAAATCCCTTCCTCGGATCGCTCGGCTTGTCCCTGGAGCGTTACAAACTGGCCTCTGTTTCTGGGATGAGCGCTTGAGCAGGCCCACCTAGGAACAGAAAATACCCCCTGTTTATTTTCCTGTGCCGACTGTTCCAACTTTAATTGATTCCTGCGTGCAGCCCGGAGAACGGCCCCGCTGCCAGTTCCCCTCCGAGAGCTGCTGTCTCGTTCCAGTCCAAAATGGGAAAGCTCTGGCAGGGTTCTTGCAGCGATGGAAATGCATTGCCCTTCGTTCCCGTGCTATTCCCCACGCTCCCTCCGCCCTCACCGTTAACACCGAACGCGTAGGGTTTTAAAGTGCTGAACAGCATCCATCTTTGCGTTCCTGGGGCTGGTACAAAGTTAGCACCTTCCCGGCTCTCCCTGAGGGCCGAAAGCAGATGGACTCACCTGATGCGGCAGAAGGTGCCGGCCGATGAACCACCGCTGCTTGGCTGCAGCCCCTGGCGGGTAGCTGTGTTTTCCAGATCCTGCCATCAGCCTTAGGAAGGGCAGTCACGTCATGGAAAAATAGCAAATGCATTTTAAAATCCAAAAGAAACCCTATAATATACTAAATCTAATTTTAAGTCTTTAAATACAAAAGATAAGAACCCTCCCTTGTTCCCCGAGGAAGGGGCTTGCTCGGGGCACGAGGAGGTGCCGAGGTGGGGCTGCCAGCAGCAGCCTGGGATTTCAGCCCATCGTTCCTGCTTAGTGCCGTCGGGCAGGGACGTCTCCGCTCACCGCCTGCGTGTAGCGAGGAGTTTAGCGTGACCGGTGTGCGGAACTCTCCATCTGGTGTAAAGATTCGGACTCTACCGTGGAACTCCCTGCTTCTCTTTCCGCTGAAAACCAGCTTGGGAGTGGCCAACAAATGGTTTAAGCTTGGCATTTGGCTTGCTAGGGGATCTCGGCAAGGATTGCTCTGGTTTCTAATTAATAACATTCTGACTTCGGAAACGCTGCTGTGTTGCTGCAGAGGGTGTTCTGCAATGCAAATATTTATGGGAAATCCTCACAAGGGCACTGGTGTGGCCTCGCGTTCCCTCGCTCGCCGGGGGGATCAGTTAACAAACACCATTTCAGAGATGTATATTTTTCCTATGATATCAAGACAGACAGGAATTTTTTAGATGGTGTTACTTTCTGGCTGGTTTCGGAGCTGTTTATACCGGCGAACACGCTCCGTCTGAACCTGCGTGGAAAGAATACTGCCGTGCACAGCGGGGGAATAAGTTGCCATAGAGAAAGCGCTTGGTTCGTGTCTGTCTCGATACTTGAACGTTTGAAAACCTCTTACAGGGGGAGGCAAGGGTGCGTGAGGGTGGAGCCCGCAGGGGCCTTGCCGGCTTGGGTGCGTCCTTCCAAAACTTCCCCATCCTATCGCTGATCCTTTCTCAAGGGGAAGAAAAATCTGCGCTCAATCGTGCCAGGCTGCATTAGCGCATTGGGGCGTCTGAGTGTTCCGAAGGCGGCCCAGGGCCGAGTCTACTCGTCTTGGGTGCTTGGGTGAGGTTTGGGGTTTTTTTTCTTCTTTTTTTCTTGTTTTTGTGAGAAGCAAATGAGCATCTTTAGGAAAGCGGATCAGCTTGGAGGCAGAAGGTCAGATTGAAGAACAGTTCCAGCCACTTTTCTTCCTTAGGGCAGCCCTGTGCCTACGCCGGTTTTGAGTCACCGCAGGGTATCGCCTGTCTCTGCATTCACTGAAATCCCACCGTGTGTTGGTCCTGCCGTTCCTTCAGGCCTCGCGTCTTACCACAAGCGAACAAATACAGGATGAGATCTTGGTTCAGCTCCTGGATGAAATACGTTTTATTCAGCCTACAAAAGCAAGATCCCAGACCCTGGAACACCAAGATTCCCGGTGGAACGCTGTTGTTCCACCTCCACCGAATGTGTTTCGGGCAGGCCGTTCCCTCCGGTGCGTTGATGCTCTGAAGAATAAACGTTAAGCCTGGAGGAGACTCTTAGTTTGTCTGCTCTGACCTTCTGCGTATGCCGGGCTATGGAGTTTCGCCGGGTTCCTCCTCAGCAGAGCCGAATAACTCGTGCTCCTCTGCAGTGTGTGTGCCTGGAACCTTTGGAAGGTGCAGATTGAATCGCTTCCCTTCCTCTCGATGGTCAAGTGCTTGTCTTTCATTCTTCACTTGTCTAAAGTATTTGTTGGCACCGGGGTTTTTCTCTTGTAGGTGTTTATCCACGATGTTCAAGCTGTTCCTCCGTGGGTCGATAGAACGACCTCCTTAAATTTCTCACTGTATGGCGTTCAGTCACTATCTCTTTTTTTTTTTTTTTCTTTTAAGCTCTCTCTGCACCTTCTGTATTTTGTGTGCCCCGTTTTTGAGCAGTCTAAACAAAGGCCCAAATGTGAATCCTAGGCAAAACATCCTAGCGTCAGTCCCGGCGACGTGAGGCGAGCTGCCCTCATCCGCTGCTCGCTCCCTCGTGCCAGACCCGGCTGCTGAGCTTCTGGTCAGGCCCCGCGCTCGCCTGCCCGTCCACTGCCCTCCCCAAGAGCAGGGGGCTTTTCTGGGGACACTGCCTGTTCTTCGGAGGGGGTTCTCCTCTGGTTTTTTACTACTCAGTGGTCAGTTGGTGCGTTAGGAGGCGCTTTTCAAAGTGGTGTCTGTCACTTGGGATTTAGTAATGCCTGATTTGTAGAATTCAGAAAGAACGTGTGCTTTGCTGTTGGGTTTCTGTAGGGCAATGTGTCAATCTCCAATTGGGTTGAGGAACTGGCATTCAAGTTACTGATTTCCATGAATGCCAGCGTATTAACTGGGAAGTTCCTAATGACAGAAAATATCTCCTGTTTGAATAAAAAGCTGCCCAGTAGCTTTTTTAGCAAGACACTGTATTTGCACCTGCACACAGTACTGGTGGCGATGCAACAAACCCCGCGACAGGTAAGTGCTAAATTCCTGAACTCAAGTTTTCAAAGAACCTACTGGGTGAAAAACAGCGTGCTTTGCAAGAACAGCAGACGTCCCCCTTGGAAACGAGCCGCCGCGCTGGCGGTAGCAAGCTCTCACCTTGACTTCGATGGTCTGGCTGGGCCGGGGAGGCGCATCCTGCCGGTCGCGGTCCTGCAGGAGCGGGCAGTGCTTTGCTGCGGCGGGAGCTGCGCCGGGCCTGCCTCGCTGTCAGGGGGTTTCTTACTGTTTTTCTAACTGTTCTGAGCTTTCTGACTGTTAAAAAAAAAAAAAAAAAAAAATTAGGTTTTTTTCTGGGACATGATCACTCAGAAGTTCTTACACAGGGATGTTATGGATTGTGAGCATGCAGTTTGTAATATAAATTGTATTTATTATTAAATATTTCGGCAAGAAATGAATAATGGATAAAATGAAGCAGGGCAGCACTTCTGAAGAAAAAGTCATTCCCGTTGCATCTCAGAAATCAACATCATCTCTGCGATGTCTTCCCAGATGTTTTCCTTTAGCGCAGTTATCTGTAACCATTCCTTGTGTATCATCCTCTCTCTGGCAATTCATTGTGCAAGCAAATTCCAATGTATGGGATTTTGGATAAGGAGCGTTTGCCTAGCAGCATTAATTCTTGGCTAAGAATTCCGGTTCTGGGAGCACTGTCTGTCGTGAGCCTTGACTGAGGCTCAGAGCTGCGCATCTGTGTGTGTATCAAAACATGCGATTTTAATAGGAAACGTACTTGGTTTTTTTCCCTCACTTGTAGGATTCCTGGAAGACTGAACGACAGGAGGACTCCGCTGGGAGAGCTGAATTGGATCTTCACCGCTATCACAGACACCATCGCGTGGAATGTCTTGCCTAGAGGTAGGACTTGGGCAGGCAAATCAAGTTTTCATCAGAAGTGAGCATTGCTTATGCGGAGTCAAAGGATGAGGAGTGAGATAAATGAGACACTGGAATAAGGAGAAAATTAAAGCCTGATATTGAAAGAACAGATCAGAGTGAATCTTAAGGCTGGGTAAATTTTTTACATTCGCTCTCTCCTACCAGAAGCATTTCAGCAACCTCATTACTGGAAACCAGAAGGGTTTTTCCTGGTGCTAACATGATTGCTTTAGCTTGAATAATTTTCTTCCTCACTGTATTTGTGGAGAGCAATCTGTTTTCTTCCACATCTGTTATTATCCTATGTAAAGGGCTTTTTTCTCTTTCCTGGGAAGACAGTCTGGGATTCCCCTGGGTAACTTCATCCCATTTCTCTACCTCTGCTCTGCTCCAAATTCGTACTCGGGAGCACGGGTGGCCAAACCTGTAAGCACTTTCCAAACTGTGCTCTTTCTAACGCTTGGTGCAGCATAAACTCCTCTTTGCCCTGCCAAAAGATGGGGCATTTGCTGTCTTTTAGGATTTATATTGGCTTTTCCTAAGCACATCAAACTGCTGGTAACAGCTCTATAGTTCTTAATTAAATAGTACCCAAAGGTCCTTTTCTCCCTCAGTAATTTCCAAAAACTTAGGGAGGCTGAGCTTAAGTGAAAGACCAAAGGAAGCATTTTATCCAGAAAGGGCCCAAACCAACCTGAGGTAGGAAGTATTTAATTCTGTTAATGGGGAGCAACTGCCATGGTTTAAGGGAGCTCAGAGGGCAGATTTCCATTTAATAGTTGTCGCTGCAAAACTGTTGTAGATTCCTTGTTACTGGAGTAAAATACTATTTTTTTTACTGGAGTAAAACTTATTTTTATGTGTTTAAATGATGTTTGCATCTTACCAGAGGTAAGCAAGTCAGACATATGCGTGTAGTAATTCTGGCAATCTCTTGGCAGATCTTTTCCAGAAGCTCTTCAGGCAGGACCTGCTGGTGGCCAGTTTATTTCGAAACTTTCTCTTGGCAGAAAGAATTATGAGATCATACAACTGTACCCCCGTCAGCAGCCCTCGGCTACCTCCGACGTACATGCATGCCATGTGGTGAGTCGCCGCCGCCGCGTTGCCCTCGCCGCAGGGGCTGCCTGCTGATGCCTTAAGGAGATTTTGGGCACTGCCGAAAGATTGTTACTGCTTAGATCTAGGCAGTGCTTTACTGATTAGGTCAGTGGATCAAAAATGAAACGGTGTGTGGCAGCGTAATGCCCATCTCCAGATGTGTTTCTTTTTGGTGCGTACATAACTATAAGGTAAATCTGTAATACAGAAGCTTCGGTTCGGTCGTGTAGTCTTCTACTCTGAATAGGAAAGAGGTTGGGCATCTGCTGCCTCTGTTTCCACACAGTAAAGCTAGTCACCCGCGCCTGCGAGGGGGGGGGAGAGCAGAGGGCCTGAGGGAAGAATTCTTAACTTGCGTTGTTGAAGTAGGAGAAATGTTTTGCTGCAGAGCTCATCTACTTTAGCGCTGCTTTTGAGATGATTAATGGAAGCGGAGGTGGCACAGTTATCGAAAAAACTCTTCAGTGTGGTTCTGACTATCAAGCACACGTCCCGTGAATGATAGTAACAACAGTAATAACAAAAATACTTGCTTTCATGTTTTTATTCAGTATGATTAAGAACAGAACAGTACCAAAATTGGCTACGTGCAAACGGGTACAGTCAAGCCAACGTAGTTCCCGTAGGAGAGGATGGGAGCTGGGTAACTTGCTAAAAGGCTGAGAAACCAGCAGGGAAACGCAGCCGAGTGGGCTGAATTTGCCTGCGTTTTCAAGATCCTTTCGGTAAGTTCCCCCCGTAAAATTGTGGAGGAACACAAGTGCTGTGGAGAGGTACGAAGTGACGACGAGCAGCGTAAAACTGATAGCGGCATCGGTGAGTTCAATTTCTGTGTCACGGTTTCTCTAGGAAACGGGGGCAAGCTAACAACAGGGAGTCCAGATGGCATCTGCAGGGGGGAGCAGCCATCGGGGCGGCGTTCGCTGGTGATAGGAAGTTGCTTTAATCGTTGGAAAGCGTGGAGGCAACAGGGGAGGCTTGGGATGGAATCGTTAGCAATTGGGCAGCCTGAGCAAATGCACCGCGTGTCTGTACCCGGCAAACGATGTCCTTCAGTGCTTTGGATGAGCAACTTCGGAGGGCAATCCTTTCAGTCACTTGTACGTAGGGTGGGCTGTTCTATCGTTACGTCACATGAGGGACGGGAACTTTTGTAAGTGACGTAGAACCCCACCCTGCCCCCCGAGTTCCCATGTCGTTCCGGCTGGCGTTGCAGCCAGAGGTGGCCGAGCTCAGGCTCAGAACTGGGTTTCCAGTTGCAGTAGAGCGAATGCATTTTTGCAGAAATTTTGAAATTAAAACACTGAATTTCTTGAGTTATTTACAGCTTGCTTATGGCGAGTGTATTAAAACCCTGTATTTCCAGTTCCTTATGGGAATATAATTTATTCTTATTGCCAGCCTATTAAAAGCCTAATTTTCTGGTTTCCTATGGAGTTGGTGTTGCCATCGCGTGAGGAACCACAGGAATGAAGCTGGGAGGACCTGGATCCCATTCTGGCTCTCACAGTCCTGCTTGGGAGCATGATGGGTCCTACAAACACGTTCTGTTCTTTGCTTTTATTGCAGCTCTCCTGGTGCAAAATGGGGGTGTAAATACCTTGGGAAAGCCCCACAGACCATGCCACAGGGTAACGGCACTGCTGCCGTGTTCTAGGATTTACCAGAAGAAATTCCTTAAGGAAAGTCACGTGCAGGGCTTTTTTCCTTGTGAAGCCCGAGCACAAAGAAGACAGCAAGTGAGCAGAGCAGCTGTTGACAGACTTCATTCAGTGTCCTCCAAAAAATGGGTGGTTTGGAGCAAATCTGGCAAAGGGGGAAATTCCACTTCTGTCCGAGGCAGCTCGCTTCATTATTATGAACTTTTAGTAAGGACAGATTTAGAAACTAATTTAGGGCTCACTTAAATATTTTCTAAAAATAACCATCTGCACTTACCTATTGCCTTTCATTCAAGAATTTTCTAATGGATCCCTGATCTGAAACCTCCAAACCCATTTCACTGTTTAGATAAAGTAGGTGTTGGGACGGGAGGGCAGGGGGAGTTGGCCAAAGGAGCGCTGGAAAGAACAGAAACTTGGAGCACCATGATTCGATGGCCACGTTGAACCTGCGTCTGCGTTGTTACGTGCTGGGTGACACAGCAAGTTTCTGCTGGTTGCTGTTTTGTTGAGACTTTGCACGGATTTCTCATACCCAGCGTGTCAGGCGGTGATGTGGGGAGCGAGTCCTGGCTGCCGTG
Organism: Egretta garzetta; assembly: GCF_000687185.1. Lineage (NCBI taxonomy): Eukaryota > Metazoa > Chordata > Aves > Pelecaniformes > Ardeidae > Egretta > Egretta garzetta. The sequence goes on along the minus strand of NW_009258478.1, from coordinate 173,013 downwards.
GCATCGGCGATGGTTTGATCTGCAAGCGGTGGGCAGGAATCGCCAGGGTTCTCTCCCCCAGTGCTATAAATGCTCAGTGAATGCAATGAGTGGCTCTGGCGTGTGCCAGCCACTGCTCCCCCAGGGTCTGACTTCAGACTTTACAGGACTTCCCCACCCCTCCTCTTCCTCCTTCTCCTCCCCTCTTCTGTGCGTTTTGGGCTGTTTATCTGGGTGGTTTGTGTTAGGGCCTCACACCTTTCGCTGGTCCCCTGTAACCCTGATCGTCTGTGCACTGGGTTTGTGTTCCTGACTCGGGTTTTGGTTTATTGCCCGCAGCCGAGGCGGTGCTGTCAGGTTCTGCCTTCTCCAGCCCACGCGTGCGTATGCTCGCCTCTCTTCCACTAGCCTCTGGGTGCTCGTCTGGCTTCCTGGGCTTTGCTCCCCTCTTCACGAAGGTAATACAAGATGATGGTAATATAAGATTATCTGTTTCCCTGCTGTTAGGCCACAAGCTGTTCTGCACATCCAGAGCTGGGATAGTGACTAAAAAAGGGATCTAGGTACAGGTACAACAGTTCACATCCCAGCAGAAGGCCACCTGGAGAAGCAAGCTGCTGTTGTACGTTGGTACATTTTTCACGCCATCTCTTGCAGAAAAGGCGTAAGTAAACGTCGGCGTTTCGCCGACTGCAGCAAGGTGCACACCATCTCTTCTGAGCTTTGCGTTCGCTGCCCCGATCCCCCTCCTCCTCACAGCAGCAGCCGCCGCTGTCCGCAGAGCGCTGCCCTCCTGGCGACGCTGCCTTGCCGAAGCCACGGCTCTGAGCCTGCCGGAGGGCTGGGCGGCTCCTGCAAAACGTCCCTTACGCTTGGCTTAAGCATCGCTTTACCTGGTCAGTAATTATGACTGCCCCTTTCCAGACATTAAACCTGAACCATTTGCTCTTTGTCTTTTTTGCTTCCCTTTGCCCGTTTGATAATTTTCCCTAAGTCTCACTCAAATGTCTCGTGGTTTGAGGGTCTGGCGTGGTGGCAATAGAAGCACTGAGGTTGCTGGAGCTGCTGCTCCTTTTGGCGTAGCCCTTTTGAAAACAACTTTTTAGAATTTTGACCTGTTAAATTGTTGGTTTATTCAATTCATTTGGGAGGGCACTGTGCCTTGTTCTGTTAATTGTCCTTTTTACCCGAACAATTGAGGAAAAGCGCAAACTTATTTTTTGAGGGCAAGTTTGACCCAGAAGTTGTCAATCTTTTCATTTCACTGAGAAGGGCACCGCATTTTGGGATCAGGAGCGCTGATCTCTGTGCCCCTGCCCCATTTGGTAGGCTCTGACCTATTTCTTACCTTCGTGGCTTTCCTGCCTTTATTGGCTTTCTCTGTTTGACCTGCGTAGGCGTAAACCCTTCCAGGCACAGGCTGTTTGTTTGGATTTGCATGGTGCCTCACGCTGGAGCTTCTTGGCTGCCCCAGGCCCTGCTAGAATACAGGTATTAATATTAATACATATTGATTGACCGGCTGTGCTGTTCAGCTTCAAGAGTCGCTCTGTCCATGGCGCAGGAAGAATAGGAGGCCTGATGCTCTGTTGGCAGCTCGATCTCTGTTGCGATGGGTTATGGTTTGTACATTACTGCTGTTGGCAGCAGGCTATGTTCACGGCCTTTGAAAAGACCTAATAATGTGTTTGGAAATATTTCCTAACATAGGTCATATATTAAAAACAAAGTACCTTAATTATGCTTTGGAAGAGCTATGATTTGTCTGTAATAGCACCAACCATGAAATCCCAGTTGAAAGAAAGTCGTAACATACTGCGCATAAAATAAGCTTGACATTCTAGCTGGAAAGAAAACCGTAATATAGCAACGCAATTCCAGGTGAGAGAGGAGCTGGAGCCCTTGGACGTTGTGGGGGTGCTCGGAAGGGCTGCGGGTCGGCTCACCGGTTCCTCGGAGACGTGCGTCGCATTTAGCTGTGCAGAAGGACTTGGTGTCTCCGCAAGAAGGAAGCGATCGTTTGAAAGGGTGTTTGGAACTCTTGGATGTTTGAAGGATCAGATTAATTCAGATTACACCATTGATTTAACCAGATTTCTTTTTGTGTCTACGCGTTGGCCTTAACATCTCCAAGAGCCATTGACGGGCTGCGGATAGTTTAATGGAGAGAAATGCGGGACCAAAATAGCAACGCGTGTGCTTTGCGTTGTGGCTAGAGCAGGGGAACGCATGGGCCGGAGAAGGGAGGATTTCCTCATCGTGCCAAATATTCACAGCAATAAATATTTTTTAAAAGTAGCTGCATCTGAGCAGCTTCCCAGCTGTCTCCCCTAACGCCGGCTGGGGGAGGTCGCGGTGAAGCAGCTGAATTTGGGCTGAAATGTGACGATTCTGTCAAACAGGGTATGTTGTGGAATTGCACTCGCGGAAAAAACAAACATGACAAATCTCGTCCAGTGTACTTGATGAAGTCTGAGATATTTAATGGGTCCAGAAATACAATTCCAAACAAGCAGATACCCTGGTCCCTGAGCCCCACGGCTACAGATGGCTTCAGCTTCTCTTTAGTTGCTCCGCAGCATGACCGTCCAAGCAAGAAATACTCGTTTTCACGAATATATGTGCGGTGCAATATAATACAAACTATTCCCGGAAGAAGAGAGAATGTTAAAAGACATCAGTAATACATTATGCGAAAAACGTGACGTGAGAATTAAAAGCATTCGACGTTGAGTCAGCCCTGAAAATTTGAGTGTAAGGAAATCTGCCTGCGTGATCTGTCCGCTGGCGCAGGGCACGTGGGAGACGAAAGGCCAGCGCGCGTCTCCGAACCCGCGCCTCGTGTCTGCTGTTGAAGTGTTGCTGTGGGCTTCCCTTCCCCAACACGGCCTGGATTTGCACGGTAATACAGCCGTCGAGCAGAGCTGGGGTGAGTCAGCCCTGAAAATTTGAGTGTAAGGAAATCTGCCTGCGTGATCTGTCCGCTGGCGCAGGGCACGTGGGAGACGAAAGGCCAGCGCGCGTCTCCGAACCCGCGCCTCGTGTCTGCTGTTGAAGTGTTGCTGTGGGCTTCCCTTCCCCAACACGGCCTGGATTTGCACGGTAATACAGCCGTCGAGCAGAGCTGGTACTCTCGGCCTTCTGTTCCTCGCTTAAAGTCCAAACTTTGCAGCACCTCCGGGAAACAAAGTGAAGGCAGCTGGATGAGTTCACACTAAATTATTCAAAGTTTAAACTGTCCTACTGTAATGAAACTGGGGAGATGGGGGGGCACGTGGAGAGGGGCTGTGTGCTGAGGGGCTAAGAAGAATTGAAACTACAATATAAAGGCAAATACATGAGTGTTTCTGTCGTGGGAGAAGAGAGTTAACGACGGAATGCAGGGGAGCTCTTTCCCCGTTTAATTTTTATTGTAGAATTATGGAGGAGCGAGGCCTTTTCATTTTTAATTTTCATACACTCCGACATGCTGCGTCCCTTCCCAGGACGATGGCTTGTGTCTGCTTTGCTGAGTGCCTTGTTGAACGGATGGATCAGTGCAGAGAGACGCAGGGCATGGCTGGCTTTTCTCTGCAGGCTCTTTCTGTCGGCATGCTGCCTTGCTTTGCTTGTCCTGGATGAACGGAAGCGCTTCCTTGCCTGTTTTTAACGGAGTTGATCTTCCAGCTGAGGGGAGGATTTAATACACATTTATTCTGAGATATATACGGGAGAGGCATGAGAGTAAGCCTGTTTTCTCCACAGTTGAACCTAAGGAGTCCCCCACCCTAACACAGTTGAAAGCCTGCAAGTTTGACCTCTTTCCATGATGCGGTTGCTTCCCGGCGGAGCGTGGAGCACTGTGAAAGGCTTTTGCCTTTGTGAGACGTGGTACTATTCAACTGCCAGGTCTCGAACAAGCGTAAGGGTAAGGATAGCCATGCGCTGTGGCTGATGGCCTAAAAAAGTGTTTTGAACTCATGGTTTGAGGGCTGCTGGTCCCGCTGATGGAGAACTCGAGCTTCACCTCCTGTGGTGCCTTGGTCCAGGTTCTTGCTAGTTACTGCCTCGTGGACATAGGGTTTGGACCACATAGAAATGGCCACCCCCTGAGAGGTGGTGTACGATGGAAGGTCCCTTGGACTTGGTCAAATCAGTCACTGTGTGGGAACGCTTGTTTCTATTGCCCTTTGGGGGGAGGCATAGCAAGGAGGTGTATAAAGCCTTATGTTAGGGGTATGAGAGCTTCTAACTCAACGGGGGTGTACAAAGAGGAGTTGTCCTCTCTTCTTGTCCAAGTGCTCTATCAGTTTGTTGTATGTACAGAGTGATGAGGACAACACAAGTACAAAAAGCCTCGTTAGCACATTCGTCAGTAGGATAACATGGTGAAGTTGAAACATGGCGATGTTAGGTGTCAGTAGGTTATCGCCCAGCGGAAGCGTCATGTGTCGTCTTGTCACAGCGAGGGGTCCGGGGGTTATTGGAAGAGGGCAGTGAGGAAGGAACAACACCAAGGTATTACCCAGCTCTTTCTGTACCCGAAGTAGTGAAAACAAATCTTCTAAAGCACTCTGCAGACAGCAGTCTCCGCAAAGAAGGAAGAGAAGCAGCGATCTCTTGGGTTGGCTTTCATAAATCACTTCTAGGATGCCACGCCACCCATCCTTGTTTCCCTGCTGCTCCCTAATTTATCTCTTGTTTGTGTGCTAAAGTGTAATATTAGTTGAGGGAGCATATCTACAAATTGCCCACCTTTCTAGTTCCCTTTGGCGTATTAAAGCAGTCAATCACCGCTCCTCCTCCTCCCCCCCCCCCCCCCCATTTTTTTCCCCATGACTCTAACAA
>NW_009258478.1:154271-168185 GCF_000687185.1 Egretta garzetta | reverse complement strand
CCCCCCCCCCCCCCCCCCCCCCAGCCATTATTTTCACCATGACTGTAACAAGTATTTTTCCCCTTCTGTTTCTCTTCTCGTGCTCCATGGCGTTAGTCCTTTACCGTTCCTTTGTGGCTTGTTTTGAATCTTTTAATTATTGTGATGGCTGGTTGATGCCATCGCCTGTTCTGCCGATGCAGAGCTGGCTGTCTGGCAGCTCGTTTGTGAGCTGGGCAACCTCAAGTCTCGCAGGCAAGGTGTCGCTGTTCCAGCAGCTGGAGGTAGCGTGGTGTTCACTCCAGGCCAAACGCCTTTGCTCGCGTGTCTCATTGCCTGGGGAGGTTTTCTGTTTCCTGGTAGGGGCAGAAACAGTGTGTTGAGCTGGTTTGGAAAGGATAATTTTAAGTATCTGAGTCGATTGGTCTCTCTTACGCAGTTGACGTTAACCAGCAGCTCTCTAGATTGCGATGAGCAGTAACGTTTATATCGGTGGTTACTCTTTTAAAGGATTGAGTGGCACTGGCTATGTGGCTGATTTAATGGCCTGGGTTTAGAAGGGTAAAAAGATTTTGGTTTCATCTACTGAAATCTCTCTTTAAATTTTTGTTTGTTCTTTCGGATAACACTTAAAACCTTTGAGATTTGACCTTGCAGGGCTGCTTTGGACATTTTTATAGCAGTATTACTGCTTCTCGCCTAAAATGAATTTGAGGAGCTCAGTGTCTTTGCTCTGTGCCTCTGCAGGGTAGCAACCTACGCAGGATCCTCTCATAGGCAGCCAAAATAAGACCAGTTGTCTCTCTGTCGAAACCAGTTTTCTCCTGTGTAGGAAAAGGTATCTCAAAGGCACCATGTATTGACATTTTCTAATGTTTGAGAGGATTTCTTTAGGTGGTATCGCCCATTCCTCCAAGAAACCTGGAAGTCAGACATACTTCTTCGCTTGAAGTAGAATTATCTTTATATTTGTACTAATTGACTTTGCCTCTGCCTCAACCAAGAATAAATCTCTCTCTCATCAGCTCTCTGTAAACATTTTGTCTCCAGCACGGGTCTTTATTGAGCATGGGGGAAGCATTTGTTGCCTGCGCTTTGATTATCTCTTGATTACCTCTTAATTATATTGGCAGCATATTGTCAAGTGGAAGGTGAATGCTGTGAAGCAGAGGGACAAGGTCTGGGGCAACCAAACCAAGCCGCACCTTTTGAATCCATAGAAAAAATGCAAGAGCCGTATCGTTTATTTTTCCATCTAATTGGAGAGATTGTTTTCGGTTGGGAACAGCTGCCAGTTGGGCTAATGGGATGGATTTCGTGCGGCAGTTGTTCTGATGGAAGGCTTTGTTGGACTCGGAACAGGGTGATTTAAGAACTTATTAGAGCAGGTAACTAAAATACGCTGTATTGATTATCACCTATGGCCTTATGTCTGCAAATGTTCCTAGGAGAAGAAAAACTGCTTGGCCTATTGATGTTAACACATGATGGCCACGAGCCATGGAAGAGCAAATGTGTCTGGAGAGCGAATTTGTTTCTTTTGTGTGAGCAACCCAGCGGGCGGTGGTTTAACTCGCTTGCCTTTCAGCATGCGTAAATTCATGTGTTAAAATGAGAAGTGCGCGGAACGCCTATGGATAGAGCCAGGATAATAATTACTGGGGTAAAAAGTAACGGATTCACTTTTTTAGAGGCATTTTAGGAACTTTTAGTTTGGTCCTGGCTTAGTTTGTGAGCGTTTTGAAGCGGGCCGTTAGCACGTTTTGTTTGCACTGAATCAGCCACAACCGGTTCCTTGGCCACCGTACGTAATTCCCGTGCTGTTGTACCCCTAGCACCAAAATATTGTAAGTCACAAAACTTCAGCCACTAAATAGTGCAGTAGCTACATGTAAAAACCGATATCTTTAGTAGTTTCTCTTCTTCTGGTTCAGCGTATCCCTCCGTCTGCGGGGCGTCACGTAGAGCTGGTCTTTGTAAGCAAGTTTGCCACGCAGAACCCAGCGCAGGGTTAGATTGGTAGAGCCCGAGTTCCTCTTCCCGGCGGCGTGTGCGATGGCTCGGTACCTGTGTCGAGGGCGCGGAGGAGGCGGGTCAGCGCGGTGGGGTGGGTGTCTCCACCAGCCGTGGGTCGGAGGGCTTGTCAGCCGGGCTGCGTCCTCTGAGCCGGTGAGACTTGGGGTTGGGATGCCTGGAGAGGCGTGTGCTGGGGGACCAGGGGCCGGAGCTCAGCCAGGACCGAGTTCATTCTTCTATTTTAAAAAAAAGCAGCTGACGCGTTTCTGCCTGAGGACAGGTACGTAACAGGGCTTCAGCCCGCTCCGGCTTCTTTCTGTGTCGGAGAGGAGCAGTTCCTGTGACCCAGCTGCCCAGCCTGCCGCGACGCGGGGCCAGACCTTCTCGCCGTTCCTCTGAATAGCTTCCGTCTGTTTTCAGTCGGGTTTATCTGCCTTTTTTAAAGAAAGGGAATATTAAGGATTTCAAAGGCAGTCAGACAGCACTGCTTTGTCCAGATACTTGTATGATCGGAATTTAAACTTACCTTGCTGTTGCTTACGGATAACTTGTAATGCCTCCTCTTTCCTCTTTCACCTTTTTCCCCAGGCAAGCGTGGGACCTCGCAGTTGATATTTGCCTTTCCCAGTTACCTACGATCATAGAGGAAGGAACTGCCTTTAGGGTAAGTCGGATAAAATCTTGCAGTCTTGTGTGCCCGGTTTAACCCGTCAGTGAAACCTCAGTTCAGCGCGTTGCTTTTGCTTGAATTTTTGCAGTTTAAGGGTTTAGCTTTTTTGAAAATAGTCACTGTGCACTTCGCCTCGCTTGGATAAATAGATTTAAAATCAGCTTTACGTTCTTCACTGCCGCGTGAGATGTCTGATTCAGCCCACACCTCCTGGTGAGGAGGGAACCCCTGCCCATGGGAATGATGCCTGAGACCTGACCCTTAAAACTTCAGAGCCCTCACTCTTGACTAACAGCAAAAAAATCCCAACCTGCCAGCATGAGATTTGAAATGAAAAACGTTAATGCCAAAGTTATCTCTCAGTGGAGTTATGTTTATCTGAAAACAAAATAAAGGTTGTGGGTATGTCCGAAGCATTTTCTTAAGCACAGCATCATTCATGTGAGTCACCGGGGGATTTTTTCCTACTTCAGTTAATCTCAGAGAGCAGAAAAGGAAAACTTTAAACGTTATATTTGGCTTAAATTCCTCCGATGAGAATGGATTTTCTAGATATTCCTCTGACATTTCATGAATGGAAACCCTTAAACAATAATTGCTCAGGTAAATAAGCCTCAGGTTCCTGTTCCACCATGATGTTCTCTCTATCTTTGCCGGGATGTTCTTGCATTTTTCTGATGTTACCAAACGTCCAAAAGGTTTTCTGGCTGCGATCGCGGGTTGTCTCCCAAGTCCCGACTACAGGAGGAGAGCTGTGGGCTTCTGTGAGGAGGGGGGGATAAAGATGCCCCAAGGCTTTTATCCTCCTGCCCCTTTTTTTGCCCGCTGTATGTGCTGTACTTCAAAATTGAAACAAATACAATTTTTCCTTTCCTAGCTTATGTTCGTTTTTATTCCAGGTCTCTAACAGTGTCACTGGGTGCTTTTACCTTGCTCTTAGACCTCATCTGGGCACTCGCTGTCAGGCGAGGTGAAGTTTGGCAGATTTCTGTGCATGGCAGGGCTGAGAGGAGGCGAACGCTTGCTAGGGATGAGCGGAGCTCAGCAGATCGGAGTGGTTATTCTCAGCTAGTGATTGATTCGACAGAGGGTGGAAGCGATTCACAGGCAGGGTTTCAAGCCTGACAAATGTAATTTCACGTGTATTTTGACCAGAACTTAAGGTGGGTAGAGCTAGCAACGCGCCGTCGTCGCAGCTGGGAGCCCCCGTGCTGCCACTTGCCGAGCTAGCCCAGGCACGAGACGTAAAGGCAGGATGGAGCCCTCTTCTGAGCTCTTCCTTACGCTTCCATTTAAAATCCAGCGTGATTCATAGCGTGTGGGTCTGTGCCTGTGTGGGGAGGGGACAGGTATTAGGTACAGGAGGATGAGCCGTGGCTGTTGGGGTGGGAGGGAGTGGAAGGGGCTTAGCTCTACGCCGTGACGAATGGGTTGGAGCAGACAGGCAGCTGCACACCCCTGATCTGTTCCTTGGGTTCTAATCAACGCTTTGCCCTCAGACCCCTTGATTTATGCCCGGCAAGAAGCGTTGTATGTCAGAGCAGGTTCGCTGCTGCTGGCCGGCAGTGATCCTGGGAGGAATTGTTGTTGGAGGCGAGGCAGGGGAAGGGGCGTCGTGTCGCGGGGGCTGCTCAGCCTGTTTCGTGACCCGGCTGGCAGGAGCAGCAGTCGGAGCCTGGGATGTCGAATGCCCGGGTGAGTCACAGCGTTACCTGCTGCCATCGTTCGCCGGCCGCCTTGGCCGCTGCGGGTTTCGAGTCCGGTCTGGCTCTGGATAAAGCAATTGATAATCTCTTCAGGGCTGTTTTGTTTCAGCAGCACGTTTATAACACACGTGCGGCTGCCTCCTGCTTATTCTCTGGGTGTTCTTTCCTAGTCAGACCTGGAAAATGCGATAACCTGATGGAGAAAGGCCCGCGGGCTCACAGGGCTCGTGCAGGAGATGGCAGGGGAGCGACTTGGCTTCTGGCAAGCTGGCGTTGGTTTACTCTCCCTCCTCCCATCCCTTCCCTGCCTCCTTCCCCCTTGATTTCCCTTTCCCTGTAGATTTCCCACCTGCTGCTGTGTGCTTTGGTCAGTACTTTCTCATCCCTGGCTCCTAGCAGGTACTTGGTGCGGAAGGTGGCACGAGGGACGTTCCTCCAAGCGCTGCTGCGCGGGCGGGGGGCGCTGATGTGCCCAGGGACTGGCGGAGTAGAGCGCTTTGGGGAGCAAGCGTCCCGCTGCTGGCCGGTCAGCCTTGGCGTTAGGAGGCGAGGGATGCTCCACACGCTCGAGCAGGCTCCCGGGACTTGAAATGTGCTGCAGAGTGTCAGAGCTCACCCAATAAACCTTCCCATTTCATCAGCCAGAGCGGGGCACCCCCAAATGATGGCGTCGTGCTGGAGTCAGACCAGGTGGTTTTCATCAGATGTTTTTCAGAGTACGCGATGTTTTCTCCACTTGTATTTGCTGTCCCCTCGGCCAGATTCCTCTGTGCCTAGAGGAGCTACAAGCTCGTCTCGCTCGTGTTTTCTGGATGCCATTCAGATGCATTTTGCAAAGCAACGTGCGATCGTGCTGTCCTAAGTAGGAAGCACCGAAGTACCACTGATGGGTGCTAGCTGACGGGGGCTCACCCCACCCCTCCTGTCTTTGGTAGGGCACTAGTGCCAATCTAGTAAATACTGTAGCACTCCGCATGTGATTTTTAGGCTCATTCACCCATGCGACCAGGATATCTCTAATTAAATTAGTGGATTCAATAGCTTAAGCAAATGTTCTGTTTGGGTTTGTTTTTTTTTTTTTTTTGGCCTGTATGAAGTCGTTGCACTGCGTTACAGGTGTCGAAGTGATGGACAGCTAAATAAAAGGCTTGAATTACAAACCTGATAAATGGGAGGCAGCCTTCCTCTGCAGCCCAGAGCAGCACATCTGCGTGGCCGCCTGTTTGTGGGAGAGGTTTAGGGCAGCCAGGGAAGACTGAGACGCGGGTGGACGTGGTTTTTTTGTTGCTTTTGGATTGTATTCACTGCGGGCTGGGCAGAGGTAGCGCTGTGGGCTGCTACAGGCATGGACCTACCTCTGCAGAGCAGATGGAGCCACTGCTGGCTGGCTGCTTCTCGGGTGGAAGAGGTTAGCTGGATTTCCCTAGGACCTGCTGTGATATCTTTTCCTGCTTCTCTACTGTTGCCTTCTTTTTTAAAACACGTTAGAGAATACCGGCACATTTAAAGGAAATTGTATCTGGTCAGTCTTTGGAAAATGTTTATACGTTAAAAAACCCCCGAACAAACATTTGGCAATTAAAAGGAATTGGCTTTGGAAACAATAAGCTGCACAAGTCCGTAGGTGCCCAAACTGGTTGTTTCATATCTTTTTTTTTTTAATTCTTTTTTTAACCCAAACTTGCATTCCCGCTCTCGCTCCAACAGCACAGCCCCTTCTTTGCGGAGCAGCTGACGGCTTTCCAGGTGTGGCTGACCATGGGCGTGGAGAACCGCAACCCCCCGGAGCAGCTCCCCATCGTCCTGCAGGTGAGCGCCCGGGCAGGGGCCGCGCCGAGGCTTGCGGCGGCTCGGGCACGGCGTGTTTGCGTGCGGCTCTCCCTGCCCGCTGGGTGCTGCGCTATCAACCAGATGGCGTTTGGGTACAGAAATTACGTGGGCTCCTTCAGGGCTAATTAGAGCTGATTGCATGTTTGCTAGACCCGTGCAGATGAAGACAAAGTGCTTCTCTTCCCCCATACCTTCACTCTCCGTTGAGCAAAGCTCCCCGCTCCAGTCCATTTGCAGCTTCAGCAGTATCGGGGTCTGCTGCCCCCTCTTTTGCTCTGAAGAAGTCTCGCACGTCTTTGTTGTTCTCCCCTGTAGTATCTCCTCTGATATGCGAGCTCTATCAGGCAGAGACTTCATCTTCTCTCTGCTTTCAGCAAGTGGAAGTTACTGCAGTTTAGTTTGGAAATGGCTTCCTTATCTGTCTGGTACAGCCTGGAAAGCGTTCCCTTTAATGCGATGCTGAGATTTTGCTGCAAGAACATAGAAACAAGTCTCTGAAGACCATGCCTGGAAGGGATGTAGAGTTCTGGTAGGCATTTGCTCAGACTAGACCAAGTGCGTGTGTACAGAGGAGAAGTAAATCTAGGAGAAGCCTAACACCTCATTTCAAATAGTATTTTATGGCAAGGCACACATTACAGTTGTCATCTGCTCTTGCCCTCTTCTCCCCAGGAGTTTGTATTGACAGAAATGTAGCCCCTGTTCAAGGAAGCTGTGGTCTCTTCTCTACCAGGCAGCAAAAGTCATTTTGAAGGAACGTTTCCAGTCACTCATACACGGATATGATTCCACTAAATGTGAGAAGACTCACCTTCCCTCTGCTAGCTGCCAGCTTGTTTTGTGACTGACAGCACCATCAATCTCTGTAAGACCAAATCTTCATTTTCCCGAGCCTCGCAAGCCTTGAGAGATCAGTTGGATAAACAGATGCATGGTTTATCTCTGTCACTGCGATGGGGGGAAGGCAGGTTTCTACTCCAGCACCAACTTTGCTGCTTTCCCGTGAATTATTTGGCAGCAGAGGGCTCTGCAGGTAGCTTAACCTTGCAGTGGAATGGAGAGGTCATCTGGCAAAGGAACCTGCTTTCCTTCCTGGAGCAAAAATGAGCTGGGACAACATCATTATTCTTATAACTAAAGCATATTAATTGTATAGTGGAATAAGATGGCTTGTTAACAGGTCTGAGATGCTCTGAATCAGAGACCAGCTGATAGAGAGAGGGCAGAAGTGCATTTCAGACCCTTTTCGAGTGTCGCTTTGCTTTGGCCCCTTGGGAGTGCTTAGACAACGCTGCTGTATTCTAACAAAGGTTGGTTCTGATTTCCCCTTTTAGATGTACCCCTGGGGAAGGAAGGTATTTGAGTGCCAGGGGCATGATGCCAGCTATGCAAAGCTTGGATTTGTCAAGGACGGGGAGACGGTCCTTTGTAAATGGCCTTTTAATTGATTTCAAGAAGTTGCTTTCCATTTTGAATTCTTGCTGTGCATGGAGCAGAGCAGACATGGGTGGCTTCCCGGTGCGGAGGAGAGAGAAGTCACCGAAGAGAAGTTAGCACACACACAGCCTGAAGGAGCCTGAGTAGCAGATGCTCGGTCCTTGTGGAGGTACCTCCTGCCGTGTGATCTCCAGATCTCCACAGAAAGCCCCGGGGAGACCACTGTTGTGGTCCCCTTCCTCCATCCTGCATTCCTTAGGAGATTCCTGCTAAAATGTTGGCTGTTACTGCTAAATTCTTCTCTTGTGTCCCAATTAATCTCTTACCTTGCCTGTGTGGACATCATTAGCTTCCCTATCTTCTGGCTAGGAATAACGACAGACAGACGTCGGGGAGGGATGGGGTGCGGAGCTGTGTGTGGGTAGTGGCACAGTGCAGCAGTTTCATAATTTCACCAGAAGTTCATAACTTGTGCACAGGCTCCCCACGTTGTCGTCCAGGTCTCTAGAGTTTGTGTCGGTTTTGGCTTCGGATTATTGTGCAGGTCAGTCTGGGAAGCGGGAATATAAAAACCTGAGCGAGACCGATGGCTTTTTGGTTTTGAAGATAATGCAACAGAGCTTTTAAAATAAGTCAGAGTTTGGTTTGGTTAAAGGTTCTTGCGGGATGCCAGCCGTGTAGAGATGTGGTTTTGTACCTTTGCCTGGACATCCTTTTCAATTACATCCAGTTTTTTTTCCCAGCTATGACAGAATCTGTGGATTCACTTGTTTATTCCTGAAGGTCGGGGAACAGCAGCGTTGTCAAACCCGTGCCTCCCACGTCTGCGTAAGCGCCCTGCACCTAACGAGCCTGTCCGTCGCTCCGGCTGCCCCAGCTTCTGCCCTGCCCTGCTCTCTCTTACTGCTTTAATCTCAGAGAGCTGCCCCTGTTAGTCCTGTGCTGGGCAGCTTTAAAGCACATTGCTAATCGTGCCAAGTAAGTTTATGGAATAGGTTGGTGCCAACTAGGGCAGGGTGAACAAAATCCTTTCCCTTATGACCTGTCCTGAGCCCTGAGCTCCGATATTCGGAGGTGAAACGCGCTCTCCCTTGTAACCGCCTTTTTCTACGGGACTTCCTCTGCACAACTTCAGCATCTGGTATCAGACGTCCATAGTATGAGACATCAGCCAAGTAATTTAGTTATTCTTTGATATTAAACATGAAAAATAATGTAATTTGAATACGCCGTTTGGAAAAACACTGAGAAAGGGATGGAATTGGGGAGCTAAATCAACGAGTCTCCGAGACCCATGCTGAGGGATGTTTCTCAATTTAAACTGAGGATTAAATGTTGCATTCCAATATCTTACATCTGTTAAGGAGATTAAGAACTGAAAGTCTGCCTGTTAATATTTCACACCCGGGTAGGTATAAGCCAGTAAACTACTACCTCATTATCGTTGTCAGACTTCATTTTAATGAGATTTTTATTAACGACTAATGTGACCTTTTGCTTCCCTCTTAAGTCTCTTACATCGATTTGCCAAGGAAAGCAAAGCCTCTTTTTCTGCTTCTGAGCGGGTTTGAGTAACAGAGGCTGGGCTTTTTGCTCACCTTTGAATCCTTCCTGCAGATGCAGTCGTGTTCCTGCTTCACTGGGGAAAGGCTATCTGAAATCCATAGGGGCTGCTTCCACCTCGCAGGGCTGTGCTGCGTAGGAACCGCTGTGCTCGAGAGGAAATGAGCAGAGAGCACAAGGCGAGCGATGGCGTGGAGGTGGGGGATAACTGCGTTCCCAGGAGCACGTCTGCACGGGTCTGCAGGAACTTCAGGAAGGAGAGCGTTATCGGGAGGGACAGTGACCCCCCGGCGGCGCTGCTCGGTGCGGTCAGGGTTTGCCTTCCAGCTTTTTCCATCAGTTTGTTCAGACGATCCTGAGGTCCCCTTAGATTTGCTCTGCGGTCGCGAGGATTTTTGCTCTTTCAAGCAATAACCGTTATCCCTCTCCTCTGCAGGTGCTGCTGAGCCAGGTACATCGGCTGCGAGCTCTTGATTTGCTGGGAAGATTTTTGGACCTGGGTCCCTGGGCAGTTAGCTTGGTGCGTGGACGTTGCATCTTGTCTTGGAAAAGTCTGGTTTGTCTCGGTAGAGGCGATAAATACAAATGAGGATTTGTGGAAGGAAAATGTGGAAGATATTCCCCAGATTTAACGAATGACCAGTGTTCTGTGTGTTCAGGTGTATGAAACGGAGCGAGCAGCCCTAAAAGAGGAGTGGTTTGTATTAATCACAAAGGCCAAATAGCTGTTTGCTTGCACGACAACAAAGAGGAGTTCCTTGGGAATAGTTTAGCGTAAAATATTGTAAGGGACAAGACAGGAGGAAATACCTGGGACAAAGAAGAAGGTTTGTCATATAAAATAAATAACAAAAAAATAGCACCTGTGTTTATCATCTGTTCTCTCAGCATACTGGCTGGATCATTTCCTTCTCTATCTGTTTGGTCTCTGGATTTTATAAGCTCTTCTGAGAAGGTGGCAGCTGCCTTCTGCATTTTGGAAAGCGGCCGGCACCGCGCAGATAATAAATAAGAACTAAGCAGAGGAGCAGTTTAAAGCACTCTTGTAAATGGAGCTACTTGTTGGTAAAAGCGATGAAGGCGCAGAGCTGCTGGCTGTGGAACAGCTCAGTGATGGGACTGTTTAGTGGTGGTCTGTACCCTCCTCCTTCACCCCAGCTGCAGCTCCCTTCTGCACGCCTTCGCAGACGGCTTCGCCCTCAGCGCTGGGGAGAAAGCGTGCAGGAAAGGTGATTTTAAGACCTCTGGATTATAATCTGGAAATTAATAGGCCTCTTGCCTGACACAGGCTTTTTACCAAGCCTTTTCTGTGGAGGCTGTAGCGAGGTGGGGGTCGGCCTCTTCTCCCTGGTAACAGACGATAGGACGAGGGGGAATGGTCTGAAGTTGCGCCAGGGCAGGGTTAGGTTGGACATTAGGAAAAACTTCTTCACGGAAAGGGCTGTCAGGCTCTGGAATGGGCTGCCCAGGGAGGTGGTCGAGTCCCCATCCATGGAGGGA
Organism: Egretta garzetta; assembly: GCF_000687185.1. Taxonomy (NCBI): domain Eukaryota; kingdom Metazoa; phylum Chordata; class Aves; order Pelecaniformes; family Ardeidae; genus Egretta; species Egretta garzetta. Next base: position 157,484 of record NW_009258478.1, on the reverse strand, counting down.
TTTAAAAGAAGGAGAGATGAGATGCTTACCCCCACAACCTGGCAGCAGCCAAGCATCAGCCAGCGAAAACGGCCGGCGAGGTTTATGGAGCAGCCCAAGCCAAGGCCGCCTGTGGCTGACCTGAAGCTATGTTTTGATCCTCACAGAAGTTTATAATCCAGAGGTTTTAGGACCCTGGGTTGTGGGGGTGGTACCCCCGGGAGCGCAGCGCTGCAGGCGCAGTCCCTCGCCATACATTTCCTTTACGTTGTGCTTTGGGAAAGGTGTCTGCAGTCAGGGTGGGATTCTCAAAGACTTCACGTGTTACGTGTCCCCCTGTGGGCACAGTCTCAAATCCCGCAGCAAAGGCTTGGTGAGAAGCCTGTGTCAGGCAAGAGGCCGACTAATTTCCAGTGGGAAGCCTGCAGTTATTGAGCTGTTGCAGTCTGTTTGCTTGTGAGAGCAAATGGCCCCATCCGAGGAGAGCGCGACGTATCATGAAGCATGAAATAGCGCAGGCCGTAACGAGCAGAAGCGAGTGCTAGATTAACTCTGAGTCTCCATGGACCAAATGAGTCTGAAAATATCTGGTGACATCCGAGATTAAAATGAGCAATAGATAAATACACAGGGATCCCCTCTTTACTAGAAACGTATGAAATTGTTTTCTGCCAGATTTCTCATCTGTGTCGTTAAATGCGCTGCGTCTCCGCAGAGCGCTCGCTCCGGCCCCTGCGGTGAAGCTGAGCCGTTCACAAGCGTTTGCTCTTCTCTCTGGCTCCCCAGGCCCTGTCTGTTGGCATTTTCCCGTATGTGCTGAAGCTGCTTCAAAGTTCAGCTCGCGAGCTGAGACCGCTCCTTGTCTTCATCTGGGCCAAAATTCTGGCAGTGGACAGCGTGAGTACTTCTGAACTTGGCTGTTTCTTTCGGGTTTCAGCAATGTGCCCTCCCCACCCCCCGGCCCCGTTTGCTTTATCCAGTTGCCTTAGACTTGGGGCTTCCTCCCGGGGTGCTTCAGAAAGACGCTGTGTGTGTTGTCTGGGGACCCGTGTGTTACCTCATTCGTTTGTTGGGCTTGGGTTGAAGGCTGGCTGCTGAAACGTTGGGAACGGGGAAGCCCCGTTAAGGCGCTGACGCTGGGTGGGTTGGTGCCCACCTCTTCGTACCTGCATGGGAGGAAAGCAGGTTGGCTCTGGGTATGGATGCTGCAGGGTGACGTTAGCGCCGTGCGGTCCCCTGGGGCTCTAGGCTGTAGGTGCTCTAGGTCAAAGCCATCGGGCCTCACTGACGGCATCCTTACTGGGGAAGGTATAGCTTTGCTTGCCGAAGGGGCTTCAGATGCACCCGTACCTTGTCACGTGTGCGTACCCATACTCTCCCTCACTTTGTTCACTTCAGGTTGTCATCAAACTTGTTTTGCTGCAGACCATTCCTGGCAGTTGTCAGAACGGGCTGTGGGTAGTTGTCAGGCACAGAATTGTTCTAGAAATAAAGCAGAGGTAATTTTTGGTGATTTTTAAGTCCTGCTCCAAGTCTCATGCATGAGCCGATGCACTGAAGGGGGCTGCCACAGAAGCGTCCACCCCCCGCAGGAGAGAGGTTACCCCTGTCGTGGGCCCAGGGTTCTGATCTTCTCAGGAGTTTTTTGGCACCTTTAGGGGGAAAGTTTAAAAACTGAGCGCTGATTTTTAAAGATGGCCTTAACCAGCGCTCTGGTTTGTGGGGTTTTTAGCAAGTAATTAAGCAGGTAAGTAATTGGGGATACGTTTGTGTGGTCGTGTATGTGACGCCATGGTTTGTGGGTGCAATTAGTTGAGCAATGTAAGATTATTAGGAGTGGTGCACACAGCTAATTGCAGCACGATTATAAGCTGATAGGAAATTGCCTGAGCTGCTTGTCGAAGTCGGATCTTGCCTGTTTGGGGGTTATTTTCGTTATAGCTCTTCCATTGCCATATGGAGAATAACGCTGAACTTGTTGGAATTTGTCCCCACTGTCGATCCAGCAGTGTCAGGTTTAGCTTTCTAACTGTATTTTCATTAACATCCTAAGAGGATTTTGGAAAGCAAAGAAAATGAAAACTATTCATCTTAAAGCTACTCTTGAAAAGCTTATTTCTGATGCATGCCTCTCCGTGGCTGACGTTCAGCCCCGGGTACCTTTCAGACTCAGCTCATGTATAATTTACACGGCGTGTCGTGCCATCCTTCACCTTGGTGGTGGGGAAGCCAATCCGAGAGGGCTCTGTCCCCCTCCTCCTCTCCTGCCGCCGTCAGTGTTGCTCCCATGCTCAGCTTTGCTGCCCACTCCTCTGGCAGGCTGTGCTTTAACACGGAACAGCAGCAGAAGTACTCGTAAATGTTGTGTTAGGGTTTCTTTCCACTTTTCCGTTCAGTAGCTCCACAAACAAGGGGTGCAAGTGAGAAGGGAGGAGAGGGCAGCTTCAGCGGGAGAACGCAGTGAATGCTGCCGAGGGAGGGGGCAGCGGCGGCTCGGGTGCTCCCACCGGGAAGGGCACGAACGCGGCACCATAGCGGAAGCGAGAAGAACACTTCCTTGTGCTAAGTATCAACGCGGACATCTCTAGTCCCTCCTCAGCTGGTGCGAGGCTTGGCCGTGTACGTTTGAAACAAACTCAGTTTCAAAGTTTTAACAAAAAGCACGCGTGTTGCGTGGATTCCGAGCTCCGTAACGCCACGGCCGGCTCGACTTGCCCAGCCCTCCGCCTTTCCAGAGGGTAGGTTTAGCTGAACGAACCGCGGGAGCTGTACCCGCACGCTCCAGGATGAGACGCGGTCTTCCGCGTTTGTCCGACCCGGCGGGGCAGCCGTCGGTGCCCGGGGCCGCGGGGGGCACGCTGCGCTGCGCGCCTGCTTCGTTTTCTCGGAGACGGCCGTTCGTAGGAGTCGGGGGGGCCGACAGCCGCGGGGGCGAGGCGCTGCTCCGCGTGGGTGCTACCGCCGGCATCCCAGCAGCGGCCGTGGCCCCAGCCTATGAGAGCCTGTTTATTTTCTAACATTCTGGCAGCTAATCTTCATCCCCGCAGTAACTGTCCGGTGCTGTCTCTCTCCTTCATCCGCTGTCCCCTGGGCGCGTATTTTATCTGGTCTCAGGAGAGTGTAGCTGATGGAATTGCTCTCACTGGGACTGGAGTTCAGCCGATTGCTCTTTCCCCTTCGCATTCGGATGCGACGGAGCACAAGCTTGCTAGGGCCCTGGAGAGCCGAATATCC
>NW_009258478.1:143177-154239 GCF_000687185.1 Egretta garzetta | reverse complement strand
GGGCAGGGAGGCAGAGGAGGGTGTTCTGCCGTGAGACAGCGGTGTAGCGTGCCACGCGTCCGCTCGGACGATGCCTTCGGTGAGCTGTGAAGAATTGTGTTTTGTCATAAAAGTTACAGGATAAATCAGTGGTACTCTAGACGCGCCGCAGCTCAGACGGAATTGTGCCTGTGTGATCTACAGGTGTCCCTAATAAACACCGGAATATTTAGATTAATCTGCTTTAATTCCATGTACAATCAGACAATTTGCCGCAGGCCATGGATTGAGGGCTCCAGCCCTCTGCCCGAAGCCGTCCCTAGACAGCCGCCTGCGGAGCAAGCGCGGGTTGCGCGTTCCCTGCTGCAGGGCTCTGGCAGGCGGAGGTGGGCGGAGGAGCGCTGTGGGGACGGCTGTGACGCTTGCAAACGGCTCAGGTCAGGAATTCACTGTGTGCTACACTGATAGGGTTTGGTAAACAGCACTAAGTCTTAAATACTTGAGTTTAAAGGGGAGAAAAGAAAGCCCCCCACCCGCGATAAGGATTATAATCGGGAATTGAAGCAAGACCAAAACCAGCCGCACATCAAACGGCACTGAAAAAGGGAATAGTACTGAAGTGGGACGGGGAAGAAGAGGCCTCACCCCTCCAAAGAACTGGCTGAAGGCAATAGCAAACCAACATTGCTCACGCTCTTTAAAGCAGCGCAGCGGCACAAACGATGTGCTCGCCTGCCAGATGTGCTCGCCTGCCAGATGTGCCTTAGTCAGCAGGACTGGGACCGCCAGGTCTCGGCTCACGGTGAATGCAGACATCCAAGTTCAGTGTTCCCTGGGGACAATCCGGTAAAGCTGCCCACCGCGGGGTGAGGGTTCACCCCCCAGCCTGCCGGCCCGGGACACCCCGGAGCTGCGGCAGTGCCGCTGTATTCCAGGAGCCCGTGAGAAGTTTAGGGATAAGTTACACAGCGCACACGTTATATTAAGGAGAGAGAGGAGATCTGTGCAGCCCCTCCTCAGCACTGGGAACTTTATATTTTATGTAAGCTCTGAACTTTCACACCAAGCCCGCAGCTTGTTTTGGTCGCGTTGTCTTATTATTCACAAGCGGAGCTGCTTATTCCCGGCGGAGGAGGTGTTACCGCTGCTGGCTTTCCATATTGTTCACCGGATCCAGGCGGGGAGCGGTGGAGCAGCGTGCTGGCTTCACAGACCTTGCCTCCCTCCCTCGAGCCTGGGTGTTTGGGTAGCAGCGGCGGCGCAGTGAATGCAGTGTGGAGGTGGGCAGCCTGCTCCTCGGTGGTGCCTGTGCCTGCGTTACAGCGAAGAGGTGGTTTTTCGTAAGGAACAGAAAGCATTCACACTGAGAATGAAAAGGGGGGACGAGGAAGCCTGGTTTTTGTGCAGCATTACACAGAAGCCAGGGAAGCCTCTGGTAGCTGCAGCCTGGCATCAATCCATCCCCTCTGCTCTTTGGTCTGCCAAAGCCAGCATCTTTACTCCCTTCAATGATAAAATATTCTCTTGCATCTCTGCCTTGCCATCCCATCTCCTTTCAACAAATTAGCTCCCCCCTCCACCTTCTATGCCTGATAAAAAATACATGATCCTGTCCCTGGCGCGAAGCACACAACAGAGCCATCGTCACGGGGGAACCTGATGGCCGAGGCAGTGTTTCTTCTCTTAAATTGTCGCTGTCCTAGTGTGCATCCTTCGGGTTTGACCCTAACACGTCAACCTGGCGCCTGAGCTGGTACGTTAGCAAACCCGCGGCGCGCGCTCCCCTGCTGACGCCAGCCCGGCAGAGGCGGCGTTATTCCCCTCGCAGGCTCTTAAGGGCGGCGGAGTTGCTCTGCGCTTTTCGGTTGTGTGTAGTAGGAGATCGTGCTGCTCCTGTCGTGCCGCTTCAGCGCGCGTTAGGACGCCGCCAAATAATACAGCGAGCAGTCTCGCGTGTGTAGGGGAGTTGAAGGCTTGCCACAACCTCGCCCTGCCCAGGCGGGGGATTGGGCAGACCAGAACGGGTGAATACGTAAAGAATGAGCAACTCCGCCGCCGCCCCCCGCCCTTACGGGTGTGCTGGTGGTCGCTCGGTGGTGTGGGGCACTGCAGGAGAAACGCGTGCTCGGTTTCTCGCGTGCCGCAGTCTCCGAGAGTTGTCCTGCTTGTGGGAGGCGGTACTTCAACATTCACCAGACTCTCCCATCCTGGCTGCCAGGCTGAGCCCCAAAATCGGCTACGGTGGCACAGAAAGAACCGGGGAGAGCTGTGCTATCGACCCGCACCTCCGTAACCAAGGGACAGGGGGTGCTGGGTTGATTAAAGAAGGGTCACGCACCAGGCTCGCCCAGAAACTTCCCTGGCTCTGCAGCCCTGTGGGTGAGACGGGGTGGGCAGCCGAGGGAAGAGGAGGGGACCCCAAGAGCACCCACGGTTGCCGTGCGCTGGGTGCCCGGGAGTGCCCGCCTGCGTCCGGACGCGCAGCGCAAGCAGCTATCGTGTGGCCGTGGCAGCCAGCAGCAATACCGGCAAACCTGATCTGCGGTAAGCTAATTGCCTTGACGTGGGATCGGAAATCAAGGGGAGAATTAGAGCAGGGGCTTTTAGAAGATCTAATCTTACATAATTTTTACTCTGTTAAATGTAAAAAAAATAAAATTCAACAGATTCCTCCTCGGTTTTGCCTTTGGTGGCTCTTAAATAGCGGCGAAGGTTTCATGTGGGACTGAGATGCCAAAGGTAACTCTGCCCCTGAGCAGGAGGCCACGTTTTCAGCCGTTCGGGTCATGTCGGAGGGTGGCCGAGGGTTCCTCGCTTCAAACGCTGCGCTGCCCTGTCGGCCCGTCCGCTGCGGGGATGTTGGGCTGCAGCCCCCCATGGAGGCCTTGCGGGTTATGTTGCATCTCAAATGAAAATGAAATTGGAGAAAAACGATTAAGCCACGAAATATTCGTACATCATTGGAGGAAAAAATGTTTTTATGGTATTGTGCTCACTGTGTCTTTCTTTCTCTTGTTTTTCAGTCGTGCCAAGCTGACCTTGTGAAGGACAACGGTCACAAGTATTTCCTTTCAGTTTTGGCCGATCCTTATATGCCAGTAAGGACAAATCATCTTTATTCAGACTCTTCCGGCGTTTGCTTACCTTGCCTTGGCTTATCTGCCGCTGTCCGGAGGCGGTCGGTGCGAAGGCAGGGCTGCCTGCCGCCGCCTGGGGCGCCCCCTGCACCCCTGGGGAGAGGCGCCGGGGACGGCGGAGTCACAAGTGCTCCAGCCGGGCTGCCTGGTAGGGGCGGCCAAACTGAACAAGAATTTGCAAACTTGTTTAAGGTTTTATAAGCGCAGATTACGCAGCGGTGACGATGGGAGTTTGGGGCGGCTGGGGGCCGGGGGCAGAGGCAGCCCAGCTGCGCCGTAACTTCCCTAATTCCCTCTGCAAAAGTCTTCTGTGGATTCCTGTAGCGGGCGTTCGTACGCCTCCTCCAGAGCCGTACAGGGAGGCGGGTTGGGGGGGGCCGTACCGGCAGCCTGACGGGGCGTCTCAGGCGAGGCTGGTGACAGGACTGGATGACAACAGAGCTCTAGCTCGCTTTCCCCTCTCTTGTTCTTTTTTCGTGATACAAACCGCGCTTAGAATACGCTCGTGTTTCAGAAAGCGTGGGATCTGGCTGTTCTCCGGCCTGTTTTCTAGATAACCATTAGTTGTGTGTTGTTTTAAGGCTGAACACAGGACAATGACTGCTTTTATCCTGGCTGTAATCGTTAACAACTACAACACTGGGCAGGTGAGTCCCAACGACCTTCTCCCTTTCATTCTCTCCTCCTCTTCTCCGCATTGTGCCTTCGCTTTGATAAAAGCCTCCTGCCTTGCGTTAAAGCACAACCCTGACCTGGAAAAATGAAATAGAAGATTGCTTTACGTTATTTTTGTGTGGATTAAAAGAAAAGTTGACCTGGAGGTGCGGCAAACACACGACGTACTTGGGAGCGGAGGTGAAGGAGCCAGTCGCTCGGCAGCTGCCCCTCCAGGCGGCACGCCGGCGTGCTGCTGAAGGGATCGTGCCACACTCCTGTCCTGCAAGCTTGATGGCTGTGATAAAGTTCTTGGGAAGGGTCTGTGGAATGAGCCATAAACCCTGGGGCTCTGACAGGGGCAAGGAGTATTTCCAGTGAGGGAAAATCAGGCTTTGTGCGTTACAGGAAGTATTTCTAACGCTCGAGTATTTAACTAGCTAGAGCGGCACGTAGCTGACCTTCCCGTCGTGCTGCTTCCAAAGGGTATGTTATAACCAAATCAGTACGTAGCCACGGAATAATTATTTTGTCTTGATTTCCTGTCTGTTTCAGAAATAATCTTCTTTTTTTGATGGCGTAGTGGGAAGCTGTCGTCCGAAATAAATTGCATTGATTTGTGTTTTAGGAAGCTTGCCTTCAAGGAAACCTGATTGCTATTTGCCTGGAGCAGTTAAATGATCCACATCCTCTTCTGCGTCAGTGGGTGGCCATTTGTTTAGGACGTATTTGGCAGAACTTTGACTCAGCCAGGTGGTGTGGTGTGAGAGACAGCGCTCACGAAAAGCTCTACAGTCTCCTCTCTGATCCAATACCAGAGGTAAAAACCCAACTTTTTAAGTAAACGCCAGCTGAATTGTCAGAATTCTGGCAGAGGGCTACAGAAATACTTTAAAAAACCCAGGGCTTTCAAGAGCTTTACGACTGTGTCTGGTCCAAAGAAAAGACCTTATTGCACATCATCTGTGCCCTGCAAGAGAAGGAACCCAAGAAATGCAGGGGGAGTTCATACAGTCCCAGAGCCCTGGAATCTTGGCACCGGCGTTAGGAAACACCATGGGCTTTGCTTACATGCACATCAGAAGCTTGTTAAAAACGTGGTCCCCAAGCGCACTGTGTGTTGCAAAGAACCCTCTAGCCGTTTTGGCCGGGTATGAGAAGTGTTCTCCTCCTGGTACACATGAAAACGCAGCTTTAATTGGATGTGTTTTACCTTTGTGACAAACTCCAAGAGAGAAGCAGAGCCTGGCTGTGATTGACAGAGCCTGTCAGACCCCGGTGGAATCGCATCGCGCGGGGGAGAAGGAAGCCTGGAGATCAGCACCATTGCTAACGTGTGGCGATTATAGATTAGGTCCCCCTTTGCATCCAGTCTTTCTGTCCTGTATCCTCCACCTCCTTTCTCTGGCCCCATCTTCCCCCCGGCCCATAAGCAGCATTTGTGCCAGGGCCGGGCTGACTCCTCGCCGCACCCCCGCACCGCCCTGAGAAGCCGGAGCGAGCGTTCCTGCTTCGTGCACGTCCTGCAGTCGCTGACGGCGCCGTATCCCCACCGTTGGCAGCCTCTGCCAAGGCGAGCTGTAAGACTACCGAGCCAGCTGATCCCTCTGCTCTTCGTGTGATCTGGCACATTCACCCTGATCTGAGCTACTGTCATTTCTCCTTTTCTTTTTTCCGTCATCCTCTACCTTTCCGTACGCCTTTACCTGACGACTGTAGTTCAGCGCTCTTCTTTCGCATCCCAACAGTAATTCCCTGTGTACCTTATTCCTGTTAATTAATATTCTAGGCAACATCAACTGGAAAAATCACCCATGGGAAGGTCACCAAGTACTCTGGGAAATTAAATGTACCGCTGCATGTGCCAATATTTAAAACTCCGGGCTTTGCTGAATCTGTTTTGGTTTTTACTCTCCATGGGCTTCTGTTTAGCCCTCGCTATTTACTTGACATGGTAGTCCAGGTTTCCAGAGGTGCTGCTTGTGGGGATAAGAAAATCCCACTGGCAAACTTCAGGCTGTAAACAGGAGGAAAATAATAATAATAATAATGAATGTTTGTCTCTCGCAGGTTCGCTGTGCTGCAGTCTTTGCGCTGGGAACGTTTGTGGGCAACTCGGCCGAACGGACCGATCACTCCACCACCATCGATCACAACGTAGCCATGATGTTGGCCCAGCTCATCAACGATGGGAGCCCCATGGTTAGAAAGGTAGGGAAGGGCCGGCGGTGGGGAAGTTTGGTGGATTCGTGCTGAGTCCTGCACTGCGCCCAATGAGCACGTGCATTATTTAATAGACTTTTCAATGAGTTTGACTCATCTGGAAGTACATGTTTCATCGTGAAGGCTTTTAACTTCCGTGCCTGCTGAGAAGCACCACGCGCGCATGACGACACCAGTGAAGGCAGCAGCAGCAGCATCGTGATCCCACTGCTGTGGCTGAAGGCTCGCGCGGAGCCTTGCGCCGCGGGCTCAGGGTGGTCACATGCAGCAGCGTTCGGGGAGGCTGTTTCATCCCCTCGCCCTTTCTCACGCCCACATTATAGCCTTTGTTTATTTATTATTTATTATTTCCTTTACTCGGCAATACGAGGAGCCTACTGACAGGAATAATCAAGTCCAGTGTAGTTTGTTGTCGTGTCCAGGTGCTGACAGGATCAAAATGCTTCTGCTGGTTGACACTGGACCTCTGACTCAGCTCGTGCGTTCCATGGAGCAAGTGTCTGAAATGGGAGTAACAATCGTGGGATTTTGTGGGAATTCTTGTATCCTGTTTTTTTTAATTTAAAGAGAATGAGAAGACAGGGATAAGGAAGGAGAGCAATTACACTGATGTCTTTTCTGGGTGCACAGAACACGGCGAGTTCTTGCTGGGCTGCTCTTCTGCTAATGTGCTTCTGTTGATTACTGGTTTGACTGCAAAATTGCGTGTTACAGGATCTCAGGTTTTAAATGAAGTGGTAACGTGTTGCTAGAAACATGGAGTATGTGACAGTCCTAGGGAGGAAGAGGAGAGGGAGGAATGGTGCTGTGGAGAAAAGGAGAGCTCTACTCAGGAAAAAGATCTTGCTGCTTTTAGAAACCACAAGGATGGGATGGCAGGCAAAGGAATTCTTCAGATTTTGGAGAATTACAGCTTCTGATGCACCAGTATACATCAATAGTACGTGAAACAGTTTATGACATTCCGGATTGTTCCCGATGGGGGTACTTCGGTGTCCTAATGCTTTGCGTTTGCTTAACTGGCACATCAGTACCCTGACAGTTGTCAGCAGCATTGTGAGGATTAGTTTTTGTGGTCTTGTTCCAGCATTTAATCAGTTTAATTCAAGAGAGAAATGCGTGTCGCACTATGTGCTCTTGGAGATTCATAAATCTCTGCTGTGGAGATCAGGCCCCCGGACAGAGAGCAGCAGCAATCGAAGCCAGCTCGCCACCTCTCCTGCTTGCTGTTTCCAAGTGCCTGGCACGCGGTACCTAACTGAGGGTCTGAACTGCACCTTCCCTCCCCTCCCCACCCCAGTTAGTTCAGGTTCTCGAGCTGCAGCTATGAGAACGAACGGCCCGATGATCCCTCGCAGGGAGGCAGCACCGTGCTGACGTTAGCTGCTGGCTTTGCAGGTCGGTATTGGACTGCGCGGCTCAGCGTAGGATTCAAACACCCGGGCTCTTCGTGGAAGAGCTGAGCCGTGTCCCCAGGGGCCTCTTGTCTCCCTCGTGGCGCTTCCCGTGGGCCAGCCTGCTGCGTGCACAGGAGGAGGGGAGCTGGGTGCTAGGGGCCAGCTCGGCGCTTTCTGTGACGCTGCATCCGTTTGACAATATGGGGCAGAACCAGAGAGCAGCGGGAGCCTGTTCAGGTATAAAAGACTTGCGAAGAACTAGATTTGAAACGGTGCTCTGGCTTTCTTCAGTTCACCCCTGTGAAGTGAAGGGAAAATCAGTAGCCTGGATGGCCACCCAATCACATCAACAATAATGACCACGTTGTTCTGTGTTGCCCCTTGATCCGTTGTTTCTGACCTACGTGACCATGAAACACCTCTTCCTTCTGCCTCTTTCCGTAGGAGCTGGTGGTGGCTTTAAGTCACCTGGTGGTTCAGTACGAGAGCAACTTCTGCACCGTCGCCTTGCAGTTCATGGAAGAAGAGAAGAATTACCCTCTCCCTTCCCCAGCTGCCACAGGTAGTGTCTTGTGTTTGCGTGGGCAGGAAAGGTACAGCCTGAAAGCACTTGGGAACTTTTACTGAAGGCGTTTGCCCAGCCCAGTGGAATTCTGGCTGGCGGCCATTTGTCGGGCAGCGCTGTTGCTATGAAGTTGAGTGACGTGGTGCGTAGCCCCAGTGTCTGTTTAGCACCGTGATATATTGCACTGGAGAAACGCGTCCTCTGCTCAGCCGGCATCTAAACCACAGCTGTAGCTAAGGTGTAGAGACTGAACACCCCGTGACATTCAAAGGGATTCCCTTCAGATCAAGACCGACGTATATTTGTCAGGGCAGTACACAGGCTTACCAGGCTTCTTTTTTGCCCCCACAAATTATACCTGGAACTGCAGTGTCGTGTTGACCTAACGGGAAGCCTCACCACCGAACTCTTTGCTACTGCAAAGCACCAGACAAGAAACAGCGCAGAACTTGGTGCTCTGTGCCGGCGCTCCCATCCCTTTTGTTGCGTCTGCTGCTTTGTGTGAGGAATGAAAAGGCCTAGTGAAGTTGTTGCTCACCTCGCGTTTCCTTTAGATGCCAAGTACATTGGAAATCTCGAAGGATAAGGGGACTGTTGCACTGGAAGCTTAGAGACGAGAGCACGTGCTGTCTCTGCAATGAGTAATTTAATCTCCGTGTTGTCTGAATAACCAAATCACGTGGGAAAATAAAATAAGCTTCTCCACATTTGCCCTTTTTGCTGCAGGAAATAAACGTTACGTTTAGTTTCTGTAGTGCTTTTCCTTATCCAAAAGAATCCTGAAGCATTTATATGTAGGATGCACTGGAAGCATTGGCTCCACCACCATAATGCAGCCACCTCTGCAGTGAAATAAAACAAACTGTTCTGAAGCCATGCTACTGTGTGCGTATTCAGGAATGAAAATGAGACAGTTTGGGAAATTATAAGCATCCAGGTCACGAGAGAAATACGAGTTGAAACCAGGCCTTGAAATTTGGTCAGGATAAGTCTTTATAATGAGAAAATTTACTGGATTTTTAATGAGCAGAAGCAGGCAGAAGCCTGCAAATGCTGCCTACTAAATGACATCTGCTCTAGCCGCGTGTCCTAGCGCAATGTCTGGGCAGTGGCCCAGCGTCGACCTGGAGGGAAGAGTCATCTGCCTCTGGGGGTGGTCTGCAGGCACTGGCAAGGCTCGGCTCACCTGGGTTTATTGGAAGTGACAAAATCACAGGCGAAACAGCAGAGACGCGCGGTCCTTGCCGATTGTGTGCACAGAGGCTCCCTTGTCGTACCTCGGTCTGTTTTAGCCTAAGGGCAATAGCTAAATTCTGTTCCTATTGATAGTATTTTCGTTATATGTTTGCTGAGAAATAACCAAAAGGCTACGGTTGCTTTGGTTGCATCTCTGATTGCTATGTTTTGCATCCACAGAGGGTGGGAGTTTGACACCAGTGCGAGATGGCCCGTGTACACCCAGGCTGCGGTCCGTCAGCTCTTATGGGAACATTCGAGCAGTTACCACAGCCAGGAACCTGAACAAGTCCTTGCAGAACCTCAGCCTGAATGAAGAATGTAAGAGACATTTCAAAGTCCTTTCATTTTTCTTTGCCTCTTCTTTCCCCCCCCTTCTCCCGCAAGCTAGGAAATACCACGTGCAAAACAGCATAAGCTGAATTTTAGCCTGGATTATCCAGCTGGCAGCTCCAAGGGCTTAGATGAGAGGCCTCCTCATAATTAGTTTCAACTTTTTAGTCATTAGTATTGATTTTTCTGAGTGTTTGGGGACTCAAAAGGTGCCTTCCAACTTCCTAACTTACATGGATTTTTAACTGAATCTTTTCTGACCTCTTGATGCTTACTCTGCATTTAAACATTGGGTGTTTAAAAGAGGATGCTGTGGCTTTGCCTACACCTTCTCTGAATGTTGTAGAATTTAGAGAAGGGCTGTCACCTCTGGGTAAAAACTGTTCTCTCGCCAGTTCTTGTTTCAGCATCTGCCTCCTTTTCTTTTGGCAGCTGGAAGCTCTGTTGCGTTTTCTCCTGGGAATCTCAGCACCAGCAGCAGCGCTAGCAGCACCCTGGGCAGCCCTGAGAACGAAGAGTACATCCTGTCGTTCGAGACCATCGACAAGATGAGACGAGTCAGCTCTTACTCCTCTCTGAATTCACTAATAGGTGAGTACGGACTCCCCTGCCCTGCCTTTGCTCATCTTTCTTCACATGCTTGCGCTAGCTTTTGTGGAAAGTTTGGATCTTAGCTCCTGCTAGATCTTAATCCAACAGAATTTCAAATAGCCCTAGAAATGCTGCTCTTGTGTTGGGTTAGGCTGTGGGCAGGGCAGAGTCTCTCCTGCTCTGATGGAGGGACTGGAAATGAGAGCTCTTGGCTCCAGCCGTACGCTTCATGGCGGTGGGCAGCAGTCCCGTTAGGAATTTGAGCACAGAAATGTAGCGTACAGAGGAATTTCACATCCACTGCGGTTTCATTGGCTGGGGAATGAAAGCGGGGAGACCCCAGCCCATGGACACGGCACCTGGGCACGCTGGCACTGCGTCCCCTGGTCACTTTTCATGTGGCTTGGATTTCTGTACAGCACAGCCACTTTGCTGGGTTACTCCCCCGAGGAAGCCTGACTTAGCTGATTTCCTATGCAGGTTTAGATGTGCGTTGTTAAAATAGGACTTCAAAAAGAAGAAACCTCAGGCTGTGTCTTAAAAGCAAAAAGATGGAGTATTTCATGGAAATCTGCTTCTGTGCAAAAAGTTCCATGGCTGATCCTGCTGCCTTCAACCCCCTCTCCGTTATTCCCTCCCGGATAAGCAGCAGTAACAGCACTGAACTTTTTAACACTGCTCAACAGGCCCTGTCTCTGCCAGCGTCTGACGCTCTGGGTAGCTCGCAGAACTCTGCAAGGCAAAGTGCTGTAGCACAGGAGAGAGGGTTTCACTTGCATTTATGCAGTGCATGGCTGCTTTGCACGTGATGGATTACACATGGAATCACAGAATGACAAGGGTTGGAAGGGACCTCAGAAGATCATCCACTCCAAACCCCCTGCCCAAGCAGGCTCACCCAGAGCAGGGGGCACAGGACAGCGTCCAGGCGGGGGTTGAAGATCTCC
>NW_009258478.1:142023-142998 GCF_000687185.1 Egretta garzetta | reverse complement strand
CTCTAGGAGTTCCTCATCTTTCTTGAACCGGGGAGCCCAGAACTGGACCCAGTGCTCCAGGTGGGGTCTTACCAGGGCAGAGCAGAGGGGCAGGAGAACCTCCCTCGCCCTGCTGGCCACGCTCCTCATGATGCGCCCCAGGATGCCATTGGCCTTCTTGGCAGCAAGGGCACCCTGCTGGCTCATGGCCACCTTGTCATCCACCAGGACTCCCAGGGATTATTTGCATTTCTTTATAGAACAAAACTGGAACGTTTATCCTAAGCTAGTTCAAGTCTGGCTTTTCAGGTAGCTTTCCTGGTTGTGTCAGATGGCTGCTTTAAGCTGCTGTAGTCTTTCAACCAATCTTAGCCATTTGGGGACGAGAACGCAGACAACGTGCAGAAGGACCTGGCTTTTGGAACGGGGGAGTGGGGGAGGCAGAGAAATGCTGGGGGAAGGCTGTGCATTTTCTTTGAAATCAGTAAATGCGCCCATATTTTTCCAGCCTTCAAAATCAGTGAAAAAAAGAGCAGGATAGCTCAGAGAGGAGTCCCCCTGGGTGATAGACTTGTCCTGACCGAAGAAACTTTTTGCCCTGCTCCATATTTTCTGGAAGAAGTAATGGTGATTTGGCTCTCCTGAGCTGAGACATTCTGGGATTGTAATTCCTGAGCCTCTGTGGCAATGTAAAACCATGTGTTCATTAGAGACTTGAAAAATTCATTTGCTTGGGATTGTATGTAGTGAAAATGGGTCTTCTAAAGCATGGCAGGAATCTTAGGGAATTTCTCTCCATCTTAAGCTAGAACTTGAATTTTCCTCATTTCCACTTGTGCAAACTGGTGTCTGCTTGATGACTCGTGCGTGTCTCACAAGGGCTTTACAGCCCAGTTGGAAAAGAATCTGGAGATGAGCTGGAGATAAGCGAGGGAGACCTAGGAAAACAAGAAGAGCAGTTCTCCAAAGCCGCCCTCATTCCTATTCAATCGGAAG
>NW_009258478.1:131435-142003 GCF_000687185.1 Egretta garzetta | reverse complement strand
AGATGATAGAAGTGTTTAAAATTCATAACTCACACAGAATCCCATTACCTTCAGCGTTTGCCTGCTGACTGCCAGGCTTTTTTCATTTCTGCTGAAGAATCACCCTCTTCCAACCTGCTCTCTCCTGCTCCCCAAGGAAAGAGTTTTCAAAATGCCATCGGCTCCAGCCACCCTCCCTGCTGCTGCGGCTGCTGCGCAGCCAGCCGGGCTCAGATTAACCCCTTGCTTTAAAGTTCTAGAGCGCAATGAAATGCTGCTCTACTGCTAGCGAGAGGGCTGACTCGGAGAGGAGCCCACCCGGGCAATAGACCCGACTTGACCAAAGATGTGTTTTGCTCTGCTCTCCATCTCTTGGAAGAAGCGATGGTGATTTGGCTCTGCAGAAATGACTCGGCCAAGTGTTTGAGACAGGAGCAGTAAAAAGGATGCTGTGGGCACATGGGTGGAATCAAACCAAAGCAGAAATCCAGTCTGTAATAATAGCAGTCTTCAACCAGAGTGTAATCACGTGTTCTGCACTCTGCATTCCCTGGGTTGATTCACTGATGTTCAGGGCTTCCTTCCCCTCTTGCGGTTTTAGGACCATGGTGCTAGAGGGATTATTCTGGATCAGTCCATCTACTTTGCCAACATTGCAGCATCATACGATGTACTTCTTGCCATGAACTTGAGGAAAACCTCTCCGTTCAGTCTCGTGCCATTGTACAGACAGCGTCCTAGCTAACTGTGGGCCACCCCCCCCATGTGGTGCCCCCCAACACGTCACGTACTTTCAGTCTGGGTGTGCTGTTCCCTGGCAGGCTGTTCCTGGGCCAGACAGGCCTCTTACCAGAAGAGACATTTCTTTCTGGCCCGTATTTTCAAGCTGGCAAGAGGCAGGTTTTGGTTAGTCAACAAAGCCATCGGTTCGGATGGGAAGCTGAGCCTTGCTGCTTTTTCCATACAACTTGTGTCCTGGAAATTTTTGTTTAGTTTTAAGATAGGAAAAGGGAAGGAATTAAGATGGGGTTTTGCATACCTTGAGGCTGATTATTCAGATCCAAACTGCATGATTAAAGTCTTTTGTCCTGCGGAGAGCATTGCTGGAAAGATTATATTAAGGAACGATCAAAGAAGGAGTAAAACAAATCTTGGAGTGATGAAATGCTGGGGGATAGTTCTCTTTTCCAGCAGGAAAGGCTGGGGGCAGAAAACTCTTTGCCACATCACAGGATCCGTTCTGAAGAGCTACCTTGAAGTAAGACAGCAGGAGGTTATTGCCGTGAGGATGAGGAGAGCGAGAGGTGTAGGTGGACAGGAGCCGCGGCAGGGGAGAGTGAGAGCCTCCGTCACTGGGCAATAGACTCCAGTGCGCAGCCATAACGAGAAGTCTCTGGTCAACCAGCAGGATTTATAACCAGAGACTTGCACAGAGGCAAAATGCAGGGGCCTGAGTGGGTTTCTTGAAATGGAAGCTTGGTGTAGAGGTTTCCTGTCAGTTCATACTATTTACCCAGCTTTATGGAGGCACGATGGAGGAGCCGAGCGCGGTGGCCAGGGACAGTACTGCACAGCTCGGTGAGCCAGAAACCTGTCTGGGTGCTATGGCTGAGGCGATGGGGAAACCAGGACGGGGAGAGAAGTGTCAGCGCGTGATAGCTGGGAACAGAGCAGCATGGCTGGTTTTCTGGTTTGATTTTTTCCCCCCCCAACATGCCATTATTTGCCCTGGCCTCATTCACGTTCTCCATGGGAAAGATAAGGACCTGTGGCATGGGTGGTGGTGGTGGGCTGCTCTCGTGTTGGCTGTGACAGCCCTGGTCCAGGGGAAGTCCCTGCTCCCAGGGAACATCCTTTCTCCTAATGAGCTGCTTCTGGTTTCTGTTGAAACATTAAAAGCTCGTGCTCTGCAGTTTGAATCCCCATCAGGGGTCGGAGCACGCAGGAGCCCCCTTGCCTGGCCCCGTGCACAGGGACCGGCTTGCGGACTGCCAGGTCTGTGCAAGAAAGGCTGATTTGCTCTTCCTCTGAGGAACGGGCTGCCGTCCACATCTGACAAAGTAGAATTCAGAGAGCAATCAGGACTTCAAATGCTCTCCTCATCTGAGCAGCTCTCTCAGGATCTTCGGTGTCGCTCACAGGAGGAGGCGAGGCTTGTGGGGTCGGCACTTACAAAGCAGGGGGGGATTAGCGTTGGCGGGAGGCAGATACCCAGCTCCTCAGGTACCGTTCAGTCTGAAATATTTCAGCCCTGTCTTCCATTGCGTGCCAGTCCGAAAGCCGCCTTTCCCTGCAGGCGGGACGTGCGGGCGCAGGAGCTGTCTCGGGGCCGGGGCGTGCAGCAGCGCCGGTTCGGCTTTGGGTCAGCTTCTGCTGCTGTGTTGGGTGGGGAGCGGACTGCACCTTCCCCTGGAGATCGAGGCTGCCGTGATTTTTACAGGGGATTGGAAAGAAAGCCTGGAAAAGCCTGGCAAAACAAAACGAATAAATAAAACCATAGCATTCATTTTTGCACCCAACGTAGTTCTGCCCGTCGCGTACTCGGTGACCCAGCTGCAGGACCTCAGCCCGGGTCCCTTCCTCGGGGCCATCGCATGCTGCTCGCTGTTAAATTGAACTAAGAGTTATGCATACGCAAAGCAAATCAAAGTCGTCAGTAAAGGCAGGCAATTTATTTTTGACATTCTTAGCAGAGAGGAATAATTTTGTAAACGTAAATCTATACTGCAAGGTCCATTTAACGGGCTTTGAATCCATCTGACTAATTAGAGAGCTGTCTGCTTAGATTAACACCACGTCCCCCTTGCTCGGCTCTTTGTTTGCATCTCGTGGATATTTTTTGCATTTTAGTCCATTACATGAGATGAAGCTGCTGTTCCTCCTGCCACCTCTGCTGCCTTCCATTATCCCGCCGGCTCCGGCGCCCAGGTTTTCACAAGGAGCTGTGTCAGATGTGTCACTCGACTGAATCACTGCGATGAACAACACTACCACGGGCGGGGGGAGGACGGCAGAAGAAAGGACCGGTCCTTCGAGCACCAGCTCTGAGCCCGAGATGCTTTTGTAGAAATTCCCTCTGTTCTGTTCAAAGGCTGCCGACTGAATGAGGAATTGCACTGGCGCAGTTCTGGTTTACATTTGTGGTTTTCGTGACGCTTAGATGTATAAAAAATGTCGTTGGGTTTTTTTTTCTTCGGGGCTGCGTCATGAGTGAGGTGGTTACCAGAGACACGGGAAAAACTGATGGGTAGCCTCTCGCTCTCCCTTTCTCTCCCTTTCCTTTTATTGTCTTTCAAGGGCTTTAAAAGAAACCAAGCCTTTCAGATTTCCCATGCACAGGACCCAGTGTAGGAGGCAGAGCCCTCAGCAGACCTCAGACGATATTACCTGGCTGGCTGCTTCACTGGCTGGGGCTTTTATTCCTCGCACAGCTCGTAGCACTTTGTCTCTCCCCCTCTCTTGCTTTTTTCCCTTCCCCCTCCCCTTTTTCTTTCCCTGGTAATAGAAGCTTCCAGGATGAACATGGCCATTACAAAAATAAAGCCTAAGTGGTCAGAAGCCTGGAGAAGACAGACAAGCACTGTGTCGCCATCCCTCATGGCTGGGAGGCCTTGGCCCTCTTCTGAGCAGAGACTGACCTTGTCGTGTATCGACGTTTTCTTTTATTTTAAACGTGGCCACAAGAGCTTCTGAAGATGACGATGACTTTGGCCTATTATGACCAAAGCCAAAACCTGAACTTGGATGGCACTGTGCTAAGTTGGTTCTGCTCAGCTGGTGCACGCCGTGCTCACACGTTCCGTGATTCCGTACCCTTGGGCTCTGTCCTCAGCTGGCATAAACCCACTGTGACAGATCAGTGCCCTTGGGCTCTACTGTCTCTCGACAGTTATCGCTCTCTTCGATTATCAGCTTCTTCCTTTTTCCTGGGTGGATTTAATGTTGCTGTGTCTTTGTCAGGCCCCATGTCTTACCCAGCTTGGAAGGGTTAGGATCGGCCGTAGGAGCCTGTTGTGTAGGTAGCCCCCAGCAAACGGGCAGCGCTGCCCAGGTGGAGCTGTCGTAAATATTTGTGAGATTTCTGCCTGAGCCTCTGTAAGTAGATGCCCCTTGGAAAATCCTTTGGATGCCGGCTGAGTAAGAGACCCTTTTCTTTGCTGGCTAAATGAGAGGATGGAGTTAAGTTATTGCCTTTGCATTTTGCAGAATGTTTTCTCCCATGCTGGGGGATTTTTCTGGCAGAAGAAAGATTCCCTTGGCCAGTGCAGGCAAGCATATGAAGGGCAGCGTGCGTACTCCTGAAGCTCACTGCCATGACCTACTCGCCGGCTGCAGCCAAAGCTGACGCTGGACTGTCCAAGGCTATTTTGGGGTGGCTTGAGTTTCAGGTTTAGCAGCTATGCAAGGTGAGAAGCTGCTTGTTGACCAAGGAACCCTTTCTTCCCAACTTAACGCTTTATATTTAGATGCCTCCAGAAACACAAAAGGAAATGCAGTCACAGCTTGATCTGTCATTTACCGCCGATTGTGACTCATCTGAAATCCCTATTTCGGGTCCTTTTTCTGTTAGCGCAACCACTTTAATCTTGTCCAAATGGCTCGACTCCCAGGCGACAGTGTCATGACTCTTAGACGTCGTGGGGGTTAGAGGACAGAATAACAAATTAAAGATTGGCTTAAAAGCAGCAAAATAAAATGTTCACAGGATTCTGTCAGTTGTTGCGAGTGCTTATTAATTTGATTTGTGCTTTGAATCTGCCGGTCCCTTCCGCTGAAATACCAAGCGGCAGATACGCTCATTAAATAACAAATTGGCAACTGAGGAATTGGTACAAACGTCCATAGGGAAGACTGAGTTACTTAGTGCTTCTCGAAGGCCCAGGTCCTAAAGCCTCACTTTTAACATTTAGCTGATGGTAAACTTGTACAATGTATAAACCCCTGACCATTGCAGCTGCATGTTAATGCTTAAAACAGCAGTAAAAATAACCATAAAAATATACGCCAGTAACTGCGGTTTTGTACCATTTTAGCTCAGGAACTCCGATGGCATTATCTGCCCCTCTCTCTGGCCCTTTTAGGTTAGTTGCTTCGGGAGCCAGGGAAGGTAGCAGTTTGACAGAAGCTGCTGTAGGTAGTCTTTAATATCTTTTTCTTTGTCCCACTTTCATTTTACGAGCCCTTGCAGAGTTCACAAAGACAGACAAAGTGGAGCCAAAATGCCCACGTAGGGTGTTTTTGAGCTCTTCCCTTGATGTTTTCTGCGCTGTCGTCGTGATGTTTGGAGTCCTAATGAATTTTCTCACTTAAGATCAAAGAGTTGGAGTTGATGGATTGTCATGTGCTGTGGGGCTTTGGTTTTTGTTTTGTTTTTTATTATTTTAGGTGTGAGTTTCAACAGTGTTTATACCCAAATTTGGAGAGTACTCCTTCACCTAGCTGCCGACCCCTATCCTGACGTCTCCGACTTGGCTATGAAAGTTCTCAACAGCATTGCCTACAAGGTACGCCCTTCTGCGTTCGCGTGTGGCTCTGAGGCTTTCCTATGTTCATTTTTTTTCCTGTCGAGGCAAAGCGTAGGTAGACTGAACTGAGTAGATCCATTGGAGGGCTCTGCTGAGTGGTCCTAGATCAGTCTGGATCTATGGCAGAGGAAGCTTTTAATGTTTCAAAATGATAAACACTCGTATGAACTCTTGATCAGGTAACACAAGTAAACGGGGGAGGGCCTGGGACCGTTCAGGTACAGACCTTAGGCAGTAGGTCTTGTTTAGAAGTCTACTTATCTAGATCGGTCCCTGGGAGAAACCTTAAATATACCTCATTAAATTATCCGTTTGCAAACTGATTTAGATTATGCAAGTGGGACTGGCCTGCAGACTGAAGCCACAACGGCTCTCCAACCCAGGTGAACTAGTACATGTGAGTCAGCATGCAGACACCCCTGCCACTACTCACCTCGTCAACCCAGGCCTAAGCCACCATCCTCATCACATTTCATCCTCCACGGGTGACAAGATGTCCCTGGAGGCTGCCATCACTGCTGATTCAGAATCGCCAGCTTAGGGAGCTGGAGAAGCACCCTCACCTCCCACCCGAAACGAAGCACCAGGCCACCCCAGAACATCTTCTCACCAACTGCCTTCCCCCTTCTGCCCCGGTCGGAGGGGTCAGAAAGCTGTCTGAACGCAGCCCGTCCCCCGTGCTTTCGAGTTGCTCTAGCATCCAGCCCATGAGCCATTGCAATGCAAGATGACGTCTCTCACTGCCGATTTCCAGTGAATAATCCTGAATCTGCAGACTGAGGCTTCTGCGCCAACGTTGCAGTAAGAGACGCCAGCATTGTGCACTCCCATTTTAATGCCTTAGAGATTTCTTGCTTTTAAATCTGATTTTCTATCAAGAAAACAGTTACTTGTTTGAACTCTTTTATTTGTTTTAAGTACCCATGTCAGGGAGTGGTGAAGTCTGGGGTTTGGGATAGGAGAATTATTTTGACAGCGGGGGCAACGAGGTCAGCCCTCCCCTGAGGATTCAGATGTCCAACAAATTACTGTCAGGCTGGAGGTGCCAAACTAAGGTGAACAAGAAAAGGAAAAGGTGAAAGATTTCCCCCTCTCTGCTCGAAATGCATGAAACTCTCTCAGGTTTGTATTTTGGAAGGCTCTGTTAGCCACGAACCGTTACTGTGGGGCTCAAAGGGCAAACGTTACTGTGGGACTCAAAGGGCTGCAGAGGAACCAGAACTGCTTTTCCCATCTTAAATATTTTCTCAGGACCTACTCCCTTGCTACTGGAGATGTATAAATATTAATAACGATGCTGCTGTGCCCTGCAGATGGCTTCACTAGCGCTGCTGTGGGGCTGCTTAGCCAGCAGGAACCTTGGTTGTTCTCTTGTGGCATCCGTGGTGCATGTTATGGTTTGGTAAATTCTGCGCTGGTTCTGACAAGTTTGGCCCTGGATGTCCTGGTGCTGAGTGGAGTCCAACAGCTCAAGGGGATGGGTACCAGGCACCTCGCGCTCCGCTTCCCAGACAGCTC
Organism: Egretta garzetta; assembly: GCF_000687185.1. Lineage (NCBI taxonomy): Eukaryota > Metazoa > Chordata > Aves > Pelecaniformes > Ardeidae > Egretta > Egretta garzetta. The sequence goes on along the minus strand of NW_009258478.1, from coordinate 134,981 downwards.
CTCCATCCCCGGCTTTCCGAGGCGATGGCTTTTCAAATGGTTCTGCAAAACAATAAAAGAAACATTCCCATTTGCAAAGATTTTGGCTGGGGATGCTTCAGTGAACAACAATTATTTGTTCTCTCTGCCTTAGCCATGAGATCCATAAGGAAAGTCATTAAAAATGCAATTTGTCCAGCAGTTCGGGCGGCTGTGTGCGTAGCGGGTTACCTGCTGTGCACCTCGGGACGCTGCGGGCTGGGCTGGTACCACCTGGCTTGAGTGGCTTCTAGAAAGGCTTTTTTATTGTAATAAAGAAAAATAACAATCCCGTTAACAGCCCACCATAATGCAAGTTAAGGCTTGGGATCCTGGGTTTGTTGATTGAATCTTACCATGGAATTAAAAAAGAAAAAAGTTGTTTGTCTTGCTTAAAGAAAACCAGTGCTGCAGGTGAAGCGAAGCACTCGAATACTCCAGGGCTTTAACCCTTTTGTTCTGATGAATACAAAATGCTGGGAACAAGAGGCTCCCTTCGGGAACTGGGGCAGCCGAAGGGTTCTTACAGTAACACAGCCGACCAGGGCGCTGCGATCTGCACGGCGCCGCCGCGTACCGACGGGCTTCTCAGCTGAGAGACCTGGACAAATTGGCCAGGGGCTTGTACGCGGGGGTGGTGCCGGTGAAGTGCGTCTTCGGTTTTGGTGAGCTAAATATTCAGCCTCAAGATGTTGCCAAGCTCTGTGCTTTCATTCTTCGTGATTTTTAAACACGTTTTGTGCCAGGCAGGCGTTAGTCGGGCTGCCCCGATGGGCGGCGAGGGCAGCGGGATTGGAGAGCTTAGGAGAAGCGGATGCCACACTGCTTTTTTGTCCCCTGCTGGAAAATATTGGGCTGGTACCATGAGCTTTGTGACCGTGAAATAGTTTAAGAGTCTGCATTTGTAAAATAGTTATTTGCAAGGCACGGCGTGAGTTTTAAAGCAGGGGGTTTGTTTTCAAACGAGACCAGCCCTATCCAGGTTGTTTAAGGGAGCCATGAACACGGATCTTTATCTGCAGGAGAACTCTGGTGGTCTTTAAATAGGGCGACGTCTTTCTGAGCAGCCGGTGAGTGGGTGGCACCGACGCGCCTGCTCCCCGGATGGGAAAAACGCCGTTTCGTTCCACGGGCTGATGAGGCATTGCTAGTTCTCACAGATTGCGGCGGTGCTGTGATTTATATTTATGATGCAGATTGGGATGGTGCAACTCTCATTCCCAGCCTGATCTCTTAAAAAAAAAAAAAAAACCAAACCCCAACACGCTTTTTGCCTGTACCAAAACAAACAGAACGGACCCGGTAAGCAGTGTTGGCCTTTTAAGACTTTTTGAAATCACAATTAATTAAGGGAAGTTTGCTTCCCCCCGGGTTGCTTCCTCCAGCTGTTTTTAACGGAAGGCTCAAGGCTGGATTATCCCCGGAGTTATTCCTCCACGGCATCACTCTTTGGTTCAGGCTTTTCTGTGCATGAGCAGGTAATTCGGACAGCCTGCTCTTTTTTTTTTTTTTTTTAACCAATTTGCAAAATTAGGAATTACCATCTCCCTTCCTGAAAAGCGATGATGTGACTGGCAGGGGAGCAAATCCCCAGGAAAGGGGGAGCCGCTGCCCCCAGCAAAATGCGCTGTCCCACGGCTGAGCTGCGGCCCTCGCCGCCTGCCGGAAGAAATCGCTTTTGTCTTTTCCCCAGGCAAGGGGGGGCTGCCCGCCACGCTCATCCCCCTGGGCACCCCTTCCCCAAACGGTCATTAGCTGACCTTGTCCCTCTGCTGGGAAACAAGGTGGCCTGACGCGCTACAGGTGACGGAGACCTGACTGCAAGAATCTTAAAACCGAGCCTTCTGTGACTAATTAAACCCAGTTATGAGTAATAACACATCACAGGTTGCTAAATGGTTTCTGCTTTCTTTCCAAACTCACGGTGCGATCATCTGCTCACCGGAGACCCCGCTGCATTCCTGAGTGATGGAGAGATGGGTGACCTGCAGGACCCCTCCCGCCCCCGTATGAAATGGAGGAAAAAGCAGATAAAATGAGCTTGCCTTGTACCAGGAGGCTGGCTCAGGGACCACGGCGCTTGCCTTGCCAGCCGTAGCAATGGGTGCTTGCTGCGGTGTGGGTGTGCTGTACGGTGACGGTCATCACCGCTCCTGCCCTTGGGAGCCAACGAATGTTGGTCGGGAGGGATTGAAGCCCATCGAAGTGAGGGAGGGGAAAACCTCGGTGGGGTGTTTGAGGAAGGGAGAAGTGGAGATCGTCTTAAGAGGTCTTTTGGCTCCTGCCCAAGCACCTCAGGTTCCTCTCTGCAGCAGGCACACGTGGGCTTTGAGTGCGAAGACGGAGACTGTTGTCCACAGCGGTTGTTGGTTCTGCCTTGAGTACAAGGCTCTTTGCTGGCTGGGCTCCAGAAGACCACGCATACAGCTCTTGCTGCTTGTGTGCTCTGTGTGCCAGTAGCTGCTGGTCTTGCCTTGCTTAGCTTGGTTCCAGCTGGGTACAGCCCTAGCGGCGTCACCTGGGAACCCTGCGGGGCTCCTGCGCTGCGAGGCGGGGACGTCTTAGTGTCTGAAGGGTGATGGAAGCCAGCGGGGCAGCCGTCCCTCCAGGTTGTCCATGCCAGTCTGGGGCCTCCTTTAGAAGTTATTTCAATATGTGAGAAATGTCAAGTGTTTCATGGAAGGTGGGGTCATGTGGAAGAGGAGGAGAGGAATCCATAAGCAATGGAGGACTTTTCCCTTTCTGAAAGCTTGCTGGCATGGCGTGAGCAGCGTGCTCAGGTCTGCGCGCTCCTCGCTGCCTTTCCCCTGGCTCTCGTTCAAGGCCTCCCCGGGAGAAGGGATGGTACCTTCTCAGGCTCTTTTGGAAGCAGGTCTCTTCTCGCTGGTGCCCGGGTACCGTTTTGGAGGAGGACTGGCTGGGTTTTGTAGAGCCTCGGAGCAACCCAACCGTGCCAATCCCCGGCCTTCCCCATAAGAGCGGACGTGGTGCTGGAGCATCCTCTAACGCACGCTGGGGAAGCTGGGCTCTCGTCAGGAGCAGCACCAGGAGCAGTTCCAGGCAGCTGCCCTGTACGAGGAGAGTTCTGCCTCGAACGTGAAGTCAGGGTCGGAATGGGTGCTTGAGTTATGGCTGTGGTGAGAATCGCCGTCCTCCGTCGCGAGGGAAAGCCTGGCTGCTGCAGGGGAAGCCCTGGGCTGTCGGCCCGCCCGCCGGCCGCTCGTTGCGAAGGGCTGGTGTGCAGGTCGTAGGCTGCGACTGATTTAGGGAAAAGGCTTAGTGATAGCCAAAGCCATTTCCCTGGAAGCAGCAGAAGGGTACTTTCTGGTAAGTGTTTTCTGACTAACAAAGCAGTAAAATCATCTTACGTGTTGGGAACCGCGCAGGGGCTCTTCTTCATGTACATTTTTAAACGCCCGCCCGCCCACTGATAGAGAGCTTAACTTCATTGACCCCCAGGTGTGCCGGTGTGTTAGCTAGCCAGCATCTGCGGCTGGGGGTTGCAGGCCTTGGTGGTTCAGGCACTGC
>NW_009258478.1:128748-131287 GCF_000687185.1 Egretta garzetta | reverse complement strand
CGGTGGGGTGAGGGCCAGCCTGCCAACGTCTCGGTGGCTTCGCGGTTTGGCACCGGCAAGGGGTTCGGAAACAGAAGCTCTGGGAAAAGGTGGGGAGGTTCTTCCTGTATTTCCTGACAGCACAGAGAGTCACCAGCCGCACTAATTATCTGAAGACGGATTGAAAGGAAGAGCTAGCTGTGGCTGATTTTACTGGTGCGCTCTGGTCTGACCCGAGGGGTGCCCAAATTTCCCATTGAAGTCTAATCTGTATTTTCTGCGCTTTCAGCTGATAAAAGTCAGGGTTATCTGATGATCAACAGGGATGCCCAAACCGCAGTGAAAGTGAGATAACGGTATGGGCAAAGCCAGGATTTGAAAATTTGACTATTTCCCCAAACCTGCTCTCCGAGAGAAATCACCAGGCTTTAGATCTCGCAGCCCCACAACCAGTGTGCACCAGTAAGATCCGCAGTTGGAATGGAGGGCCCAGAACTCCACAGTGATGTTTTTTCATGTTTTCAGCTAGTATAACGTGATGGTGCAATAAGCTAAATCTCAGTTTACATGTAAATTAAAATGCTTTTCTGTGGGCTGCCAGGACTCCCAGTCTCCCCATTAAAACCCAGCGGCTGGTCGCTGGGCTGGGGGCCAGACCTCCCGACCTGGGGGTGTGGGACTGTTGCACCCGCAGGTCCCCAACATGTTCATTTTTTAATCTTCACTCTGGAGTTGGTGCAGTCAACATTCACTCTTGGTTTGGGGTTCGTGCGGCTGGTCGCTGGGCTGGGGGCCAGACCTCCCGACCTGGGGGTGTGGGACTGTTGCACCCGCAGGTCCCCAACATGTTCATTTTTTAATCTTCACTCTGGAGTTGGTGCAGTCAACATTCACTCTTGGTTTGGGGTTCGTATGTCTTTTGGAGGGGGTGGGGGGGATTGTGGGGCTTTGTTTTGGGGTTGTAGAGGAAGCGCAGCGGTGAAGTACAAATTGTAAGAAGCGCAAAGTAAAAGGAAGGTAATTCAGATGGGAGAGTCTCGTGTTCAGCGATACCCAAATCCAATCTTTTTTGCTCTCTAGAGGGTCGCCTCCAACCACCAGTACAAGCAGCTCCAGCCTGACAAACGATGTGACCAAACAGCCCGTCAGTCGGGACATCGCGTCTGTGAGGCCCGCCAACGTCGGCAACATGGGGGTGCAGTACACGCCCCACTCCCACCAGTTCCCCCGGACAAGAAAAATGTTTGACAAAGGGCCGGAACAGGTAAGGAGGCTTGCTACACATTTCCTTCTTTGTGCTTTATTTCTGCGTAGCTCTTGTTAGCTTCCAGCTGCTGCTCGCTTCAGGTTGGCGTCTTCTAACTGGTAAAATAAAATTGATTCTTTTTTTTTTTTTCTTCAGAGTAAATTTTGGGTCATAGCTTTCGATAGGGCATGATTCATTTCTGCTACTAAGAGGTGTTTGATCAGAGTTGATGGCTTATTCTTTCATAAACGTTTGTCTGCCTGAGTGATAATGCAGAGTCAGATCCGTGGCCCTCAGGAGCTTTTTCTCCAGCCTCAGCAAAGGTTGAAGCAGAGACCGAGGGGAAAAAGGGGAGATTCCTCTGCCTTTAACGTACAAACTGCCCTTCCTCTCCAGAGACTGGTAGGTGCTTCTGCACTGGAATATCCGCCTTCTTCCCAGCACCCCGTACCCACGCCACGCGTGGCAGCCCCCCTTGACTGTGCACCAGGGAGGATGTGAGCCCGGCCCATTCCTAGGAAGACCAAAGCTCGTTACAGGTCGCCCTGCTGGAGGAGAGCTGGTCTGTGAAGAGCTGGGAGGACCTCTGGGAGGAATGGCAGTGACTCCTCTTTTTGGCATGCAAGCAAACCAACAAGGGCTTTGCATACATTTTAGCATTCTAAAGGCAGCCGTCGGGTACTGGGCACTCTTCCATTTGCAGAAGCATGACGGGCTGACGTGGTGCCAAGTAGAGCAGTCAGTCAGACTTGAGCGTGCACGAAGGATTCTGAACGTCACCGTCAGGTGAGTCCTGTCTGATGAACACGGTTGAGTCCAAGCACACTCGGACGTGCTCGTGGCCGTCACTCGAAGACAGAGACTGTCACTTAGCGATGTTCTTCAGGATTCAGCCACCTGGCAGTAGTTCTGTGCCCACCTCTCCCTCTACTTCAGCGCATTTCCAGGCTTCTTCTGGTGCTGGCTCTGTGGATGGGAGGGAACTGAAAAGGCAGCAGGCGTGCTCTGCTGCCTGTGCTAACGCACGGAGCCCGCTGGGGAGGACGCTCACCCTCCCTTCATCCCTCCCAGTACGGTAAAAAGGAAGGATTCTCCCATCTGAAGCGTGAGGTGTGTGCGTTGCCCTCCCCAGGGCAAGGGGACAGCGCAGCTTTCGGACGTTCTGGCTGCTGAGATGTGACTGCTCTTCACTTAAAGTTGGAATTTCTGCCTTTTGGTAATGAGTGATCCCAGAGAAGCTACCAGGGGTGGCGAGTCAGCGCTCTGTGTGATGACAAAAAAAAAATGATGTTGAAGCCGTAGCAGGAAAAACAT
>NW_009258478.1:127486-128276 GCF_000687185.1 Egretta garzetta | reverse complement strand
CCGGTGTTTTAGCTAGCCAGCATCTGCGGCTGGTGTTTGCAGCCTTGGCTGTTCAGGACTCTGCTCTGTTTTTTCTCTAGGCGACGGTGAACGCTCGCCCCCAGCGCATCCTCGACACCTCCTCGCTGACGCAGTCGCCCCCTGCCAGCCCCACCAACAAGGGCATGCACATCCACCAAGTGGGGTAAGCTCCAGCGGGGCTTTCCAGCACTTCCACCACGGTGGGGTTAGGGCCAGCCTGCCAACGTCTCGGTGGCTTCGCAGTTTGGCACCGGCAAGGGGTTCGGAAACAGAAGCTCTGGGAAAAGGTGGGGAGGTTCTTCCTGTATTTCCTGACAGGACAGAGAGTCACCAGCCGCACTAATTATCTGAAGACGGATTGAAAGGAAGAGCTAGCTGTGGCTGATTTTACTGGTGCGCTCTGGTCTGACCCGAGGGGTGCCCAAATTTCCCATTGAAGTCTCATCTGTATTTTCTGCGCTTTCAGCTGATAAAAGTCAGGGTTATCTGATGATCAACAGGGATGCCCAAACCGCAGTGAAAGTGAGATAACGGTATGGGCAAAGCCAGGATTTGAAAATTTGACTATTTCCCCAAACCTGCTCTCCGAGAGAAATCACCAGGCTTTAGATCTCGCAGCCCCACAACCAGTGTGCACCAGTAAGATCCGCAGTTGGAATGGAGGGCCCAGAACTCCACAGTGATGTTTTTTCATGTTTTCAGCTAGTATAACGTGATGGTGCAATAAGCTAAATCTCAGTTTACATGTAAATTAAAATGCTTTTCTGTG
>NW_009258478.1:124982-127464 GCF_000687185.1 Egretta garzetta | reverse complement strand
GGGCTTTGTTTTGGGGTTGTAGAGGAAGCGCAGCGGTGAAGTATAAATCTTGTAAGAAGCAAAGTAAAAGGAAGGTAATTCAGATGGGAGAGTCTCGTGTTCAGCGATACCCAAATCCAATCTTTTTTGCTCTCTAGAGGGTCGCCTCCAACCACCAGTACAAGCAGCTCCAGCCTGACAAACGATGTGACCAAACAGCCCGTCAGTCGGGACATCGCGTCTGTGAGGCCCGCCAACGTCGGCAACATGGGGGTGCAGTACACGCCCCACTCCCACCAGTTCCCCCGGACAAGAAAAATGTTTGACAAAGGGCCGGAACAGGTAAGGAGGCTTGCTACACATTTCCTTCTTTGTGCTTTATTTCTGCGTAGCTCTTGTTAGCTTCCAGCTGCTGCTCGCTTCAGGTTGGCGTCTTCTAACCGGTAAAATAAAATTGATTCTTTTTTTTTTTTTCTTCAGAGTAAATTTTGGGTCATAGCTTTCGATAGGGCATGATTCATTTCTGCTACTAAGAGGTGTTTGATCAGAGTTGATGGCTTATTCTTTCATAAACGTTTGTCTGCCTGAGTGATAATGCAGAGTCAGATCCGTGGCCCTCAGGAGCTTTTTCTCCAGCCTCAGCAAAGGTTGAAGCAGAGACCGAGGGGAAAAAGGGGAGATTCCTCTGCCTTTAACGTACAAACTGCCCTTCCTCTCCAGAGACTGGTAGGTGCTTCTGCACTGGAATATTCGCCTTCTTCCCAGCACCCCGTACCCACGCCACGCGTGGCAGCCCCCCTTGACTGTGCACCAGGGAGGATGTGAGCCCGGCCCATTCCTAGGAAGACCAAAGCTCGTTACAGGTCGCCCTGCTGGAGGAGAGCTGGTCTGTGAAGAGCTGGGAGGACCTCTGGGAGGAATGGCAGTGACTCCTCTTTTTGGCATGCAAGCAAACCAACAAGGGCTTTGCATACATTTTAGCATTCTAAAGGCAGCCGTCGGGTACTGGGCACTCTTCCATTTGCAGAAGCATGACGGGCTGACGTGGTGCCAAGTAGAGCAGTCAGTCAGACTTGAGCGTGCACGAAGGATTCTGAACGTCACCGTCAGGTGAGTCCTGTCTGATGAACACGGTTGAGTCCAAGCACACTCGGACGTGCTCGTGGCCGTCACTCGAAGACAGAGACTGTCACTTAGCGATGTTCTTCAGGATTCAGCCACCTGGCAGTAGTTCTGTGCCCACCTCTCCCTCTACTTCAGCGCATTTCCAGGCTTCTTCTGGTGCTGGCTCTGTGGATGGGAGGGAACTGAAAAGGCAGCAGGCGTGCTCTGCTGCCTGTGCTAACGCACGGAGCCCGCTGGGGAGGACGCTCACCCTCCCTTCATCCCTCCCAGTACGGTAAAAAGGAAGGATTCTCCCATCTGAAGCGTGAGGTGTGTGCGTTGCCCTCCCCAGGGCAAGGGGACAGCGCAGCTTTCGGACGTTCTGGCTGCTGAGATGTGACTGCTCTTCACTTAAAGTTGGAATTTCTGCCTTTTGGTAATGAGTGATCCCAGAGAAGCTACCAGGGGTGGCGAGTCAGCGCTCTGTGTGATGACAAAAAAAAAATGATGTTGAAGCCGTAGCAGGAAACACCTTCACTTGTCAAGGGGCTGGCAGCCGTAGCCCAGATCGCATTTCTGAGAAAATGGAGGAAGCCCGGTTGAGTGGAGCGGTCCTTCCGTTTTCTTTTTGGACATCTTGTGCTTCGTAACAGATGCTCAGTGCGTCTACGCCCCGGATCTGAAGCTGTGTCTGGCCGGGCTCTGCCCTGAATCATCCTCGCTGCTCCGCTGTTGCTCATGCCCGTGAGAAAACTCAGCCTGGGACTTGGTTCTGGTGACACGGCGGTGCTGCAGCCCTGAGCCCCGCGCTCCCTGGTGACGTCTCGCGCTGTGCAGATGAGGGAATTTGCGTGTTTCCAAAGAGTTAATGTAATGACAGTGATCCTAACGCTAGATGTGAAAAATGTCATATCCTTGGCCACGTGTTTGAGCTTTTCTCTGCCCGGTGATGGGTCGAAGGCAACCTGGGTGTTGCTGCGCGTGCGTCTTGCCCCCGCGAACGGGAGGGCTGTGGGTTAACACCCTGTTCTCTTTCTGGACAGACCACTGACGATGCCGATGACGCCGTCGGGCACAAAAGTTTCATTTCGGCCACGGTGCAGACGGGGTTCTGTGACTGGAGCGCCAAGTATTTTGCTCTGCCCGGTGATGGGTCGAAGGCAACCTGGGTGTTGCTGCGCGTGCGTCTTGCCCCCGCGAACGGGAGGGCTGTGGGTTAACACCCTGTTCTCTTTCTGGACAGACCACTGACGATGCCGATGACGCCGTCGGGCACAAAAGTTTCATTTCGGCCACGGTGCAGACGGGGTTCTGTGACTGGAGCGCCAAGTATTTTGCTCAGCCGGTCATGAAGGTAATACTGCGTTACCTCTGCGCGTGCTCGCTGCACCGGCGCGGG
>NW_009258478.1:123612-124121 GCF_000687185.1 Egretta garzetta | reverse complement strand
CGCGTCCCGAGCGTAGGCTGGGGGCTTCTGCTGTTCCTTTTCCTCCAGCCTGGGGAGGGAAAGGAGTGGACTTACCTGCATCGTGCCGCTCTGCGGGACCGCCGGGCTTGTCAAGTAGGAGGGAGGGAATCGTCAGAGGGAGCAGAGGCGATGGTGGCAGACGGGACGGTGCTAGGGAAAGGACCCCGAAGAGAAGCCCTGCGCCCCCTGGGGCACCCTCACGAAGGAATGTAAAGAGGAGGGGAGGTTCTGTAGTTGGTCTGGACCCACCGGTTCTGCAGTTGCAGGTTGCAGTTGTTTCACTGTAAAATAATAATTGTAGTAAAAATTAATTGATTTTTTTTTTATATGTATTACAAAATGGAGTAAGGGAGGCCCTTTATTCCAGAAGGGGGCTGGGAGAGGCTGGAGAAGGAGAGGTGCTGTTTTCTTTCTGACGTTCTCGCTGGATTTTCTGGCTGCGAAGGTGCTAAAACAAGCAGAGAAATGGTGGAGGACGGTCGCCCTGG
>NW_009258478.1:113415-123412 GCF_000687185.1 Egretta garzetta | reverse complement strand
GGGTTTTGTAAAAAAAAAAAAAAAAAAAAAGTCTCTGTTATGGCAGGGAATGAGGGTGGTAATGGCAAACGTCCTCTGAGATGGCTTTAGAAGTGAGTGCGTTCTGGTAACGGAGTTGGCTGTATGAGAAGCGGGAGATACGCTGAAGCCTTGTTCTAGGAAAAAAACCAAAACAGAGCTCCTCCGAGACGGGCAACGATCATCAGTGCCTGGAAAGGGAAACTGTTAAATTCCCAGAATCTTCCAGCCAGAGATCAGGTTTCAGTTTTAAGTATGAAATAAAACCAAGCAGTAAATCTCTCCTTACAACAAGCAAACTCGGTGAGGCGAGCCTGCGGGTGCCTTGGGAGCCAGGCAGCACAAACTGGAATCGAACTTTGGGCTCCGTTTCTTGGGGGTATCGCAATTTCTGTGAGTAAGGACGCACGGTCTGTATTAGTGCCACGACCCGCGCAACGCCATGGCAGATGTGTGTGTGCAAACGCTGACATTTAAATCTCGGTAACGAGGAAAGCGGACATCTGATGTGCCAAGCATTGCCACCGAGCCAGCCGGCGCCGCTCCTCCCGCTCTTCGGGCACGGTGAATTGTTTGGTGATGGAGGGAGGCGGTTGCCCCCAGGTTTTAGGGATCTCAGAAACCTTGTTACGTGGCAGCCGGTTTCTGTGGAGCTTTGATTTCTTCAGAGAATCACCAGGAGGAGAGAGTAGATGGTGAAGTGATTGCCTGACGCTGCCTCGGCTGCTAGGGAGATTAACTTCCCTCTGATATCGTTAGCAGGATAATTCGTTAGGACGTGTGCCTGCCCTGTGGGGCTTGGGTGCTTGGTCAGGCTTTTAAACCAGGGTTTTCTCTCATCAAGATGAGTTTCGGTGTCTCGAAAGAGAGGAGGAGGAGGAGGAGGAGGGGGTCCATCTCCTAGTTCTTATTAAAAACATCTGTCTGCTTTCTAAGGAAGACTTTTGCCCGTGAAGAAGTCTTTATTAATAAAATAAATCACGGAAGACAGCCGCTCCGAGGCGGGTTCAGCGTGTGGATGGGCAGCGGCGCGTATGCCAGTGCGTGTGGCTGGGCTCTGCTTCGGGTGCATAACGCAGAGCAAATTAGGGGAGGGAAGAAAAGGCGCGGAGCATTCCTGTACCAATTCGTAGAAGCCAGGGAGGGGGAGCCACAGAAACTGGGGACCCCCCTGCGCCCCAGCGAGTCCCAGAGCGCTCCGTGTCGCACCAGGAGGATTGGGGCGCTGCAGCCCGCGCCCCTGCGCACACCGTGGGCGCGGTGGTCCGGCTCCTGCTGGCAGAGCAGGAGGAGCAGCGTGCGTGCCAGCGATGCTGCTTCCGATGCTTTCCTAAGTGTTTTCGCTTGGAAGCGCTCGCTGACGGGGGCTGAGTTTGCTGGGCACGGACTGTCCCCAGCAGCCACGTTTCAGGCGAAGTTTGAGCCAAACAAAACACTGTTTCCTGACAAAACAAGGCAGGGAATTGATTTCCCCATTACTTCTGTAAAGCAGCTTTAGGCGGTCAGGTGGAGGGTTGCTGCGTGTTGCGCCGTGCTGACGGGGGGCTACGTGCACCTCGGTAAGGAGGGTGGGCGGTGGGCGTGCAAGGGACGGGGAGAAGGCCCTCTGCGAGAGCTCTGGCGTCGCGTGGTTGCTGCCGGTGTGGTGGGGCAGGAGGGTGACCGTGCGGTGAGCCGGCGGTGCCGAGTGCTGCGGAGCAGGGCGCTCCTTTCCTGGAATGGCTGTTCCTGCGGCAGCGAGGAGCAAACGGCCCTGGCTGGCGGCTGCTGCCTTTTGGGAACTCCAGCCTCGTGAAAAAGGCAAAGAGCAAAGTCTGCCGAGGACTGATGGAAAAAGATGACATTGACGTTTAATTCCAGTACTTCATTTGGAGATGCAGCCTGCCCTCGTAAAGAGGGGAAGGCAAGACAACCATTCCTGTAATGAATAAACATAATATGACTGTGAGTGCATCTTAGTCATATTTAATTTATGAATTTAGTTTTGCTTCATAGACCTTGCTCTGAGAATGCTTTCACTGGAAAGATTGAGGGATTAATTTCCGGTGTAAATCAGTGGCTCGGTTTCAAGCCGTCACGCTGAATTTGATTTATTGATTCTCTAATCAAATTAATGGAGAAAGAAAATACTGCATTGTGAGTTCTCGGTGTGCCAGGAAAAACAGACACCTGCCCTAGCTCCGATCCCTGCAAAAACCTTTCCTCTTCCTGAAAACTCCTGCGGCAAAAGGCTGTTCTGCTACCAACGGGCGGCCTTGGACCGGCAGGCACAGGAAAGCCTTGCTGCCAGCTGTCAGGAAGCCCTGAGTCAAGGAGAGCGGGAGCCAGCGCCGGTTGCTGCCAGGGCTGGCAGAACATGCAGGCAGGAGCTGGGGAGGATCCTGGAAGGTGAGAATTACATAAGAAATCCTTCCTGATAAATCCCTTCAGCACTTCAGCGCTGGGTCTTGGCCGTCGTTCAAAGTCCTGGTAGAGAAGTGAGCCTTCCGAGCCATCGCCGCAGCGATGTTAACCAGGGAAAAACCGTATTTACTACCGGAGCCGTCTGCTGAATCTGCCCCGCTCCCCTCCAGACGCCGACTTCCATGTCGGGAGGGAGAGACAGAAGTGTTAAAGAAGAAAAAACTTCATTGGCTTTCAAATGACACTGCGTGGTGGGAGGTTTCGGAGCCGCAATTGGCTTCTGTCTGAGTGGAAGCTCGGAGATGTTCGGGGCCGGTGGCGTGTCGTGATCCTGGTCATGTAGCACCGTTTGCAGCTCCCACCTTCCCCTGGGAGCTCCGCTCGCAGGAGAGCCGAGCAACAGCCGAAACCGGGCTGCTGTTTACCAAAATGATTTTCTGACGCTTAAATGGGAGCTGGCTGGGAGGGAGACAGAGACGTGAACGATGAGCCTGAGCAGTTAGGTCTTTAGAGTAATAATTTCTGGTTTTCCAGCCAGCAGCAGCCGGGCTGGAGGTCACGGCTCCCTGCTACACGCGTGTCCTGATGTACTCCCGTACTCGTGACATGTTCTGCGGGCTTCGTATTTTCCTGACAGGGACAAGATCATCCGTGCAGCTCCGTTCCGCAGGCCGATGGGCACGGGAGGAAAGGATTGCGTTTTTCCTGCACGCTCGCTTGGTCGGTCGAACCTTGCCCGTTTGGCAGAAGTACGCTGATGGCCTGTGTCGTGCTTAACTGAACCAGTACAGAGCGTCTCTGCTGGGTTGCAGTTATTTGCAACGCTTTTTCAGGGTAAGATGAGTTCAGCAGAGTTTTATTGCACTAACAGCATTGTACGTTGACTCCCCGATAACACTTTGGAAGGACCCACGGGGATTTTTCTGTTATTCTTGCTGGTTTTCCTTCTCTCAAAGCTCCCTGACCCTCCCGCAGTATCGTGGAATCATGCCAGGTTTCTTTCTGTGCAGGCTCAGGCCCTGTTGCTTTCTCTTTTTAACTTGCCTGTTCACCAGATCCCAACCAGCATCAACCAGCTTAATGGTAACACTGGGACTGGCGAGACCCAGAGCCCGGATCAGAAGCGGAGCCACCTGTAGTGCTCAGCCAGCATATTTTGGGCGTTTTCAGCTGTGATCCCAGCTGGACCTGGGGGAAGCTCTTGGACACACACGGATCCTTGCGGAAGCATCTTTGCAGGAACCTCCCTTACCAGTTCCAAGGTGATGACATCCCCCGTCTGCAGAGCCTTTGGCGCAGAGAATATGCTTGGTTGAGTCAACTGTACCAAAGCCAAGACTTTAACATATGCCCTTAGCGTTCCCCTGCTGCAAGGAGCTGGGTTGCATCGTAAAGCGATGCGTGGATGTCAGCCCCTCACAACACAGGGATCCGCTGGGCGAGCATCTGGGACTCCCCTTTGCTCGCATCCTCGGAGGAAGAAGAGGAAGGCGGGGATGGCAGCAGAGGGTTGTGGAGGCAGAGGCCGCCCCAGAGCATCCGCAGATTGCGGGTGCTGCAGGAGGATGCCCGGGCTCCCGAAGCAGAGCAGGCCAGGGAAAGGCATCGGCCGTTCTCTGCTGTTGTGGGGCTGGAAGGGCTTCTGCTGGCGTGGGGTCCAGCCCCCAGCTGTGTCGCGTTCACGCAGCGCGTCGGCGGTGCAGACGCAAACAGGGGAGCTGAAACGGAAAGCGACCGATGAGAAGGGATTGCAGCAGGGCAATCTAGGCAGGGCCCTTCTCTCCCCCCATCAGCTGATGCCTCACTCGTGCCCTGGATCTCAGGAACGGGCCGGGGCTCTGAGGTGGTGAAATAATCTCTCCCAAATGTTGTCCTGATGCGTCTGCGGAGTCGGCTTTGAGGGCTGCCCTGCCTGGAGTTCAGGATAGCAGCGGGGGGAGCTGTGCACAGCAGCAGGGACGGGGCATGTTTGGTGCCTAGGGGTGATCCCCTCGGTGGCCTGGCACAGCACAGGTCACTGCGGTGTCACCTCCAGAATGGCCAAAGCAATCAGAGAGGACATCGAACAGGGCAGAGGAGGATTTTGTCACCGTCAGTTCTGTCCAGATGGCAGAGAGGAGACCCAAGTGGCAGGCAGTAAAGATGCCTTTACGCTCTACCTAAGGACATGATAACAACCACTTTAATTCCTTCTTTAAGGACCTGCAGGTGAGGGCAGGACTCCAGGATGCAGCAGAATGCTACGGGTGACAGCAAAAGTGCTCCAGAGACCATGCAAAAAGAAGCTGAGGTTTTGGTGAGGAGAAGGGCGGTGCGATATAAGGAAGAAATTCTTTGCAGTGAGGGTGGTGAAACCCTGGCAGGGGTTGCCCAGAGAGGGGGTGGAGGCCCCATCCCTGGGACCATTCCAGGCCAGGTTGGCCGGGGCTGTGAGCAACCTGATGTGGTTGAAGGTGTCCCTGCTCCTGCAGGGGGGTTGGGCTGGGGGACCTCTGGGGGTCCCTTCCCACCCAAACCATTCCATGATTCTGTGATTCTGTATGTGTGAGCCCTCAGGGATGGAGCTGGGCCCTGCCTGCAGGCAGCCAAAGGGAGAAGGAGGTGCAGGATCTGGCCCAGGTGGACCCAGGCGAGCCCCTGCCCCTTCCTGCACGCTGGGAAGGCACGCTGCTGCAGCCCGCGCTCCGAAATCTCCCCTTCCCCCCAGCGAGCGTGGCCTGCGCCCTGCAGCCTCCCGGGGGCGTCCCTGATGGGGCAGCGGCACCACGCAAGAAGCGTGCGGTTGCACGCAGGTTTAAAAGGATCCGTGCGTGCGTTCTCGAAAACAAACGCTTTGGCGATGCCGGGGAGGAGCAGTCGGACGCTTTGTACAATAAAATCCTGCGCTCTGGCCGCGTTCATCGTGCAGGTCATCGCTCATGTTTCTGGAAAGAGCTCAGGTGTGAGTAGGCTTTGGGTTGTTAGTGGCTGGGCCTTTGATGGTTGGACATTTGGCAGCTCGTTGTCCCCCAGTACACATAGCTTCAACGTAACGCAAAGCTCTGGAGATCTCTGACAAGCCAGCCCCACCAGCACTTCTCCAGAGATCCGTCATCCCTTCCCTATAGGTGCTATAGGTGCTGCTGGCCATACTTCTCTCTTGGTTTCTTGCTTGGTCCCTTTTGCCATCTGCAACTCTGCTTGCTGGTGGTACGAAGACAACCCTGGCAAAGAGGGGTTTTGAATGGAAAGGCCACCAAAACCCACTCGCTGCTGGTCAGCAGTGCCCGAGGCAGAGCTGTCCCAGCGAGCCTGGGAGGACGGGCAGTCCCCGAGCAGCGTGGGCGGAGGGGTGGTTGCTGGTCTGGGTGAGCTTGGTGTGACTGTCCCGACCCACGTACATGCCTTTTTGCATCCCTGTGCCTCTTGACTGGGAGCCCGCACGCTGTCTCCCTCTCGTTGGGGCATTTCATCCTCCAGTCGCTTGCCCTGAGCGGGCTTCCAGCCCTGGCTGGGGCTTGTCCTGCCGCCTGCGATCTGCTGATGCTGCAGCCCCGAGGGACCATGCCCTGGGAGATCTCGCTGTAGGAGGAATCCTTATCACTGATCTCCAACGATAAAACAGCAGCCTGCTCAGCCTCCTTGGAAGAGTTATTTTTCTTTAGACCTGACAAGCCCCGCAGCTCCTTTAATCTGATCTGTATCTGCCGGAACGAGGAGCGCGTTGCTCAGCCGCGTAACCGCCTATTCCTTAGTCCTGGCCTGCGAAAGCCGCCAGGCGCCTGTAGGAGGATTTGCCATTCTGCTCCTTCCCTCTCTCCCCCTGGCCCTTTAGGTCTCCCTTTACTTTATTCCCGGAGCAGCTGGATTTTCCTGAAGGTGTGGGTGTAATCTCTTGGCTCTCAAATCTCGTTTCTTGTATTTTATCTTAGGTTGGTTTATTGCTTCACGTTATCGGTCATTTGTCATTGCCTTTGTAAGAGATGACGTATTCGCAAAAGATTGAAATACTGTTGCTTTGCTTTTCTTTTTGGCCAGGGGGAACGGTGAGGTGTGGGTTTCTTAGGTTTTATTTATTTTGAAGCAGCAGAAATTCAGCTCAGTAATAGCAGTTTCCCAAAGTATAGTGCACTTCGAAGACCATCTGTATGACAGGCGACTTAGGTACTTGCTTATTCGGGGGAAAAAAAGCGTGTTTGCGGGGAGCGGGGAAGGAGTGGAAGGACTTTGGTGTTTACGTTACTCCTTCGGGAACAGCCATCGTCAAAAGAAGCTGGGCTGGAGTCCTGCAGCTCAGCTCCTTACCTGGTCCAGGGGTGTTTCAAGAGCAGTGGTGTTACTCGTCTTGGATAATTTTTTAAGCGTTAAAGACACATCATCTGCAAGTCCTGTGGCGATTTGGGGGTGAGCTCTTACGAGTTTATTCCTTCTGATCCTGTACTGCGAGTCAGGGCGTGCATACCTGCGGTCTCTGCCAGTCCTTAGGAGCAGCACCTTGGCTTATCACACCCCCAGCAGGAGCTGGCGCTGGTGCAGGACCCCGAGCTGGCCGTCCGGCCAGAGGAGAGGCTTTGCGGGACAACCGTGGTAGCACGCCAAAGCCTGGAGCTGTGGGGCGTGAGTAAATCTAATAAACCAGACCGGAGTGGCTGCGTGCTGCTCCAGGCCGCTCCGATTTTGGGTGTGTGTAATCAAACCAAGATGACGTGGGGGCATCGCTTTCTTGCAGCCGGTTCTGGTATGGGAAAGGGAAGCGGCCGCTGGTACTAATAAACGTGGTGGCGGTAACGCGAGCGTCTCAGGGATTCGAAAATAAAGTACCGCCTGTTCTGGCCTGCAGTCATCTGTTGGCAATGAAAGGAAGACTTTCATGTGTTTGAGCTTTCTGCCTGTATCAAAGCTGTGTTCTCTCTTTAATCTCAGGATTGCCACGCGATGCTTTTCGGCTGAAGAGCGCTAAGCCCAGTCACCTGTAATGCGCTGCAGTGGGGGGGTGCCCGTTGCTGAGGGAGGAAAGGAGTGGGGGGACTGGGTGTGCAGTAGGAGGAGGTTCCTTGGAGCCCGTGCGTGGGGCGCCGCGATGGGCGAGTTGAATGCGCGTGGTGCTTCAGCAACCCCATGTCATCTGCTTTGGAGAAAAGCCTACGGCTTACAGACAGACCAAAATGCAGGAGAGCGACAGGGGAGGGGAAGAGATTACAGATGATGGGGAAGGCTTAGATCAGGAAGATGCTCAAGGATTTAATAACAAAGTCCCATGAGCTCCTCCGTTTACTGCCTCTGAGGCTGGGGACCCTAAAGAACTGATGGCTCAGCGGGACGTGCAGGCGTGAGTGTGTGTTGCAAAGGTAACTCACGGAGGTCTGATGGTTCCTCTTGTTTTGTGTTGTGAATATGCCGACGTCCTGGAAGATCCCAGAGGAGCATGACTTGGAGAGCCAGATTCGCAAGGAGAGAGAGTGGCGGTTTCTGCGCAACGCGCGCGTCAGGAAGCAAGCCCAGAAGATCATCCAGAAGGGTGAGTGACTTCCCTCCTGCCACGCTGCAGGCAGCTTCCCTGAGCCCCGTGCTCAGCCAGGACGCTGAACCCTAAAACCCCAATCACTAACGAGCCCGCGCTGACCCGCACATTTGAAAGAGGCCCGTGCTGCCTCCCGCGGCCGGCGGGGCGAGGCTGCTCTAGGGTGTTTCGCTAACCACCGCTCACCCGTCCGTTCTCAGCTGCTGGCTTTGCTCAGCAGAGCAGGGGAGCGATGACCACTTTGGATATCTGCCTTCTCTAGAACGTCTGCCTTCCCCTTTGAAATCCTGGCTACAGCGCCGTGTGAGAAGGTTGCGTGGTCGCTCACACGTGGAGAGCTCAGCCGGCGCGCAGCACCGGGCTGGTGAACCCATCGAGTCCGGCGTGGGAGCGGGGGAGCCTGAGAGTAATGACCGAGAACGCAGGCTTCACCCTTACAGGACTTGACAGAGCATCCAATTTTCAATGCGAGCCTTGGCTCCCCAGCCTCCCCAGCTGAGCTCTTCAGCCCCGTACCCGATCACAGCCGGCACCTCCGCGAGAGCCGGAGCAGCTGCCATGGAATCGATAATTCGGAGGCCCTTAGGAGATGGTATTGATTTACCATTTGGGCTTTTCCTCCCTGTCCTGTAAAGTTTGGACAGATCCTGCAGGTTATGTTTTTAAAGGGATAGAAGGCAGAATATTGTAGGATGAACTTCGGAGCTGCGGTCTGGCTCAGAAGGCTCAGGCAGCGTTTGACGTGTCAGGCCCCGTCTGGTCCTGGCAAACCAGCCCTGCCGAGCTGCCGGGTGCGTCCCCCAGACGCTCAGGAGACGTGGCAGCGACATCTCTCACGTTCCCTGCTCTGCTGAACTCTGTAAATGATTGCTTACTCCTTATATCCCATGATGTTTTTAATGCTTGTATGTATGGCTTTACGCGTGCTCGCCCGTCTCCCTCTAATGTGCCTCGGGTTCGTGTTCCATTAGTGCGTACTCCCAGAAAGCGGATACTGCCTTTATTTATGACTCCATGTGCCTCTGCGAGCCAGCCGATGGGCTGGAGCTCTTATGGTGCAGGAATTTATTCGAATACGGTGGAACCCAATCAAGTGCCCTCAGGAATTTGCATCCTTCAATTATTCCTGCTTGCGTGCCTCGAAGAGCAGAGGCCGGGGAGCGGCGTTTATGGGAGCTCTGCCCATGGCATCCTCCCGGCAGCATTCCCGGGGGGCAGAGCCGCATGGAGGGGGGGACACAGAGTTGGAAATAATAATTTGCCAAACGAAGAAGTGCCCAAGGCTCAGCCGCCTGCGTGTCCCTCCTTGTCTGGAGGTTGGCTGGGCTTGAGTCAGTGCAGTGGGTGGCTCGATGTCATGAAACTGCCCAATGTCATAAACCAGGGTAACGCAGAAACAGAACTGGAGGCAAGGAGGAGGCTGGGGAGATCTTTTTGAGTACAAAGAAGGATATTTTTCGTGCTTGCCTGAAGAATTTAAATCTTTTTCTAAACAGTGGTCGTATTCGGCTGCTTGACCTGAGCGACTGAAATGCCAGGGTTCGTTAAAAAAAAAAGGAAATTTGAAATATTAAAAAGAATTAAAATAGACTTAGAGTCTTTTAATGAAAATTAGATTAAATGGACGCATTCTAAAGCAAGCTAGAACTGAGTAAATGTCTCCTGGGCTTATGGCTTTGCATGATGAATTCATACCGTGCCAAAAAACTGCAGCATCAGGGGTTCCAAACCTGCCTGTGGATAGCAAACTGCGCTAAGGAAAAGATGGGGAGGGTCGTTGGCCGTCGTTTTAACGCCTCCATGGAAAAGATATTGCAAATTAACCTAAAGTTTAAAAGAACTGAAGTGGAAGGTTAAATAAATAATCCACAAGTTAAAATGAAATACTGTATTTTAAGTTGGAAAAAAGCGGGGGTTTTTTTTGTTTGTTTGTTTTTTTGAAAAAGTACGGCTGATTTTTCTGTCACCCCCAACGGGTATGCCCCCGGGCTGGGCTGGGCTCGCTCGCTGTGCCAGTTACCAAAGCGAAGGACCCCCTGGTTCCTCACCGCCGTGTTTCGTTTGTACCTTAGGACG
>NW_009258478.1:104209-113369 GCF_000687185.1 Egretta garzetta | reverse complement strand
GGGCGCGAGCCCCCTCCCTCGGGTGGGATCTTCCCCGGCGCTGAGCCGTGGCTGCCTCCTGTCCCCCGCAGGTATTTCCCGGCTGGATGATCAGATCTTCCTCAACAGGAACCCGGGCGTCCCCTCCGTGGTGAAGTTCCACCCGTTCACGCCCTGCATCGCCGTCGCCGACAAGGACAGCATCTGGTAGGAGCTTCCCCGGGTCCCTCGAGCGCTCGCCGCACGCGCAGAGGGGTGCAGGGCGGCACGTGGGAGCGCGGGTGGATTGCTGCGGGGTAGCGCCGCCACGGCTTCTTCCTTTTCTTCTCCCCACTCCCCTCCCTGGCCATCCTCCCCTCTCTCCCGGGGTCCGGTGCCGTAGCTGTAAGCGTGGCACCGAGTCCTTTTCGATGGGAGGAGCTGGGTTAGAGGGCGGCAAGCGAATCCTGACCGATCTCTAGTAGTTACTTACAACCAGGCTTTTATCCTATTTCTTTCACAGAAGGTTGATGTGCCTTATTAATAAAATGATGCTGAATACCAAGGGAGAAAAGCAAATTGAATTGGTATCCGATACAGATGATTTTTAGTTTTGCCGTAACGAGTAGATCTCTTTGCAGCTTGCACAGAGAACCAAGAACTGACTTGATGTCCTTTACTCCCCCAGTTTTTGGGACTGGGAGAAAGGGGAAAAGCTGGACTATTTCCACAACGGGAACCCTCGCTACACCAGGATCACAGCGATGGAGTACCTGAACGGGCAGGACTGCTCCTTGCTGCTGACTGCCACAGGTAAATAACATCTTCTCGCGGATGAGGGCAGGACTCGGGGGCCTTTACAGGATTCAAGTCCTTGTGAGCCCTTCCCCTCCCCTGGGGAATCTGGCCCTTGCTGGCCCTTCCCCTCCCCTGGGGCTTGCCCATCTGCTCTCAGCTGAGGAGGCGTTTCCAGGGTCAAACCTGGAAGTTGTTTACTGAAATCTCTGAAGTGCTTAAGTAGGTGCTGCAAAGGCTTTCAAACGCCTAACGAACCAAGCGCTTGCTGAAGCCATTTCCAGTCGCAGCTTTATTTGTTACGTTGTTCTGAGCCTTTGCTGACCATTGCGAGTCCATGGGAACCTCCTCCTCTACGATACCTCGGGCAACATCATTTTGGCTGGTTAAAAGCTGCTGTCCCGGGCTGAAAAGGAAATGGTGCTAACACAGCTAAGACTTCAAACTCTCTTACTTGTGCTGGTTTAAGCCTAGAGCAGATGGGGCTTATTTTAAGCACTAAACTTCTCAAATAGTTCTGAGTTTCTCTCTAGCCTGTGTATCTCACCCGGGGGAATGGTTCTCTAGGACGGTGAGGTAGCATGAGGAGCCCTTTCCCATTCGTGGGTCTGTAAAGCTGTGAGTAAGATCTGCTGCTCTCCCAAGGAACTGTTCTGAGCCTGTCAGCCGCAGTGTTTTCAATAGCTTTTCCAACTTCACGCTGGAATGTACAGGTTGGGTATAATTAAGAGAGGTGGAAGAGGATCTGAGAGGGCCTTCAGGACATTTTCCTTTCAATTTATTGATTCTTAGCACAGAAGTTTCACAGATGGGGAACAAATTGAAAAAATACACAATGTTCTTGAAAGATTTGCTGCTGATGGGCTGGGCTTTGATTCAGCTTCTACTGTGGGTTGTATTTTGTGTTTAGCAGGGTACTTTTGTGGCTCTTGGCACCGATAGCAAGGAGGACGGAGATGAATCCTAGAGAAAATGAATGGGTCAAAGAAATGGAGCGACACCTAATGTCAGGTGTTATTCGAGGGGAGGAGAAAAGCTCTTTCAGAACAGTTCACGGTAGAAAAATGCTTTAGGTTTCACGGATGCAAGATTAGAGAGGAAAAACAACTCTAATAAAAATACTTACGTTCAAGTGACACACTCAGTTTTTGAGGTCGTATGACTGCAGTTCTGCTTCTCTTCTTCCTTTGTCATGCCCGAGTAACGATGAGATTGCATCAGCACTGACGTTGCCTTGTGTTCTCTCTTGCTGTGCTCCCCAAGACGATGGTGCCATCAGAGTGTGGAAGAACTTTGCAGACCTGGAAAAGAACCCAGAGATGGTGACTGCCTGGCAGGGGCTGTCAGACATGCTGCCAACCACACGAGGTGGGTTCCCACGACCTTTTGTTGGAGGGGGTAAAAATAATTTGTGATGGCAGGGTTTTTTCTAGGGATGGGGAGAATAAAACGGGTTTCTCAACTCCAGCCATCGGTCACATCCTTGTTCAACAGTCTCTGCCTTCTGGAAGGGTCTTTTGCCAGGCCTTGGTGAGGAATTACTTGCCCAGTTCTCACAAAACAAACCGGCAAAACCCAAAGCCCAACACAGCAACCTCTCGCACGCTCTGAACAACCAAAGCAGCCTCTTGCTGGGGAGCAGGAGGGTACAAAGTCCTTTGCTTCACAGCGGCTGTCTTGCCCAGGTGTTCCCCTTAGCTGTGTTCCTAAGGAGAGGACTGTAGAACAACGGTGGAACTGGGCGCTGCCTGGCTCCGCGCGGCAGGAGATTGTTCTTCCCCTTGGGCGGGAGCGTAGCTCACATATTGCCTCTTTCCTTCCGATGGGCTGCTCGGCCTTTGCACAGCTTTGCATGTTGCACCTGGGACCTCCTTTAGCCTGAGCTCCAATGTTGGCAATTCTTCTTTGCTGTTTAATGTGGGTCGGGACGTGGCAGGAGAATCTGCCGTCCCAATCTGACACGTGCAGAAGGACAGCACAGCTAGACGTCGACCTGCTTTGAACCTTAGAAACGATGGGTAGGAAAAGGTGTGAAAAGGAGCACTGGCATCCAGCCATGCATGGGATGAAGCCAGGAGACCAGTTTGAGTAACCCTGAAGTTTAGGACATTAGAGGAGGCGGGCGGTTCGTCCTTCCGAGACCTGGTAATGTAATAACACTGTAATGGTGATTCTCTGTCACTGAAATATTTTTAATCAAGGCTACAAGTTTCTCTAAATGTGCGGTGGTTCAATCAGCACTTGTGGGATTGGTGCAGGAATCGCTGGGTGAGGCTCCCTGGCTTGTGCTGTGCAGGAGGTCGGACGAGATGACCGTCGTCATTCATCCTGACCTTAACATCTGACAGTTCTCATTTCTGAGCTTACGCGGTTCATCACAGGAGCCTGACACAGCTCTTGTAGCTGTCGTTGGATTTCACTCGGGCTGCCTTGCTGAGCTCCTCTCTGTTGTTTTTCTTAAGACCCCATGGTTTGTCTCCGGTGCTTTAGGGAAGAGGAGCTGTGCCTGGGGTGACTTCAGGCTCTGTGCCTCCCTGCGGTACGTGCACAAAACTGATTACAAGCTGCTGGAAGTTTGCAGCATACTGTGAGAATTGCCGTGGCCAAAACCTGCCCTTTGCAGAGATGTCGGTAAAAGTGAGAGGAAAACAGTGGGAATGCAGCGAGCGGTGACAGGCCTGGACCTCCTCGGGCGGAGCGGAAAGCCTCCAGCAGGCATCTCAGTTGCCCTTTGTAGCGTCGGTTGGTCGGTCTGTCTGTATGTCCTTCTCGTCAACACCAGCTTTCCTGAAGGGTGCTGGGTGGTGGTTACCATCCCTGCATTCAGGATCTTGCTTCCATGGTGCTGGTAATGGACTCGCCCAAAGAACTGGGCATTCCCCCAGACTGCTCTGGTCGTCGGCTTCGTGCTGCACCGTCAGCCGCGTTCAGGGAGGACGCTGACGACCGTCGACCGAACAACTTCAGGCTAATTCCACTTCCCTGCCTTGCTTCCTGCGCGCGCCTTGCCAAGGCGCAGCACTTACTGGTGGTGCCTTACCCTCTGCGGGGCTCTAACGCAGCAGCAAGGATTGATAGCGCCGGGGTTTGACGTGGCAGCAGGCTGACAGCCGAGGGCAGAGCTGACCTAGCCACGAGCCGTATGGTTGAACTTGCCAGAACAGCAGTGTTGAAACTTTTAAAACTGTTCTCTTTAAGATATTTCCCCCGCCCCCCGCCCCTTCCCTTTCCTGCTTAGTCGTAGGAAGTCTGGGTCCTGTCTTCTTTTTGGAGCAATAGAATTGGGTTCGGAAGAAAGAGGTGGCCAGATTTCTTTTTGGAGAGAGAAATAATTGTAGTCACTTGGGAAGGGCCGTGGGTCCGGTCCCCTTGGGCAATGGGACTCTGGCACAGTTCTCTCGCTGCCAAGACCGCAGCCGTGGTCCAGCACTGGCTCGTAAAACTGAGGATGCATCTTGGAAGCGGCAGAGCTCAGGAGTTTTACTGGAGCTTGTTTGCTCCTACTGTTGATTTCCTTCCCTCCTCTCCCACCCTTTTCCATTTTCTGTACTTTCATCATTTTCTTGACAGCAGCCAGAATACCAATTTTCTAGGCAGTTGTCGCACTTAGGAAAGGCGAGCGGAACAGGTAATCCCTAAATACACCCTGCGGAAGCTTGAAAAGCATCCCTGGGTCTGAGTGACGGGAGGCCGGCGATAGCGTGCTCGGGGGCTGCCTGCCGGGGGGCAGCGGACCAGAGGGAGGCACAGAACCAAAACTTTTGCACCCTGGAAAGGACTTGTTCGCGGCGTGCAGCCCGAGGCAGGGGAGATGAGCCGGCACGGCCACGTTAGTGCGTTAAACTTGGCCCCGGCTCATTGCGCTTAATGGTTGACTTGAGACTCGGGGTAGGCGAGTCTTAATTTAAACACGGGCCAAGTACTGTGTGGGAGCCTTCCTTTTCCTGTGTGAGACTTTCTGATTTTGATCTTGTTTAGAGCTGCACTCCTGATGCACCGGGAAAGCCTCTTTCAGTCCCAATCAGGGTGTTTAAAGCAGCATTGGAACCAGGTGCCCCGGTGTAAGGCGGTGACGGGGAATCTCCAGCATGAGAGGTGGGGGGGGCTGAGAAAAGGCAAAGTGCCTGCTGTCGATAGCCTGGTGTTTCAAAGAATGTAGGAAAAACTCAGCATTTTCTAGCGAGCAGCGTGGGAAGGACCCAAGTCTGACGTGCTCGGAAGCTGTGATTTCACAGCAGGGGACTTTGGGAATTCTGGCAATTTCTAACAGAAAAGGCTGTTTGAAGGCTGCGGGAGCCTGCAGGGCAGCACAGACCCATGGTGCCCCCACGAGAGCTCGCCTGGGAGCCGCTCCGAATGCGCGCGGCGGGCAGGCTGGGTGGCGCAGGACGGCCGTGTTTTGCATTGTTTCTTTGTGACAAAGGGAAGCGAGCTGCCGTCCCCCGGCCAGAATGGCCTTGCCCTTTAAAGCAGCACAGTTCTGGAATTTGGAAAAACGCAGAAGTGTAACCAGCTGCTTCGCAATTGCCAGGCACCGTCTGCTCGGCCGTTCCCTCCCCAGCCCCTCGTGTGCTGTCGCAGATGCCGGCGTGGCTTTCCCTTCTCCAGTTCAGCAAAGAAAACCAGTATAGCTCTTCTAAAGGGGTGCCGGGAAGGACCGGAGGGCTCAGCCCTGTCTCTGCCTGAATACCTGGAGCTCCCTGTGCAAGGTTTTCCAGGGTTTTCCCAAGGTGCCTCTCGTTTCCCCATTCGCTGCCATCCTGCAGCGCTCTCCCGTTGCCTAAAGGCCAGGTCTGTGCCTGTGGCTAACCTAAGGGTTGTTTAAACGGGGCTCCCATACGCTGTTGGCGCTCCCTGCATGCTGGTTAGCGCACCCCAAAAGCACAGGGCAGAGTCCCCGGCACAGCGGCGCTCGCCACGGGGAGCCCCGACGTTCCACGGCAGAAGCCGCGTGTTCTGTGCTCGAGTGACTTGGATTTGCGTCTGTCGCTTCCCGACGCGGTGTGCTGCGGAGCAGGGAACCGATCGCGCGGAGGAGAGAGCCTCCTCCTTCCAGAAGAAATGTCGAATCTGTGCTGCATCCCCACCTCGCACGTGACACGCGCCACGGGTGATGGCTTCCCAGGGAATGCTGTGATTGAACTGGTGCCTGCTCTCTGGATGGAGGCATGCGCTGCTCTGGGTGCTTCTGCTTCTCTTTTATGTTCTTTCCTTTAATTTGAGTTGCTTTTCCTAATCCTTTTTTAAGATTTATTTTTGCTCTCGCTGACCGACTTACCCTTAGCATCAACCCCTTAATCCCTGTCTTCTCACAGGTCTGGCCCGAAGGGTTTCAATCTATCTTGACAGAAGTAAACAGGGAGGTGAGTGCTTTCTTTCCTGTTACCTATGGTCAGCTGGGTGGGACGGATCTCCTCGTCTGGCTTCGGGTTGGTTGGCTGGTTGGTTTTTTTGGCATTGTTTGAATGACTGCTTGGTCCTTGTGGTTCCTGGAAAGCTTTGCTGCTTCTACCTCTCCCCTTCCTTGCCTCGTGCCTGTGTCCGTAACGGCCGTGAGAAAAGCAGGGAGGGTGTCTGGGCTCTCCGGGTACGCGTGGCCAAGCGCTGGGAAAAGGGCGTCTTCGTGTCAGCCCCTGCGCTTTCTGCCGTGAGAGGAGGCGCGGGGGGGATGCACAAGCCTCTCTTTTCCGGGCAGATTTCAAAGCATCCCTGCCTTTGAATGGCAGGTTCCAAACGTGGACCGCCATTAGCTAATGTGGATTTTACTGGGGTTCATTTGTATCAGACTTCTGCTGTACAGAGCACGTGGAAGGGAGAAGCTGGTGAATCTTTCCCAGGAGGCTTAGAATAGCGGACTTTTGGCAAGGATGTGCCTAATAAATTTTACAAATTGTGTTCTTTCACGTGGAAGGAAGGTGAATGAACTCCCCAGCCTCCACCTGTAGAAGCCAGCGCCGTGCAGTGTCTGCGTTGCCCTGGAGCCCGGCCCCCTCCTCTGCTGCCGGGGCCTTTGGGGGGGGGCGCAGACGGCGAATGCATCAGGGCCGCTGCGCGTGCCTGCACGTCCGCGGAGGTCAATGGTGATGCAGTCATCTTGGGGTATTCATCAATTATTCATAACTGCTGACGGATGGAAACTCAGAAATCCACTGGCAAGCGGAAAAGCTCGAACCAGCAAGCCTTGGCCACAGGGAATTCCCCGCGCAGTGAATGGGGTGCCCCAACAGCCCGAGGCCATACCAACCGCTGCCGTGCCGGATCGATACCGCCGATGGCGAGCGGCCGTGCTCTGGCCCAAGCACACAAACAACCCTGAATCAATAAAAAGCACTCGCCGGCATTTTCTGGCCGGGTGTTCTCCTAGTGAAAAAGGCAGCAAAAGGATTCCTGCCCTCCCACTGAAGACGTCTTAAAGATGTATGAGATGAGCTACGTGCTCGACAGAAAAACGCATCAGCAATATTTTGATAAAATAGACTCGTTTTGTCCCTAAAGCACTGGGAATCTGTTCTTGTCTCCTAGGCTTCTGTGAGGAGTTTTTACCGAAAGAAAGACGGGGGACTGCCTCTTCGGGCTGGTTTTAGGCTGGAATCACTGGGCAGCGCTGTATTGCAGATCCGCAGTAAATTAGAGAAAGACCAATGGCTTAATGGTCCAGGTCGTATCAGGCTGCTGCGCAAGTCAGCTCGGGAATCCCTGAAGCTCGCGTGAGCACGGAGCGAAGTCTGCAGCAGCACGGGGAAGGCAGCTGAGCTAGCGGGAGCCTGCAGATGCGGTAGCCTGACCCTCGGCCCGGGCGGCTTCCCCCCCTGCTCTGCCAGGGCTCTCCTGGGGCATCGCAGCACTCGGCTGCGTCGCCTCCATTGGCGTAACTGCGATACGAAGGAGGAGGCGGTGTTAACACGAGAATGTACATCTGACCTGTGCCCCCCTCCATCCATCGCTGCCTCCCGGGGGTTGTTGGTGCTGGCGTGCAAACAGCGATAATCCGTCTTACCTTGAGAAAATTTCTACTAATGCCAAGCAAGAAAAAATAAGCACATGCGTGCCAGTTCCCTGCTTCCTTCCTGCTCTCCTGGGGCTTCCGAAACAGAGGGAAAGGCATCAAATACCCGCTCTGCAGAAAGCCAGGACTGTGCCCTCTGGAGGCTCCGCTCTGCTTCGAGCGCTGCTGACGCTGCTGGCAGCAGTTGGCAACCCCGGCGGGCGAGGGCGGAGAGGCGCCTCGGGGCAAATAGAAGTTGGCAGCTCTGGAAGGGAAGTTCTCCGGGG
The DNA here is from genome assembly GCF_000687185.1 of Egretta garzetta. Taxonomy (NCBI): domain Eukaryota; kingdom Metazoa; phylum Chordata; class Aves; order Pelecaniformes; family Ardeidae; genus Egretta; species Egretta garzetta. The sequence continues at coordinate 105,344 of NW_009258478.1, read as the reverse complement.
GCTGTGGGGCTGCGTTGCTGCACGGGGCGGCCTGCAGCAGAGGGGAGGCTCTGACCCACAAAGGAGCTGATCTGGTGATCAAACGCAAACAGAGCTTACGCCGGAGAACGAGGGGAAAAGAGAAAAGCGGAGTCAGTCTTTCTGCGTGTCCGCGGGGGCTGGTGTCTTGTCCCTTAGGAAGAAGGAGTTTGGGAGAAGCCTCCTATTTCTGGTCCGATTTTTTAATGGCAATAAAATAATTGGAGAACTTGCAGCTCCGGGGGTTTGCGTTCTTTTAATTGGATTCCCAGCGTCACAGCTGCTCTTCTCCCTTGCTGCGCGTGGTCCTTGGCAGAGGAAGAGTGACGCCTTTTGCGAGGATGTTGTAGAAATTCACGGCGCGTAGGTCATACGGCCCCCCCCGCCTCCTGGAGATGACGGCAGCGACGTCTCCTCGCTCAGCCAGGCGGGCCCACGGATGAGAAATCATCAGTCGGAATCCGAGGTGCTTCCGCGCTGGGTTGGGTGCAGGTATCCCTGGTTTCGCTGAAACGCCAAGGGCGGGCTGGCCACGTCCCAGTGACGGTGGAAATGGGTGCAGACCCTGGGAATGCAGCTGCTTGCGAGCCCGGTGTTGTTTATCGACCCTTACACAAGGGATTATCCCATCCAGACGCGCGCCTGTGGCTCAGGGTGGGTCCTGAGGGAGCAGCCGTAGGCGGTCGCGGCTCCAAGCGCTGTTGGCGCGCGGTGCCTTGTGCGCAAACCTGCCTCGTACGGAACTGCGAGGACTCGTGCGAAAAGACTGAAAAACAAACAAATAAAAAAAACAACCAAGCAAACAGAACAAAAAACCACCACAAACCTTTAAAAATTTCCTTTCCTGAGCTGTTGGAGAGTTTGTGGCTCATTTGAGAACATAATATTCCTTCGGGGGAAATTGTAACCTTAACTGATGAGGCCTTACAAGGAGCGTGGTGCTCGGGTGCCCCTTCCTGCGGTTCGTTGGCTTCCAACTACGGCGGTCTCGCTACCGGCCCTTCCCGGACAGCCGCGGCGGTGCCACGGCACTGCCCCTCTTCCTGCGGCTCTGTGAGCGGGCGCGAGCCTGGAAATGGGGCGCAGGGAGCGCGGAAGCCAGCCACCGGCTCGGGCC
>NW_009258478.1:98696-102937 GCF_000687185.1 Egretta garzetta | reverse complement strand
CAGGGGGCGCCGGCCGTAGGCGGTCGCGGCTCCAAGCCCTGTTGGCGCGCGGTGCCTTGTGCGCAAACCTGCCTCGTACGGAACTGCGAGGACTCGTGCGAAAAGACTGAAAAACAAACAAATAAAAAAAACAACCAAGCAAACAGAACAAAAAACCACCACAAACCTTTAAAAATTTCCTTTCCTGAGCTGTTGGAGAGTTTGTGGCTCATTTGAGAACATAATATTCCTTCGGGGGAAATTGTAACCTTAACTGATGAGGCCTTACAAGGAGCGTGGTGCTCGGGTGGTGGTGCGCGGGGCCCCCTTCCGGCGGTTCGTTGGCTTCCGGCTACGGTGGTCTCGCTACCAGCCCTTCTCGGACGGCCGCGGCGGTGCCACGGCACTGCCCCTCTTCCTGCAGCTCTGTGAGCGGGCGCGAGCCTGGAAATGGGGCGCAGGGAGCGCGGAAGCCAGCCACGGGCTCGGGCCAGGGGCTGGTTGCAGGGGTTTGCAGGGTACGAGGCAGAGAAGCACCTTGGGTGCCAAACGTGGAAGCCAAAACCCAGCAGGTGAACCGCGGTCGCAGTTGTAACATCCTGGCGAAGGACCGCTGTTAATTAAAAAGGAAATGATCGTTAGTATTAAGTCCCACGTTTGCTTCTCATCCCAAAATACCAGGAATTTAATATAGAAACGTGAGCCAACGCTGTATCATTTCCACCCCGAAAACGTTTGCTCTTACACAGAAATAGTTCAGCTATTTCTGGCTCCTTTCATACCGTGAGTGTCACCTTTGAATTGAACGTTTCACCATCGGAGAGCAGAAGCCTTCCCTGGTACACGCTCACGGACGCCTTCAAGTTGTGAACAAAGGCTTTCCTCCTTCTCAGACACATTGGAATTCTGGTCTGGTGTTCCCAGCCACATCCTGGGGCCCCCTTTCCTTCACCCACTTCTTCATCAGGGCATCGCCTGGGCTGCAGTGGGAGCGGATCCCCGGCACGGGGCTGGTGCCGGTACCGGCACGACCTCTGCAGCCAGGACCGGCCACCGTGCCGGGCTGCAGATGGAGCCAGCCCCATCTCCCGGCGGGAAGGTGCCAGGAGTTCTCCTCGACCGCAGCTTTTATCCAAATGCTCCGTTCCTTCGGATGCCTGCATTGTGCGGTGCCGCGTGAGCGTCCCGCACGCTGGGGCTGCCTAAGCCCACCCGCGGGCCCTGCCCGTCGCAAGCAGCAAAAATGGTATTTTGTGGTTTCTTGGGAGAATGAGGGGGCTGAGAAAGGGAAGATCCCTTGTTCTGGGATGGTCAAAAAGCTGCACTTTCCTCTTCTGGAGAGCAGAGGTGGTCACTTGCAGGGACTATTTCAGCCTGGCAAGACGGGCAGGACCCACACCGTACCCCAGCCTCACCTCCCTCCTTCCTTTCCCCCTGCGGGCTCTGTCAGCCCCTGGCTCGGGGCGAACCCTTGTCCTCTCTACCTGGTCATCTCTCACGGGAGATCTCTACCATTTCACGTCAAGTGAAACCCCTCTGGGGCTTCCTCCCTCGGTGAAACTCCCCCTACCCGCCTGGATGGCATCACTGAATGTCCTTGGTGCTGGAATTCCTGACCCAGCCGCCAAGGCAAGCGCTGCGACCGCCCATCGGCACGCCGCCTTCACCGTCTCTGTCGCCCTCCGTGGAAAAGACACCTGGGACCGCAGCAGGCTGGGGACTCGCACCCATCAGGCGGAGGGAAACCATTGTCTTCAAACTGGGGAATGAAACTGGAAAATTGGGAGCTTTAAAACTGCCGAGGAGCACGTTGCATGCTTGGCTCCACCAGCGGTGGTGGTGGTGGTGTCTGTCCCAGCCTGCCAGGTTTATCTGGTCACATGGGCCATAAACAAGATGAGGAACTCCTAGAAAGAGTCCAGAGGAGGGCAACTAGGATGGTAAAGGGACTGGAGCATCTCCCCTGTGAGGAAAGGCTGAGGGAGCTGGGCTTGTTCAGCCTGGAGAAGAGAAGGCTGAGAGGGGATCTCATCAACACCTACAAATATCTCAAGGGTGGGGGTCACGAGGACAGAGCCAGACTCTTCCCAGTGGTGCCCAGTGCCAGGACAAGGGGCAATGGGCACAAACTGAAGCAGAAGAGGTTTCAGTTGAACATGAGGAAAAACTTCTCGACTCTGAGGGTGCCTGAGCCCTGGCCCAGGCTGCCCAGGGGGGCTGTGGAGTCTCCTTCTCTGGAGATATTCAACACCCCCCCGGACAAAGTCCTGTGTAACATGCTCTAGGAGAACCTGCTTGAGCAGGGGGGTTGGACTGGGTGATCTCCCGAGGTCCCTTCCAACCCTTGCCATGCTGGGATTCTGTGATTCTGTGACTTTGGTGATGTTTATCATCTAAATCACCGCCTGCGTGTTTGCCTGGGATCGCTAGCAGCCTTCTGAGCAGCCAGGCAGTCCGAGGGCATGAACAGTTTGGCTGGCAAGGTGAAGATACAAGCTCTCAGCTGAGCGCCGAGGCCCGAATTCCCTGCGTGAGATGACGGACTGTCAGTAAACGTCAGCAATCAGCTCGGCGGCGTGCAGCAGGATCAGGATACAGCTTGCGTGCGATGCTTAGCAAGGGGAGATGGGCAAAATGTTTTATCCAAATCTGTGCAAAACAAGGTCATTGCAGCATCTTTGAAGAAAACTTGGTGTCCGTGGGATGCCTCGGTTGTTTCCTTTGTGCCCTCTAAAGGTGTTTGGTCTGGTAAAAAGTACTTATGGTGACAAAGAGTACGTTGGGGCAGGCTTAAATTCCCTGCTGCGGCTCATTCCTAGCAATAAATCGAGACAAATTCACCTTTTTTGCCTTCTGGATGAGCAAGTTGCGGAGTGGAAATACCGGCATCCCGCTGAAGGCGGCTGTGAATGGCTCGGAGCAGGAGTCTGCAGTCCTGATGCATCGCGGAGTGCTTTCTGACGCCAGGTCGCATGAGCTTATAAAATAATTCTCGGCACCAAGGTCTCGATTTGGCACGGACAAGAGGAGGAACCGCTGCTCCCGCGAGGCGAGGACGCTGCTCCTGCCTCGGCCCAAGGCTGAGCCCTGCCCGGGGAGGTGAAAGCAAACACAAGCCTGGGGTTCTCGTCTGCTCTCCTCACGTAGCGCTCCTGGGGTGCTTGGTTTGTGTTTTTAACGTATGAGTAAGAGTCTCCCTGGCAAAGCCGTAGGTTTGGGGTTGGTCAGTCTCTGCAGCATAAAAAGCAAAGGATAACTGGTGTGCAGGTCTCTGCTTTAAGCAAAATGTTTCTGCACTGCGGAGGCGGCACGGAGGTACGACGCAATCCCTGCTAGCTAAGCGTACAGGAGCTGTTCCTCGCAGATCTCCCCCGCCGAATCGGGGGTCGTCGCTAGCCGGTTCCCGAGTCCCAGTGCCGGGTTTGTACTGATGTGTGGGTGCTCGCTGCTTGGGAGGGCCGGCTGGCTCGATGACTTCTGGACGTCTTATTCCCCCCGCTGGGAAAGGAGGGGCCGTACGCTTGCCCTTCTCCGGGAATCGCCGTGCCGGCTAAGTTGACGAGTGCACGCAGTCAACCAACCCGTCTGTAAGCGGGTGCCCCCCTCGGCTCTTTGGGGGATAGAAGCTCCCCTGCCATTCTCTCACAGCACACACAGGGACATCTTTCTAAACTTCTCCCAGCAATCAGTTTGTGCCCTCAAAAATGAGGAGCCAAAGCTCTTGTAAACGTGTTTTAGCTCGTGTAATTGCAGAACGTTCCCCTCCTCGTCTGTCGGTGTAGCAAATTGGTTTTTACTCCTACCGAGCTCCTTAGTTCAATATCTTCCAGCAATGACTTTGCTATTCCTTGATTAGAAGCATCTCCCCTTAGCCGCATATTTCTGTTAGAATGAGGAGTCACGGTAAGTGCTCCAGCGGCGCGCGGGTCCTGCTGTGAGATGTCACCAGTTTAGTCTACTGCAATCATCGTTTAAGCCCGTGTGCTCGTAAAGTGGTGGCTAATTGCCCTGCCTGCAGGGGCACCCCGGGCTTTTCCAAGCACTTAAGCTAGCCAAGGGGTCAAAGACGTAATTTGGACCCGAATCCAGGACTGGCTGATGTGGTCCCGTTTGCAGGATGTATGGATGCGTGTGTATGGGATCTTAAATTTTCTCTAATAGCGATGGTTTCTGTCAGACGAGGTCACGAAAGCCGCTGTTCTAATTAGCGCAGCTCCGCCCGTGCCGATGCGGAGACATAATTTGCACGCCCCTGTGTTTTA
>NW_009258478.1:97822-98575 GCF_000687185.1 Egretta garzetta | reverse complement strand
TCCTCGTGTTTGTCCTGGTCACCTTCCCCCCCCCCGCAGCCCACGCAGTGAGTTACCCCGCGCGCAGCCGGAGCATCCGAGACTCGCTGTGAAATGCCGACAGGTTCTGGAGCTTCTGCTTCCCCGCTTCAGGGCCACGGTACCAGATAAATAAAAACACACACGTACCCCGTAAGCGCGTCAGGTCTTGTCTGGAAGCTGCTGCTGTCCCGGGCGGCGTGCAGTGGGGTTTGGGAAAGGTGAGGCTGTGAAATCCAGAGGCGAGCACCGGGATGCGGGTCGGGTTTCCTATTAGTGTGTGACTGAGAGAGCGTAAACGTCTTTGAGGAAATTTAGCGGTGAGTTGGGTTGGTGAGAGAGGATTCAGACTGACTGCGGCCGTCTCCGCTTCTCGGGGAAGCGCCGGAGGCAATTGCGGAGAACGCTGCTCGCGTACCTGCCGGCCAGGGGTCTGTTTTCAGGAAAGCTGCATCCACACAGAGAGCACTCACGTCCCTGCTCGGCCTGCTCCCGCGTCGGGACCCCAGTGCTCAGCAGGACAGAAACGGGAGCGTTTCCCAACCGTGCGCTGGCGACGGGCTGACGGTGGAATTGTTGCCGGCTTTGGCTGGTCTGACTCGGGTCGGAGGTTTGCTCCGTGTTGTCTGGCCCTGGTCTCAAGGGACGAAGATGCCTGTGAGCCTCCCGGCAGCTCTCGGCATCCCCGTGGCTCCCCTCCCTCGGCATCCCCGTGGCTCCCCTCCCTCGGCATCC
>NW_009258478.1:96979-97657 GCF_000687185.1 Egretta garzetta | reverse complement strand
TCGGCATCCTGGTGGCTCCCTGGGGGCTCTGCCGACCCCGGCGCTGGGGCACCCCAGGCTGCTCCCGTCCCGCCTCTGAGACGAGGCAGCAGGAAAGCGGAATTTCAGTCGTGCGTACCGTTCCGTGCGCTGTAACGGGGAAAAGACGCTGCGAGCGCTGACGTCAGTCGCGATCAAATCAAAGTTCCCCAGAAATCATAAGGAGAAGCAGCTGGTCTGTGAGAAGGGAGGCACCATGCTGGAGAAAAAAGGAAGACTAGTTTTCAAAGCTTCTAGAAATTAATTACTCTTCGATGAACATTAATTACGACACTTTGACCCTGCAATGCAGGATAATTAAGCCTATGTTAATCTTAATTACTTTCACGTACTATTTTTCCTATGTAAATTAGCAGAATTCAGGAGGTGAAAATCTTTTAAATTAGGATGATTAATGACTGCACCGAGAGCATCTAAAACCACGTTGTTTCTTTTTTAATTGCCAAGATTGGTTGTGTTGAAATGCGAGTGATTGAAACTCCCTGACTCGGCAGCACCGAGAAGGTGAAGTTCAGCGCCCGGCGGGGCGATCCCAGCTAAGGACGGCGCCTTCCCGCTCTTTGAGCTGCCAAAACGCGTGCCTGCGGCCGCGCCTGGCCCACACCTGCAGGACCAAGCGCTTCAGTTGCGCTTCTGCCC
>NW_009258478.1:86576-95111 GCF_000687185.1 Egretta garzetta | reverse complement strand
CAGCAGCTGGGGAAGGTGAACGGGCACGGAAGCAAAAACGGGATTGAAGTGTGGAATCGGCTCCGGCGGCTCTCACGCGCCTCCTGATTGTCGCCCTGCTTTTTCGGTGCTGCTTAGGGGTTGGTTTTTTTTTTTTTACCCATTTTAATTGAAAATGTTTTTCCTCACAACAGGCGCAGACGTTATTCCACGCAATTCTTTTGCCCGTAGCGAGCAGGAAGGGGGAAGGCAGAGCGCACCGCGTGTTCCAGCACAGCTCTCCTTGCGAGCTCCGGTCTCCTTTGCCTGTGCCGTTGTTTTTAGCGCAGGCGGTGTCTGGCGTCTAACGCGATGACCTGAGCCTACCAGCCGCGCGTCCCCGGCGGGGCCCCGACCTTGTTCAGGAGCCCCCGAGCTGCCTCGCCACTGCCCGCGGCCAAGGGGGAGGTGGCGCTCAGCTTGGCCCATTTGTGACCCCCCCCCGGGGCTCTGCAGGGCTGCAGTCGTGGCCCTGAGGAGGAAGAGCACCAAGTGTTTAAAAAAGAAAATTAAAAAAAAAAAAAAAGAAGCTGAAAGAAATGGGTTTCATCGATGATAACTGGAGCCATTCCGGGTAAAAGGAGCTACCTTCTGGGAAAATCATTTTATTGTTTCTAGGGGCCCAGTAAATTTCTGTCTGGCACAGACAGAACAAAAAAAGCAAGCTCCTTTCACGAGAGGCGTTTAAATAACTTCCTAGGACTTATTTGGGTGTCGATCTGCTGCACAAGAAGGGCTGATACCTTGCAGCTTTGCACCTTTTTTGCACGGGCAGTATTACCCGTAGCATACCGTATGCTTGGGTTTATACGTGCTGTTATACGCGCCGGTACGACGTTTTGCCCTCTAGAGGTGCGTGTGTCTGCCCCCCCCCCCCCAACCACCCCCCCCCCCCCCTGCCGCTCCAGCGGCGTTCACAGCCTGCGCATGTTTATGGAGAAGTAACTCCTCTGGCCACGTATTTCAGCTAATTAGATATTCTTAGCAGAGAGTAATATTAACCCCTCCTTCCCAAAGCAGACCTTGCCTCCGTTTGGGTTTACAAAGCTGAATGATGTGCAAAAGCTGGTTTTTGCTGGAATTCCCCCCCTGGGCCTGGCTCTTTGGGTCGATCGGCAGGACTTGTGGCTCCAACGCACGGCAGCGGCAGTGACCGTCATCCCCAGGGTCACCCCCCCGTCCCTTCTGGTTGTGTCCAGAGAGCCTGAGGGAAAACTTCACACTGAGACAGTGTCACGGTGTTCTGAGTGATGGGTGAAGGCTTTGGACTGATTTACAGGGTGGGGAGAGGAGGAGGAGGAGGACATGGGGTCCATCTGGTTTGGCACCTTGACACTCGTGCCTGCTCTCCGGGGCTCTAGACTTGAAGATGCGTCATGGTCTCAGCTTGGTTTTTGTGTGCTTTCTCCTAGGATATCCCCACCGGAGCCGACAGCTGTGTGACCAGCCTCTCGTGCGATTCCCATCGTTCCTTAATCGTGGCGGGGTTGGGTGACGGCTCCATCCGCGTGTTCGACAGGAGGATGGCTCTGAGCGAGTGGTAACCGCCCTTCCTTCCCGGGTTTGGTGGGGTCCTCACACGTCCTCCTCCTTCCCTTCAAAACGTTTCTCTGCTTGTTCCTCAGCCGTGTCATGACCTACCGAGAGCACACGGCCTGGGTGGTGAAAGCATACCTGCAGAAACATCCTGAAGGCAACATCATGAGTGTCAGGTAAGAGAGGTTTCGCTGTTTGAGCTCTTTTCTTTTAAACAGGGTTTGCTTTTCTATTTAAAATCTGCCTCTGGTATTTCAGGAGCGAAGAGGGAAAAGCTCTTTAGTTGGACGTTTGGTTCAGTAATTAACTCCTGCTCTGAACTTGGGGGAGAGGAGGCAAAAAGAAATGTGAAGCTTTCCTTGGAAGCCTGTTAGTGAGGTTTGAGAGTAAACACGAAGGCGTCTCTGCTGAAATCACTGTCACGAGGCGTGTGAGGGAGGAATCGAGTGAACCAGAAACCTAAGCTAGATATAGTATATCTTATGGTTGTTCTTTATTGCCAGCATCTCCGTGGGGTCATTTGAGAGAGAACATGAGAAGGAAGGTTGATGTTGCATCTGTCGGGCATATTGCTGCGCCGGATTGCTTTGCTGTCTAGCAATTTCCTACACAGAAATCCATTTCTGCTGCCTGGTAAATACTGCAGAGCGAGCAGCATATACTTACTGGGCCATTAAAGAGCAGCAGAATATAATTTATTGTCACAAAGCCACTGTTTGCACACAAAGAGGCTCTTTTTCTTGATTACAAAACGAAAACAAAACATAATTTTCTGGGATTCAGAACATTCCTGAGGTGGGGGCTGGGCCAGCAAAAATGTATTAAGACTTTCAGGAAGGGGATTATGCGGTGCAGCTGCCAGATTTGTCGAGCTCACATATTAGAGTTTTTAATCTTCCTTCCTGTAATCCTGTCCCAGCAATCCCGGGGGTCAGGCCCGTACGCTTGGCCAGCCTGGGTCTGAAGGCTCGCTCTGCCCCTCTCCTCGGTGCCCTTCTCAGCCCGTGGTGCTTTCTCTTGGGGTTGAAGAGGTATGAGAGAATGTCGTACCTCAAAGGACAGGTCCAGTCTCATCCCAAAGGGATGATGTTTGTCGAGAGAAGCCACCTTGCTCTCCGTTTCTCCCAGTTCACTCTCGCCTTCGGTTGACGGCAAGATCCAAGAAGAGCAAATGTTAGGACGTAGCGAGGTCTCGCTCCAGCTATTTCCTGAAAACCTTGAAGGCATCTCATTGCTTGTGACCCTCAGAGAAACTTCTTCTCTGGACCAGAGGCAGGAGTTTGTAAGGCAGGGCTGTGGCTCTGGGCCGGACCCTGCGCCTCTCCGTTGTCCGCCACTGGTTCACCACGTCGCGCTGCGCTCAGCCGCTTTGGTCTGTGCGATGGTGCTTCTCATTAACTGTCAGCTCTGCTTTTACCAGGCTGCCAGCGTTGCTCGAAAAGGTCCTTAACCACCCTCCGAAGATCCTGGTTTGGTAGCGTAGCTGTTGGCTTGCTGTTGCCCGTTACTGTTCAGCTGGGACGTGTTTGCCTGTGCAGTCCCTCGCCACAGAACTTCACTTCCATTTTAAAGCTCTTGCCTGGTCTTCCAGTACACTCAGAACCATTTGCGAGTCCTGGCAAGGTTCAAAGCTTTAAATGAATTTCCTGTACATTTGATCTCTCTCAACATTGCCATCCTGTCCTTAGGACCTAAATCAACCTCAGGTTTGATTTGTCTTGAATTGAGTTGTGTGACAGATGGAGTTGCAGCTTCTCGTAATGCTGTAAGCGATCCTGTATGACAGCCTTCCGTCAGCATTCGATACTCCAGAGGTAAAGAAACCGAAGGCAATACGCTTCCTTATGCTTCCCTTAACTATGGGGTGACTCACGGTTGTATGGCCATCGGTGCCTTGGAAACAAACTGTAACACCTTCAAAGTTGTGGTGCCCAAAGCCTCACATCTGCTGCCAGCAGAACAAGATCGGATGAGCTAATTTTGAATTTCATTTGCATAGGAGACTTTTCACAGAATCATAGAATGGTTTGGGTTGGAAGGGGCCCCTAGAGCCCATCCAGCCCAACCCCCCTGCAGTGAGCAGGGACACCGCTAACCAGATCAGGTTGCTCACAGCCCCGTCCAACCTGGCCTTGACTTTTCTGTTTGTCTCTCTGTACGTCAGTTGACCAGTCCCCTACAAGGAGCTCGGAAGGGCAGATGTACCATAGCAAAATCTTCCATCCTCGGTCCCAGGGCTGCGGGAAAAGATGCACCCGCTTCGCATCTAACGGGGGATTCAGTGCTGTGCTTCGGGGAGATCACTTAAAAAAGAGAAATCATTGGAGTTCGAAAGGTGCTTGACCCACCAAGCACGATATCTTGCCATTGCCACCATTGCCTTCCCCACCCTCTCTTCCCTGATAAAGTCATCGATGGGATTGAGGCATCGCCCGAGCCTTGGCAGGGTTTGCCACGCCTGGCCCACAGCGTTCTTTGGACAGCAAGGGCCGTGGGCTGTGTCCAGGCGTTTGGCGTAGCGGGCAGTGCCGGCAGATCCCGTCTGGTTAGAGTTGCCTAATACAATTTCCCACTGTGAAAAGGAGAAGGAATTTGGGTCTGACGTGCAGCGTGGTGCATGGAGTATGACACGAGCAAAGGCCCTGGCACTCGGCGACGAGCTGTACGCGATGCACGCGGTAACGGATCGGTGCTGGGGGCAGGGGCAGAGCTGTGCGCAGCGCCGAATGCGCACCAAAGACACGCGGCGCCGGTGGGCGAGCAGCCGTGCTGGCGGAGGAGACCAGGCTGCGCGTCTTCTCTGGCTGCCTTCGCCGATCCAGGCGCTCAGCTCACAGGCGGGCACGTGGCTCGATTCCCTGGGCTTTCGGATCTGGTCTGGGCCTGACGTTGTGAAACTCCTGTGTTGGCAGTGTAAACGGAGACGTGCGGTTCTTCGACCCCCGGATGCCGGAGTCCATGAAGGTCCTTCAGATAGTGAAAGGGCTGACGGCCCTCGACATTCACCCGCAAGCCAACCTCTTTGCGTGGTAAGTTTTAGCTTCATCGCCTGCATCCCTGGACGGGCGGAGGGGGCAGTTTGTCTCTGCAGACATCATTCCTGGGGTTTTGTTGGGTTTGTTGGTTGTTCTGACCTCGCCACAAACGGCGCAGCTGCTTTCCCATCTTTGCAGCTCAGGAGTTTTATCCCTGGCATGCGTTAGTGAAACCTCTGCACCGGTGGCTCAAAGCGAGGGCGCGCGGTCTTGGGACTCCTGTGTCAGATCCCCGGGCACGTGTGGTTTTGGGCTCTGAGTAGGGACCAGCAAGTGCTCCACAGCCGCGTGTCCTGGGGCTGTCGGGGGATCTGCTCTCGGTGAGCGCGTGCATCCCCCCTTCATGGTTCTCCACTCGGTCCTGCCGTGTAACAGGTAACGGCGGTTCCGGCCCTTCTGTAAATCGCTCTGCCCCGAGGTTGCCAAGGTACGGTTCAAGCCAGGCTCCCCACGTACAGGGACTCACTGCCACTTCTCTGATAACAGGGGGGCTGCGGGCGGCGGCGGTGGTGTTACCACAGCATCCGCGGTGACCCCGTGTGCTCTTGATTCCCTTCCAGTGGCTCGATGAATCAGTTCACTGCGATCTACAATGGAAACGGGGAGCTGATCAACAATATCAAATACTACGATGGTTTTATGGGACAGAGAGTTGGAGCCATCAGCTGCCTGGCTTTCCATCCTCACTGGGTCTGTATTCCCTGGGTTTGGATTCTGGAATTTGCATGTCTTCATTAATGTCCGTGTCGGAAGGGGGAAAGGTGCAGAGGCTCCTCCAGCACAGAGGGAAGCTGCCCCAGCCTGGTCCTCTGGGGATGCTCTGAGCCTGACCTCGGCCCAGGTCCTTCAGGGCTTGTCCTCCAGGCTGTCCCAGACGACCACACCGGCGGTGCTGCTGGTTTATGATGTGGATAGAGCAGGATTCCCACCGGTTGGGCCCTTTTTACTGGCGGATCGACTTGATAGACTGTTCCCATTTCTTTCCATCGCTCTGGGACTGCAGCCTGGCGTAGCTCTGTAGTTCTCGCCACAGAAGTTGTCCGAGGTGAACTTGCCTGGAGCTTACTGGGGAGGTGCGGTCTCTCGCTTCCAGCACGCAAAATTCCCTGTGCTTATTTATTCCATGCCTCTTCTCTCGCAGACGGTAGGCTCACCCCTGCGCCTCTGGGGCTGCTTTTACGCTGCCTGATGTAAGGCTTTAGGAAGCCCTGATGCTGTGCGGGGGGAAAACCGCGCGTCAGAAAAAGGAGAGAACTGCAAAATCCGCAGGCATCAGCTGGGGAAGTCTAGAATGAATCAGAGCAGAAAGGCAATGTCGGGGTGTGTCACAGCCGAGGTGGCTCTGCCGTAGTCATTAGAGAGGGGAGCTGGTTGCTACCTAATTAGGAGGCAGGTGCCCATCTGCATTATGGACTTCTGCTCACCCCGGGGACGAGAATAAATGAAGGAGACTGGAAGCCTAAAAAACCAACGTGAGTGGGTGGGAAAAACAGGAGGAGGTTAAAGGCAGCACCGAGGCAGTTATTTCAGAGACCTGCGGATCCAGACACAAACGTTTAATATGTGATGGGGGAGAGTGGTGGGAATGGTGAGGGCCTGGCGGGGAGGAGGGAGGGGCGGTGCCATCCTGCGATCCGGCGTTAGCCGGGCAGGGAGGGGGGCGGCAGTTTTCCCCCCCTAGGTTAAAGGCAAGCTCGTCTCCTCCTCGGCTCTGAAAAGCCGCTTTGCCCAAAGCTAAAGAGCGATTTTGCTGTCCTGCGGTTCCAGGGATGGAGAAAGAAGTGGGCAATGATTTGAAATGTTTTGCCCTTTAAATAAGCAAGTGAACAGAGCCCTGTCCAGCCCGGGTCTCCGCGGCTGGGATTGTTCCTGGGCCTCTCGGGGGAGGCGATGCTGATTTTCCGGCCCGGCGACTGTTCCTAACTATCAGATTTGCAGTCATTTAGAGAAATTATGTTAGCGGTTGGCAACTAATAGTCACCATAATTTTTCCCCTCTGGCTGAAATGGGCATATAACTCACTGGGAGGATGTAGGTGCTGGCAGAAACGGCGTCAGAGCTGCGCTGGCAGATGCACTGGCGAGCTCCCGAGCATCCGGGCGTCACTGCTGGCAATGCCGACCGTGGCCGTGGCGCCTCTCGTCCCTGCGCGACACCTGTACCTCATCCCCGCTCTGCTCTTTCCGCAGCCTCACCTGGCAGTCGGCAGCAACGACTACTACATCTCGGTGTACTCAGTGGAGAAGCGGATCAGATAACGGCTGGCGGCAGCGGCACCGGAGAAGGGAGTCCCAGCGGGCAGGGCCGTGTCTCACCCATGATGTACATAGTGAAATTATCGACTTGAATGTTTAGTGTTGGCTGCTGCTGCAACCCATAACTTGAACATATTTTTTTTTCTGACTTAGCTACTGATGATTTTGACAAGGGGAAGAGAGACAATCTCCTTTTTTGTTTGTTTGTTTGGGTTTTTTTTTTTCCCCAGCTATATCCTCTAAAAGCTGCAGAAAAGGAACATTTTATTTTTGTTTCCAGTGGTTGGCTTCTCTGTTAGAAACACGGCTCCTGAGCTTGGAGGGACTGGATGAGGCAAGACCCTTGAGCAGGGCTTTTTGGTTTAGTCTTTGTTTCTCTGTTTTGCTGGAGCGTAGGTTGCTTTAAGGACTGCGGTCAGGACTCACCTACAGCTCTGTGCGCTCGACCAGACCAGGGGACCCCTCCAGCTGCTGCCTACCCCGTGCCAAACTGAAATTCCTCCAACGGGGCAGCGAGACCCGAGCTGTCCATCTGCAGAACAGCGTACGTGCTCCTGCACCGCCCGAGCCTGGGCAAGGGAGGTAGGAGAGCGTCTCCTCTGCACGGACCCTGTCCTCTCCGGTGGAAGCAGAGGCAGAAGGCGACTCGGTGGCAAGGGGAGGTGGGGATCCCGAGGACAGGGGCTTGAGGAGATGACAGGAGCCAGGCAGGATGCCGCCGTACCGTAAGGTTGCACGTATAGGGAGAAGAGGAAAGAAAGAGAACGGACATCTCCAACGTCCCAGCAAGCCTGGAGCAGGTCACTCACGTCACCACTTTCCACCCACGCACACGGTGCTGGTGGGGAGGTCTGGGGTATCGCGGTCACTGTCACTTCCACAGTCACTGTCCTTCTGCCCACGGGGAGCTCCACGAGCAGCCCGGGAGGCTCCAGGTTCAAGCCGCGGGCTTTCATGTCGCTCCAACGCGCTAATATTCAGCAAGGTGATGGTCAGGAGAATTTGCACACTTGCTGCTGTGCGTCTGCAGCTGCACACGTTGTGTGGCCGTGGCTCGTCTGTCTGTCCCTGCAGAACTGGGCATGTAACCACACGTGGTCTGAGCACGAGAGTCACAGAAGGAGGGGGCAGCAGGTCATCCTGCTTTGAGCAAAACAGCTTCGTCCCAGCTGTCTAGGGAAAAGCTTGCTCCATCTTCCACACCTTCCCTGTCTGAATAATGAATGTTTCTGTCCCTTGAAATCCATGGTGGGTGTGGGGAAGGGGTAGGCAGAGCCAGAGGGCAGGTTTCTTCCAAGTGGCTGCTGCCGAGGTGCGGTTTAGCTGGCCGAGAACAGAACTTGCACTGTGCAAAAACCACTGCAGCGACAAGGGTTGACCTGCTGCGTCCAGAAGTCCCCGGTTTCCCTCCCAACCGGAGCCACGGAGTCTGCAGGCTCCCAGCAAACTGCCAGCGATGAGGCTCACCGCGAAGGAAATGCCGAGGGAAGGGGTGAGAAACGTCCTGCGGATGGTGGCTTCGCCCCTGCCGTGGCGCCTGCGGAGCGCGTCCGACCCGTCACTGCTCCGGAGGCACCAGATAATCTCCTTTCCTCTACGCGTGGAGGCCGCCGGGCCACGCAGGGCTCGTGGAGTTGGCTCGCTGCGGGGAAGCGGCACGCCAACGCCGTACGCGCGTCCGGATACTGGCT
>NW_009258478.1:80798-83572 GCF_000687185.1 Egretta garzetta | reverse complement strand
GTCTCCTACGTCTTGTTTTGAGCGTGCATCCCAAGCCTGTTGCGCAAGGACTTTGGTTTGCATCGCCACGGCACAACGGGCCCAGCGAGGTCCTAACTCACAACAAATATACCTGAATTTTCAGGTACCAGGCAGCAAATTTATGGTTCATTTGCTCATCCTTCACAGGAGCGGCTCAGAGCTGTCCTTTCCTTTGCACGTGGGTTTTTTTCCTCTTTTGGAGAAAGCGCAAAACCAAATATGGCTTTGCTGTGATTCTTTTAGGCTTATTTGCTTTCATCTGTGCTGAGTTTTCCTCCTTCCGTTTTCCTTCAGCAAAGCCATGCTCTTGCTAAAGAAGAAGCGTTACCAAGAGCAACTTATAGATAAAACAGAAAACCAAATCAGCAACTTGGAGCGAATGGTAAGTGAGAATCAGTCGCTGCAGGCGGCGGTGGCCCGCTGTGCACACTCGGTACGAGCCTTTTTTCCTTTTGATTGTGTGGAATTGTATTTGAACTGCCAAGTCCTAACGGGGGCTCAGTCCTCTGTCCGAAGGGCAGGCGGCTCTCGGATCATACGTATGCCCTGACTCCTCCCGAAAGAACCAAGCGGCACGTACAGTTTGGTCTGTAGTGCAGGTTTTGAAGTAAAGACATGGTTTGTAAATTAGTAAAACTTCAGTCACGGTGCGGACAGCTGCGGTAGGAGCTTCCTCGGGCTTGGAGCTTCCTCGGGCTTGCCTCGGTACCTTGATTGTAGAAATGGATGTGTGTGTTCTGGGGTGGCTGTGGAAACTACGGCCTCAGCTTAGGCTGCCAGCAAGAAAATCAGTTAAAGGGCTGTTGGTGCGTGTTTGCAGCTGCCTGCGTTCAGGCTTTTTGTGTGCATGTTTCTTGCTACGGGTATGACTTAAGCCGCTGGAGAAACGGCTCTTGACTGATTTCGCCGTGCAGTTCCTGTGGGGATCTCGGCAGACTGAGTCTGGCTAACAATGGGAGTGTGACAGCCTGTGATGCTTCCCCCTCTCCTTCCCGTTTCAGGTCCAGGATATTGAATTCACCCAGATTGAAATGAAGGTCATCGAGGGTCTGAAAATAGGCAATGACTGTCTGAACAAAATGCACCAGGTACGGGTGGGCAGGTCAGCTGAGCGCACCGTTGCCTCGGAAGAGGCAGAGTCCTGGGTGTTTGTCACTGTCTTCCTGCAGACCTGGCTCATGCAGGGATTTTTGGCTCTTTTCTTCAGGTTATGTCAATAGAAGAAGTAGAAAGGATAATGGGTGAAACCCAAGATGCTGTGGAGTACCAGAGGGTACGGACTGCGTGCGTGAGTGGGCGTGGGCAGAGGCAGCCTGCTGTACAGAGTTTCTCTGACGTGCACTATGTCCCCAGCCTTGCTTTAGGGGCGGTCGGATAGGGAATTAAATCTGAGTTGCCTGCAGAAAAATTGGCTTTGCTCGTTTTCTGAGTACCCCTTCACCCCATGCTTACGTTGCTCCCCCCAGAGCACACACGGTGCTGTGAGCCACGGAGCTGCCTCTGCTATGCTGTTGTTGACTGGAATATGTCTTTTCCTCTCCTTCACAGCAAATAGACGAGCTGCTGGCTGGCAGCCTGACTGAGGAAGATGAAGATGCCATTCTAGAAGAATTAAACGCTATTACTCAGGTAGGACTAACCTGATGTAATTATCTTCAGTCCACACTTTCAGAAAGCTGTTTGTAATAGGGGAGGCTGTATCTTCTCCCTCACTCTCGATAACGTACCCGATTCTGCCAGAGATCTCAATCAGACCAGTTTGTGCCCAAGTCCTGTGTCATCAAGGATCAAGCTAATCGCTCCACGCACGGGAGTCATTTAAAAATGGGATGCCTTTAAGGGTTGTACTTCATTTGCTGTCTGATACAGTCAGCCGATCTCTGTTCTTACTGGATATCTATTCCACTTCACCAGATGAAGATCTTGGAAGCCCTGGGTCACGCTCAGATAACAGAATTCAGTGCATGTTATCGTCCCTGCCCACCTCTGGCTCTTCCAAACACTGGTGTTGCTCGGCTTCACTGCAGGAAGTTTCCAGCCAGTGGAGACTGAGGTGGAGAGGCTCTGCAACTAGCACTGATTTGGGGAGACTCACAGTTAATACAGGGTCCTATTAAGTCTCATTTAACAATTAAAAAACCCAACCAAACCATGATGTTCTTTACCGGGCAGTACTGAAGCCCATCACCCGTCCTGCAGTCAGTTTGTGAAATCTCTCTTTGTTCTCTTCCCAGACTGTCCTTGCACAAAACCATGGTGCGTGGGGTTTGTCTCACGTGTTGTCTCTAATGTTCTTGCAGGAACAGCTGGAGCTCCCCGAAGTTCCTTCTGAGCCACTCCCAGAAAAGATCCCAGGTACGCTTCCTTTCCACGCTCTGCAGCTTTGGCTCCCATGCTTAGTCCTCAGCCCTCTCCTGTTGTAAGTGTTGTCCTAGCAAATGTGGAGGAACATAAACCTGGGTTAAAGCCCTGTTGGTCTGTGCTACGCAAGCTTCCCCCACGAAGCTCTGACAAACCCAGCCGACCCTTTACCGTACGAGGACCCAAGGCTCTCGTCTCCTTGTTCAGTCGGCATCTAGTCATTCCTCTTGGAGCTCCTTTTCGTGACATCTGCTGCTCCTCAGCCACACTTTGTACCCGCTGTGGGACTGCCGGCTGCCTTGGGACACCCGGCCTGTGTTCCACTGTGAAGCTCCCTGAGGAGCCCCTTCCTTGGCTCTCCGCTTGACCCCGGCAAGGCTTTCCCCCACGAC
>NW_009258478.1:76430-80777 GCF_000687185.1 Egretta garzetta | reverse complement strand
TCACAAGGAACAGTTATTTGTGACCACAGGTACTGGCATCTGCGCTGCACGGAACTGGATTTCGCTGAGGTTCGTGACTACTCACAGCTCTTGTGACCGTGCTTCAGGTAGCAGCGGTAATTTTGAACCAGCTGGGTGAGGATCACTGGAGTCCCAAATTCCAGGACTGTTGGAGCGTGAGCTCCGCACAACCGATGCTACGTGTCTGTCTGCTCCTGAGGGATCCCAAACCCCAGGGGGATCCCAAACCCCAGCGGTGGGGTTTGTGCAGCTGGGTGCGAAGGGGGAAGCGGGAGAGAGCTCGTGAAGCGGAGCGGCCAAACGGGCGCTCTCAGCCTGGTGAGGACGGAGCCTTCACAGGGCGTTACCAGCCGTCTGTCTGTCTGTCCGTGCTGAAGAACGGAGAGTGGAGCCTGCCCTTGGAGACAAACAGCGAGGCAGAGCGGGACTCAGCTGGGTGCCCAAAGCCAAACTGGTGAAGAGTCTCCTGGGGCAGCAGAACCCCAAACCATCGGTCGCAGAAGCTGGACGTTCCTGCTTGTGGAAACCAGGAGCTGTAAGAAGCCATTTCCTCGTGTGGAATCTGCCCAGGAGAAATCTGGGATGTGGGAGACAGGGCGGCTGGCTTCATTTTCGTGCTTGTTTACTAGTAAACATGGATCAGATGTCATCTCTCTCCGTTGGCAGCAGGGTGGCCAAACAGAACCCAAGCTGCCCTCGCTGCCTGCGGCTGACTGAGCCTCGGTCGGGCTCGTGTTGTCAGGTTGAAGGGACGAGGGGCAAAGCTTGACTTGCCCACCGCCCTCCGAGAAATGGCTCGCTGCCCTGGATCTGTGTCGCTGGGCCGGCGGCTTACTGAGGTTGCGTTGGGTACGTTCTGAAACCGTTTTAATTCTTCAAGTGCCATGAAAGAGGGGCATGCTGGATATGTGGAGTTGTTCATAACAAACTTTTATTGGTTCAGGTGCTGTGCAAGCATTTGGTGCTCTCTGGAGGAGTGGATTACGAGTCCCAGTTCTTCCGCAGGAGATGGCTGCAGATGATTTGCGTTCTCTGTTTCTGTAACAAGTTTCTTTTTCTTCCACAGAAGCGTCACCCGTCAAGAACAGGCCAAAACCAGAACTGGTGGCAGCGTCTTAACTCCTGCTTCTGGGGATTCCCCCACATAACTTTCACCCAGGACAGTTTGCCATCCCAGCGTGTGCTGGGAACAAGCAATGCCTCAGCAGCATCCCAGCTGTGCTGGGCCGATCGTGGAGCAGGATTCCCTGTGCAGGGTGGGGAACCTCAGCTGATTATTGCTCTTGTATCAAGATTATTTTCTAGTGCTTTCTTTTTTTGTAACTTAAATTCTGAACTCACTCAGCTGCGCTGTCTCGGGATTAAACAACAACTCCAAAACTTCCGAAGCCAAATGCTTTCTTTAGGTTTGATTTCAGTGGCAAATCTGCCTTTGCTCGGACGGAATCCCCAGGAAGCCCCACCCTGGGAGCCGTCCTGTGTTTGAACCGCCTGTCCTGGACGTGGGCTGGGTGAGAACGAGCCACTGCCCTCGGGAGCCCCCCGGGCTGTGCTGGTGTCTGCACTCCTCTCATCCCTTTGCTTTTCCTCTTCTGATTCTGTCTGTGGAAGGGCTGCCGGTGTCTCTTGTCCTCGTGTGAATCGGACTGGCCGGCGTGTGCGAGGCTGCGACGGGGCCCGGGCGGTGCAGGCAGCCTGGAAGAAGGCAGCAAGCCCGAGCTCCCGCAGGCAGCACCGCTTTGTGCTAGGGGTTGCAAACGGTTCCGTCAGCCTTGTGTGAAACCAGCTGACGCGCCGGGGTGTTCCATGCGAGCAAAGTTCAGCGCGATTGCGTGGCTTGGCGTTGCTGGCAGCGGCGCCGGTTAGGGGAGAAGCCCGCTCGCCCTGCGAGGCGGAGAGCTGGCCTTTGGCTGGGCGTGAGGCGGGGGCGGTCAGTGACGATTCCCCTTCAGATCCCGCTCTGCCTGCCTGCCTCCGGTAACCCATGGTGCTGGGGTGACAGAAATCTGATCAGCCTCTTAAAATTACAGCAAGGAGTCTTCTGCCTGCGTTACGAGCCGGGCGTCCTCCCTTGTTGGCTCTGCACCAGCATCAGAGTTCACCCTTGCAGCGTTCAGATGGGCTGAGATTGATTCTGCCTCCAGTTGCCAGCTCGTGTTTGGTATTTTCTCATAGGGTTGGAGACAGGAAAGGTCAGGCTGGGGTAAACGTGAGGCTCGTTCTGTAGCAGACGTGAGGCCTGAAGCTTCTTAAATCAACCCCCCACAGACTGTGCTCCCTCAGTAGAGGGGAGCCCGGTTCCCTCCAAGCCTGCGCTGTGGGGGACGGGCTGGTGCTCAGCGTGCTGTAGCGGGGCGCTCAGGCCGGCGGGGATGATGAAGTGTTTGGAGAGCTGCCTGGCCAGCCAGGTGGCGGGCAGATTTAGCTGTTCTTGGAAGCAAGCTTACTTGCCAGCTTGCAGATGCTCTTCAGGACACTGCAGATCTTGATTTATTACGTTCTTGAAGCCACAACCCTTAATCCCTGTTCCTGTGACAGCAGAAGAAGGACCAGAGGGTCCTTGGAGACTCTGAGTGGCTGCCTTTGGGGTTATGTGATCTGGTGCTGGACAATAATAAGTAATCCCAGAGGCTGTGCCGCTCTCCGTGCGGTGGTGGGCCAGCAGCAGCTCTGGGTCCGAGTCACGCTTTCCGTGTCATCTCCGTCTGTTACGTTCCAAAGACTGGCCGGGGCATCCTCATCCTCCCGCGGGGAGCAGGGCCTGGACCGAATCCTCGAGGCGCTTTGGAGCTGCCTTGGTTTTGGTTCCAGTGCGCTCCCGCTTAATTAATGCTTCACAACAAAGCCGGGGTCCCGTGAGCCGCGTTTGCAAAGCAGCGTGACTTCAGCAAACCAAGCACCTCCTCTGCACCGCGCAGAGCGGGTTCGGCCGATCCCTCTGCCTGTGCTGAACGCGCCGGTCGCCCCTTTGGCTGCTCGCAACAGCCAAACCCTTCGCCCAGCTTTCGCAGCCGGAGCTGGAACGGGGCAAGGCTGGATCCTGTTGTGTGGTTTGGGTTTTCTCTGGGCAGGGCTGTTGCTCCGCTGTTACGTCCTGGCTGTCGTGCAGTGCGCGCTGGTGCCACCAGAGAGAGCCTTGCCTTCATTCTGCGCGGTGCTGTCCCTGGCCAGCCTGTGGAACGTTTTTTCTTCGAGGCTCCTTGGCTCCCTTGCATAGCTGGTGTCGATGTGTTTGCCCGGACCCTGTGCAGGTTGTGGTTCGCAGGGGCGAGTGCTGGCCTCCCCCGGTGAGGTCTGGAAGGGACCTGGCCCGGGAGCACGGCTTTTGCTGCTCGCGATCTCTGTAAACCCAACAGGGCCGGCACCCATCGCCGCGGCCGAGGAGGGAGAGCGCGCCGCCGGCCCTGGGCTCGTTTTCCTCCTCGTGAGCGTCCTGGCAGCGGGAGAGACGGGAGCCAACCGTCCCGGGGAAGCCGCGGCGAGGCCGGGGAGCTGAACCCCCGGTGCTGCCTGCGCTCCCCCGCGGCGCGTCCCTGGGGTGGACGCTGGTCCGGGGAGGGAGGGGGTTCGTGCTGAAGGGGTTAATGCAGCTCCTTGCGTTGGTTAATACAGTAGAGCGGCCATTGACTGACCGAACAGGAAAGTTTGCAGCAGATTGCCAACAGCTTCCTCTCCTAATCCCTGCACCAAACAGATTGTACTGTGTCTCCTCGAGAGGAAGAGCCCGGAGTGGGGCGTGACCTCCGTGTGCTGTAACAATAAACGATCTCGAATGGTTTCACCGATTCCTCTTCCAGCCTCGTGTTTTCACAGTAAATGTTTTGGACAAGCAAGAGTTGCCTTCCTCCTCCCTCCCCTTCTTACTCCCTGCTCCTGGGAGAGATGGGGGCAGGGAATTTCAGAACAGGCTCCGTGTGTAATAGAACAACAATCCTGTTTGCCCGGATGGCCCGGGAGGGCTCCTCGGTGGCTGGCAGCAGCAGTGCCCTGACGGCCGGGGCACGGCCCGCGGGTCAGGTACGGGGGGGCTGGAGGGGCGTTGAAGAGAGCCTGGATGTTCTCTTGTTGCTGCGAAGGCAGGGCAGCCCCCGTGCCTGCCCTCCTCGCCAGCGGGCCGGGAGCCGGGGGGCTGTCAGGCAGACACCCTTGGGGCTACCCCGAGAAAGGGCTTAGGGGGAAAGGGCTCTCCTGGAGGCAGGAGTGGGGGCTGGGTCCCAAGGTGGGGCGTAGCGCAGCGTCACCTTCCCCCTCGGTCCCCGAGAGCGACGCTGTGGGTGCGGGACAAGGGACCCTCACCCAGGATGTCTGAGCCCCCGGCTGGTGTTT
>NW_009258478.1:75226-76365 GCF_000687185.1 Egretta garzetta | reverse complement strand
CCCCGCCCTGCGCCAGCCAGGCCCACGGCGGGGGCTCAGCCCCCCCGACCTGTCCCTGCCGGAGGAGGTGCCGGGGTTCCCGTGGCCCTGGGCTAGCAGCTGTGCCTTGTTTTGGGATGTTTAATTAGCACTCCCTCGCACCCGCTCAGCTGCGGCGGAGGGGTGGGAGCCGGCGCCCCGCAGTGCGAGCTGAGCGTGGAGCCCTCCCAGCTGTGTTTGCCTTGGCCAGATGTTTCGTTAAAGAGAGGAGTGTCCTCCCTCCAAGAAAGTCGTCGAAAGCAACATCGCTAATTAAACCCTCGGGACTACAAGCGACCTCACGCTGCTTCCTCAGCCGCCCCGCCGTGCCCGGAGCCCCCGGCCCTGGCACAGCCCTGGCTCCTTGCCAGAGGCACCGGCGAGGTTTGGGCCACCGGACAAACCCCGGGGCAACCTCCCCCCCCCCCCATTATAGACATGGCGCGTGAACGCGGCAGTGAATTTCAGTCCCTCAGCTTCTACGGGAGCAGGGGATTTGTTTGCTCCTCCCGAACGCGCCCCTTGGTGCCAGACCCGGTCGCCGTGGCATTTAACGTGACCTGTGTGGCGACGCAGGGTCGTCACCGGGCGCAGGAGGCGGTGGCTGGGGGACAGCGCTCCCCGCTCCCCTCCGCAGAGAAGGTCCCCATCCCCGGGGGACACTGCCAGCGCCGACCCCCCCCTGCCACCATCCCTGGGAGCAACGCAGGGGGCTGGGCGGGGGGGGGACTCGCTGCCAGCGCTACGCAAGCGGCGTTGCCTTTAACGAGGCTCTGATTCAACATTGTCCAGGCGGCAGCGGGGCTGCTTGGCCTTTGTTCGGTCGCTCGCTGGGGCTTTGTTTTCTTGCTCCGCAGCCCACCCCCGCGACGCTCTGCGCGTTCCCTGGAAGTTGGGTGGGGGCAGAGGCCTCCTTGCCGCCCCGATGGCCTGGGAGCTTCTCCCCCCTCTTCGTTAAATGGCAGCAGCCCTTTCACTCGGCGTTTAATTGGATTGTGTAACGCAGCGACGCCGCGGCAGAGCCCTGGTAGTTTCTATGCCAACGCGGCTGGATGGCGGCGCGGCCTGGGGAGGCAGAGGGGGACACGGCTGCACCCCCCGACACGGCTGCGCCCCCCACT
>NW_009258478.1:74265-74762 GCF_000687185.1 Egretta garzetta | reverse complement strand
AACCCCAGCCCCCCCGGCTGCACGCTCAGCACCACGGGGAATCAGCCGCTGGCTCCTTCCTTTTCCCTGTTCACATATTTTAAGTGGCCTGGTGTCACGCTGAGTCACCAGCAGAGCGGTGGAAGAGGCTTTGGCAGAGAACAAGCCTGAGTTTTGATAGTTCAACTGTGGGAAAAAAAAAAAAAAATCGGCGCAATTTCCTAATTAGAGCAGGAACGGGAACAAAGCAGATTTGTTAGCAAGCTGCGCGGCTGAGTTCGGGAATGTGACCTTTGCTGGCTCTCGGTGCCAGACGGGAGCTGTCGGTGTATGGTGGTGCTTGGCAGTGGCTGAAATGCTTCAGCGGTGACTGCTCTGATGCAGGAAAGGCAGAATTCCACCTTCTGGGAGAAGCCAGACCCACCGCCAGATGGGTGGAAGGAGCACTAGGAAATGGTGGCTGCCCCTGGGGCACCCACTTTCGCTATTCCCCCCCCCCCAACCCAGGGCGGGTTCTC
>NW_009258478.1:73142-73999 GCF_000687185.1 Egretta garzetta | reverse complement strand
GCGCTCGGCACGGGCTCCCAGCCGGCAGCCGAGCCGCAAGGGAGGGCTGGTGCCGGGCTGGAACGGGCCAGTGCACGATTAATTAGCCAGAAGAGGAAACGAGTGGAGACCGGTCCCAGGGCTGTGCCTGTGCCTCTGAATGAGGAGAGGATGCTCCCGCGTGAGCCCATCCGTGCGGAAAGGCTGGAGACACCGTGCAGGGAGCTGGGTGGCCTTGGGATTGGAAGGGGAGCAGCGGGAATTCGGCGCTGTGTGCTTCAACCCCGAGAACCAGCGCTTCTGCCACGGCCCGGGAGCTGGCTAGGGCCGCGCCAGCCTGGCGGAGCCCATCGGCCGTGGCCATGGAGCGAACAACCGTGGCCAAGGGTAGCATGGGGCTGGGGTCTTGTACCACCCCCGAGCAGCGCTGGCTCCAGGGAAAAAGGCAGGGCCGGGGAGCGCAAGGGGAGAAGCGGGGCCTGATCCTGTCCCTTCTGCCTCCTCCCTGCGAGCTGCCCCGCTGCGACCGACCAGGGGGCTGGGCAGGGTGCGGAGGCAGCACCCAAGGGTCTCGCAGCACCCAGTGCCCCCGTGCAAGGCGTCGGTGCTCCGTACACTTCCCCGAGTTCATCAACGTGATGCAAAACCCCATCATGCCAATTATGCAAATCACATAAACGATTCCTGTTATTCAGAAGCATCCCCAGAGATCTCGCAGCAACCTGTAACAGCATTACTCACACCTGAGAGCGGGAGCTGGGGCAGCTGGGGGGCGAGAGGGGCACTGGGCTGCTCAGCAGCCTGGCGGTGAGGGGGAACGGCCGCCCCCGTCCTGTTGCGGGGCTCCCCCGGAGCGCCCCGCACCGCCCCCCCCCCCC
>NW_009258478.1:72113-72585 GCF_000687185.1 Egretta garzetta | reverse complement strand
AGCCGCGTCCTGAGGCCGGGTGCAGCTCAGCCCGGCGGCGTCCCTCGCCGTCGCAGGGCTGTGCGCTCCGACGCAGGGCTGCTGTGTCGCGTCGGCGAGCAACGCAGTGGCACAAATACCTGCAACCAGCAGCTTGCACTGCGGGGAGGCTCGTTCAGGTGCTGCTTCCAACGGGATTAGAGAAAACCTGCTCGGGATGTCGGGAGGCTGGTGGCTCCGCCGTGCCTCAGTTTCCTCCTCTGTGAAATAATCCTGACCCGCTTTGCCACCCGCAGCGCGTCCCGCTCGGCAAAGTGCGAGGCAGGAGCTGGAAATCGCCGTCGCCGCTGTTTCATACTCTGCGCTGGATTTCAGGGCTGCAGCTCCCACCCGGTAAAATAAGAGCCTGGAGTGTTCATCCCTCGCTAATCCTCGCTAAAGGGCTTTCCTCGGGCCGCTCGTTGTGCGCAGGGGGATGTCACCGGCCGAGAGC
>NW_009258478.1:70944-71973 GCF_000687185.1 Egretta garzetta | reverse complement strand
TGGATGGGGATAAGCCCGTCCTGCGCTCGCGGCTGGGTTGGTTTTGCTCAAACCCATGGGGCCGGTTCCCCCGCGCCCCCCAGATGTCAGAAAAATCGCATGTAAGTTATTTCAGAAATAGATGCACTCCTGGTGCAGCATGGAGAGGGTTCACAGCCGACCATGCCGCCGCGGCGGCGCGTTAGGGCTCTGATGGGGAAGCCATCTGCCCAGGACAAAAAGTCCGGAACTTTCCTGGTAATCTCATTAACAAGTTGACACTTGGAGGCAGGCGCCCGCCCTCAGCCGCGCTGCTCGCAGGGTCACCGGCGGGGGGCTGGTTTCATCCTGTCCTTTCGGTGCCCATCAGAAAGGAGAACACGAGGATGAAGGGCACTGGCCGCTGTCAGCCCAATGTGGGGTTGTGTCCCCGACGTGGGACCAGGCTGGGCAAGCAGCGGGGTTAGAGACGGAGGCGGCTTCTTCGACCTGGTCCAACTGCCCGCGAGGGCGCCCTGTTGGATGGGGATAAGCCCGTCCTGCGCTCGCGGCTGGGTTGGTTTTGCTCAAACCCATGGGGCCGGTTCCCCCGCGCCCCCCAGATGTCAGAAAAATCGCATGTAAGTTATTTCAGAAATAGATGCACTCCTGGTGCAGCATGGAGAGGGTTCACAGCCGACCATGCCGCCGCGGCGGCGCGTTAGGGCTCTGATGGGGAAGCCATCTGCCCAGGACAAAAAGTCCGGAACTTTCCTGGTAATCTCATTAACAAGTTGACACTTGGAGGCAGGCGCCCGCCCTCAGCCGCACTGCTCGCAGGGTCACCGGCGGGGGGCTGGTTTCATCCTGTCCTTTCGGTGCCCATCAGAAAGGAGAACACGAGGATGAAGGGCACTGGCCGCTGTCAGCCCGATGTGGGGTTGTGTCCCCACCGTGGGACCAGGCTGGGCAAGCAGCGGGGTTAGAGACGGAGGCGGCTTTTTCGACCTGGTCCAACTGCCCGCGAGGGCGCCCTGTCCCCTGCTCGGCCTCTCCTACTCTGGCGCCATC
>NW_009258478.1:70459-70834 GCF_000687185.1 Egretta garzetta | reverse complement strand
TGTGGGGTTGTGTCCCCGACGTGGGACCAGGCTGGGCAAGCAGCGGGGTTAGAGACGGAGGCGGCTTCTTCGACCTGGTCCAACTGCCCGCGAGGGCGCCCTGTCCCCTGCTCAGCCTCTCCTACTCTGGCGCCATCCACCTTCTTGCGAGGTCCGGAGGAGCAAAGCTGTGGCCACCCGGAGCCATTCCCAGTGGCCGCTCACCCACCCGTGCCCCTCGGCAGAATTGCCGGGGGGACACGGAGAGCAGGGGGGCTGTTCCTCCGTTTCCTCCTCTCCGTATCGGCTGCTGACACATCACCTTCAAAGGCACGAGGGATTATAACCCACCTTTGGTTTTTCCCTCTCCCCTGTGCCATGGGAAGCTTCTCCTCA
>NW_009258478.1:63753-64351 GCF_000687185.1 Egretta garzetta | reverse complement strand
TGCGCCAACAAAAAGCGCTCGGACCCCCCTCTGCCCCTCGGTTACCGCTGGAGTTTGCAAACCCCTCGCTTTGTTGTTTCTTTTTTTTTTTTTCTTTAATCTTCTTACTTTGCTCCCGGTGCCACGGGAGAAAAAAAAAAAAAAAAGAAATAATTTATGTGCTTCAATTTTCCCTGTGAAGGAAGTGGTTTCTGCTCTGCTGGGTCCTGTGACCAAGTCTAATAAAACCTTTCTAGCCTAACATGTAACGCAGGATGTCATTTGTTAAACTGGAAAGCTTGCGTGGTTTCCTGCATTTTAAGTGCTTAGATTGAGTTACCTGGGAACGTTAAGCAGAAAAAAAACCAACAAACTGATAGAAAAATACAATACAAAAAAAAAATACCATGGTAACGAAGTTTTAAAGTCTTGGGGTTTGGGATCCTGGGCACAGCAGCTGTCCAGATGGAGCTAATGGCACCCCAAATCTGGGCTACTCTGAAGGTAGAGCGGGTCTGTGAATGGAGCCTTCTGGTGACGGCACGTAACTGCGGCGGGGGCTTGGGCGCCTGGGGCTCCCGTGCACCCTGCGAATGTGGGTGCTGCACCCAGGCTCCCT
>NW_009258478.1:62525-63339 GCF_000687185.1 Egretta garzetta | reverse complement strand
TGCGCTGCGCGGCCGTGGGTCTGGAGATGGAGCAGAGCGCCCCGGGCCCGCGGCGAGCGCCAGCGCCGTCTCCATCGAAGCCTGGCTGATCCGGCTGAAGTGTAGAGGGTGCACGGGGAGGGGGGGCCTTGGCCCCAGGAGCCAACGATGGACTCGAGAGGAGTCCAAAGGTCTCCATCAGTCAGTGGACACTTTAATTTCTTGGTATTTTAGCGGGAGCAGCCAGGGCGCAGGGAGTGAGGATGTGGAGCCGGAGGCAGACCTCCCGGTCTTGCCCAACACCAGCGTCTCTGCACTGGGAGCTGGAGGAGCGGGGTCCTGGCTCCGTCTGGGGGTCCTGCAGTGAACAGGGAGCCTTTTCTCCTCTGAAGGCAACGGTGCTTTTCTCAGCCTCTGGAGAGGTCTGGCATGGGGTGCGTGCAGGAGCCTGGGGTTTGCCTCCTTCTCTGAGGACTTCTGCACCCTCCTGGAGCCCAGCGCGAGGGCTGGAGGCTCAGGGGCTGCGGGGGCTCCCTGGAGCTCCGTAAGCTTTGGAGTCTCCCAGTCCAAAACCACCCCCAGTGCTTCACATCCCTGTTGCCCAATTATTTGGGCTTTTTTGACCAACGCTCTTCTGGCCTGTCCAGTAGCCTGAGCACCGCCGCGGTCAGGAGGAGACAGCCCCGAGGAAGGGGGACGATGCCGGGGGAGGTTTGGTCCTTGCCTCCTCGCAGCCACCAAACCCCACGCCGCAGAGCAGCGCTGCGGGACGGGCGGCAGCAGCACGCTTTGCCTCTGGCCGCCGCTGGCATCCCGCTGGGGGTCTGGCAGCCGA
>NW_009258478.1:60595-61618 GCF_000687185.1 Egretta garzetta | reverse complement strand
AGCAGGGGCAGGCGGCTCCCCGTGCCAGGCACCCTCTCCCACGCAGGCTTTCCTGGGGCGTTCTGCTCGGGAAGCCCATTGTAATCGTTTTCCAGCACCAGCGCTCCCCCTCGGAGTGACTGTGCTAATGAGATGGTGGAGGAGCTGTCAGCCGCCCCCTTCCCGATGCTGCCACTACCAGCAGCTGCCTACACATGTGTAATAATTACAGAGGGAGACGGAGGCTGCTGGCACCTTCTGCCAACGTGCTCCCACCTTCCCCGGGGCTGATTCACTGGTGTGGACCCCGTCGTAGCAGCGCAGCTGCTGGGCAGGGGGGGTGAGACCTCTCAGGCGCAGGATCAGGCCCCTTGGTGGCGGAGGGGCAGCTCTCTGGGCTGCTCCTCGCGTGGCCCCCCCCGAGCTCTGCTCACCCCTTGAGCGGGGCTGCCTGCTCGCAGAACGGAGGGACTGGCAACTCTGCCTTCCCCCAAAGTCAGATCTGTCTCGTTCATGACAGATTAGATTATTGCTGTTTACAGGGTAACCTCCATTTCATCTTAAACCTGTTTCTTCTCGTGGAAGATCGTTTTGCCATGGTGTATGAAGAGCTCCGCGTTTGAGGAGGTGTTTGCTTAGAAACACCCCGAACTCGAAGCCCGTCTTGCACAAATGCAGGCACAATTCCCGCTAGCCGTTTGCTACACATCAGCTGTAATAAATGTTATTGCCGGCATAACAGCCTCTCGCTTCGTTATCTCCCAGTCCGGAGGGAAGGGGAGAGAATCCTGCTCAAGTGAATCAGAAGGGAAACTGTGGGTGGCTTGGTGCGCTTGGCAGCGGAGGGGCGATGCGGTGCGACAGGAGGAAGGAGCTGGCCCCCGGCGTCGGCCCGCGCCGCTCCCGAGCTCCATGCACTGGGCTCTCGCCGTCTGCTCCCCACGTTGGGGGTCCCCGTGCCCCAGATGGGGGAAACCTTTGGCTGGGCACCGGGGCTCTGAGCCCACCGGGGCGGTCGGTGGCACCGCTGCCATCAGCGGCAGC
>NW_009258478.1:57981-59893 GCF_000687185.1 Egretta garzetta | reverse complement strand
CGGGGGGCGGGGTCTGCCTTGCAGGGGTGACCACTGGTGGGTACTGATGAGGTGTCCCCCAGTGGGTGCTGCGTGCTGGGGGGCTCCCTGTGCTCTGCAGGTCCCCATCGCAGTTTCCTTCAAGCCCAGAGCATGATGACAAAGAGGTTTGGACCCTGAAACTTGGGTCCCTTCATCCTCTGATGTGACAGCTAGTAGAAATGAAGTGGCTTTAGAGGTGGACCCTGCTTTTTTTCCCCTCGGATTCCCTTGTTCCTGAGCAATTTCTCCTGTAAAGGTTGTGCC
Source organism: Egretta garzetta (assembly GCF_000687185.1). NCBI lineage: Eukaryota > Metazoa > Chordata > Aves > Pelecaniformes > Ardeidae > Egretta > Egretta garzetta. Next base: position 59,608 of record NW_009258478.1, on the reverse strand, counting down.
GAGCTGCCTGGCGTTGGGGCAGGACCTTGCGAGAGCCCTTGCTGGAGGACGAGGTACTGATGAGGTGTCCCCCAGTGGGTGCTGCGTGCTGGGGGGCTCCCTGTGCTCTGCAGGTCCCCATCGCAGTTTCCTTCAAGCCCAGAGCATGATGACAAAGAGGTTTGGACCCTGAAACTTGGGTCCCTTCATCCTCTGATGTGACAGCTAGTAGAAATGAAGTGGCTTTAGAGGTGGACCCTGCTTTTTTTTCCCCTCGGATTCCCTTGTTCCTGAGCAATTTCTCCTGTAAAGGTTGTGCCGAGCTGCCTGGCGTTGGGGCAGGACCTTGCGAGAGCCCTTGCTGGAGGACGAGGGCTCGGCCGTTCTCGCGGGCTTGGGGTGAGCTTTGGGAACGCTCGGCGCGTGGGGCTCGCCGGCGGCGAGGGAGGGACGCTCCGTCAGCAGCTCGGGTTGTGAAACGCTGCTGCCGTGTTGTGTGTTACGGTACACCGCAATACCAGGGACGGCGGCGGGACGGGGGTGTTCCCAGCGGCAGAGTTGCAAGGTGGGTGTGTTGTAAGCAATTAAAATGAGCCCTGCTAACGAGTCCAGCGAGGCTCTCCTCCCAGCAGAAACTTGGCTCGTGAAACTCCAGGGCTGTCCGCTGGTGGCACAGGGCAGGGCGAGCCGGGCTGCGGGCAGCACTGGGGTTTGTTTGGGCATTAAATATTAATACAGAAATAATGAAAGGCATTGCTGGAGCGGGGCCGACCCATTTAGGAACAAAACTTCCTTATAGCTGAGCTGCTCCTGCAGCGTGACTGTGGCGTGGTGGAGGGTCCCGTGGCTCATCATGGTCACGTAAAGTCCTGCTGTCACCCCCAAGTCTCCCAGGAAAGCCGCGGGTGCCAGGCTGAGCCCACGCCACCGTGGAGCATCAGGCTTGGAAGGAGCCGTTTTGCCTCCCTGCGAGGAGTGGTGAGGAATGGCCCTAGGAGAACACTGAATGGGGGGGGTTTAGCTCAAAGTCCCTCACTTGTGGTCGCTGAGGTGTCCAGGACATCCCTGGTGAGCGCTGCACAGGCTGGGGGGTGGGGGTGGCTGGAAGAGGAGCCCGGGCGCACGCTGCGGCGTTCGTGGTGCTGCTCATCCCTTGGACAAATCCAGGAGCCTCCGTGGGCTGATCCCCGCTGCCTGGCCCTGTGCCCCGTGGAGAGGAGGCTGGACGTGGAGTTGAGCTGCAATCACAGCACGGTCCTTGGGGCAGCCCTGCGGGGTGAGCTCCGTCCCAGCCGCGCATGGAGGCACCGATGCCGGTGGCACAGAGCCTGCCTGCGGCTGCTGACCCTCTCCCACCCCAGCAGCACAAACGAGTGCCTGCTTTTTATTTTGCTCTGTATCCAGTTTTAGGAGCTCCCTGGGAGGCTGCGGGCACGGACCTGGGGAGAACCGTGCAGCCTGGTTTTAAATTTTCATTTGAGGAGCCCTTAAGGTGCAGCCCTTGCCTATGCGGGGGAAACCTGATGAGACCTGGACCAGCTCCGTTTCCAGCTTGTTCGTGGGGGGGACTTCTGTGGGTGGGCTGTCACGGCGTCGGAGCAGCCCATGGACCCTTGCTGTAGCATTGGAGTGCACCCAGAGGGGACAG
>NW_009258478.1:57577-57899 GCF_000687185.1 Egretta garzetta | reverse complement strand
TTTGGCAGCTGACGAAAGCCGTGCCAATCCCAGAGAGCTGAGCGGCATTACCCAGGGAATTCAGCGCAGTGGAACAAAGCAAAGCCCTTTCAACCTTTCGCTGCCAGGTTTTTTTTTGTCTGTGTTTTTCTAAACTCTGCCCAGGCGGCGCGGGGAAGGCAAACAACTTGTGGGTGGTGCTGATGGAGCAAAATTTGAGGGAGAGCGAGGTTGGCTTCCATTAGCAGAAATCTGCTGAGTATCGGCTTTGCTGTAGTGTCCTGCAAGCCTGGCTTCACCTCCCAGCCCGAGGGTGGCCCTGCCGAAGCCGGGGGGGCATCTC
>NW_009258478.1:56953-57528 GCF_000687185.1 Egretta garzetta | reverse complement strand
CGGGCGGGTGAAGCGATGGCCTGGGGAGCGCTTTCCCTGCCATAAATGTGTTTGTTTTCTTCAGAATTCCTCCTTAGCAGCCGGGGGCTCTCCAGCTGCTCACCCCCAGGGGGATGCAGAGGTTGCGTTGGCTCCGGAGCCATCTCCCCTTCCCACCCCGGGCGTGAGAAAGCAGCTTGAAAAACTCCATTTCTTTATCGCTGTAGTGCAGAGCCCTTTCCAGCGCCCTCGTCCTGCCCGGCTGCGTTTGTTGGAGCCTCCAGACAATGTCTTAAAATTAACAAAACCTTAGGAGGAAGTTCACCGAAAGCAAGTGGGTTTTATGTGACTGGCAAAGAGTTGCCTCTCCCCCTGCCTCCCCCCCCCTTTCAGCTGATCAGTGGGAACCTCTGGGGGCTTTTTGCTTTATTTATTGCTTTAAAAGGGCAGTTGTTGGTCGGTGGGGGGCAGGATCCTGCCCTGAGCGGTGCTGGCAGCTGCTGGGGCTGAGTCGTGCTTTGGTTCTCCCCAGTTTGGGGAAGATGCGCTGACTTTTGGAAGGGGATTTCTGTGCCGCCGTGCCCGTCCCCGCAAGA
>NW_009258478.1:49658-56883 GCF_000687185.1 Egretta garzetta | reverse complement strand
TCCATCGCTGCCATCTGCGCCCGCCGCGCCTGCCGGTGCTCCCGCTCCGTGGGTGATGCTTTGCCTGCGGATCCTATTCCATCCCTTACCCGCTAAGCGTTGTGCTTCAGGAAGATATGTTTACACAGGCGCTGCTGCAAAAGTAATTTTATTTATATATACGTGTATACATACATATACATAAACACTTACTGCGCTCAACCTAGCAAACTGTTTAAAAAATCCCTTCCCCACAGAAATTCTGCCAATATTTCTTCTGCACAAATGTTATTCAGCCTCAGACTGCTCAGGCTGAGCTTGAGCGTGGTGGAGGCTGGGTCCCCATGTCCCCACTGTGGGGGGCAGGGGGCCCCCGCAGCCCCGCCGTGGGCAGTGCCTGTCCCCTGTGTCCCCAGCCCCGCCGTGGGCAGCAGCATTCCCCATGCTTCCAGCCACTTCATGGGATAACACAGGTGGATTTTTTTGACCGAAGCTAGACGTGATGTGGGAAGGACGGAGCAATCCTAGCCGGTGTTAATTAGCTCCTGTGCAATTGTCTCCTACAATTAGGGAACACAGCTCGCTGCCTGGCTTGCTGCTGCAGGTTAATTTTCTCCTTTCAAGCCGAGCGTGTTCACCAAACTGCCCGGTGCTGCTCCAAAGCAGCTTCCATGCGCACAGCGTTGCTGCGCAGCTTGACCCGCAGCATTAATTAGCAGTCAAGTTTCTCGTTAGCCTCGTGCTTGCCTGCCGGATCTTTGGGAATCCTCGTCTGCCCTTTGCAGGGCTGCATGTGGTGCTGTGGGACGGACCCACGAGCTGCTGGTGGCATCTTGGCTTGGGCTGGGGCTCCGGCCTCGGAGCAGCCGTCCTGAACCCACTGCTCCAGCCAGGAGCGGGGCTGCTGCTGCGTGCTCCTGGGAGGCTCAAAAGGATTTATCCTGCCAATAAATACCAGCACCTTGGCGATGCCCCCCCGGGATAGCATCCTCGGCACTGGCCTCCGAGCTGGCATCCTGCGTGGGTCCCTGCTCACTGAAATGAGAGAACGGCTCTTTTGGGCCGGGGGAAGGCACTGCCTGAGCCTCGCACGTGTGAACCCACGGAAGAAAATTAAACTGTCACACTTCCCAAGGGCCAGGCAGCAGGAACTCGGGATAAAAATGCCTCAGGCAGAAAATGAGCTTTATAGTGTTTGGCCAGCTTCAGATGAGGTGACAGATGCTTAATCAGCTTATGCGCCGTAAGTGTCTGTTGTCGGCCCTCCCCTTCCCGGGATGGGGCGCTGCCAGCAGCACGGAGGGGTGCGGAGCCCTCGCTTCCCGGGGGGATCATCCGTGCATCCCTGCTCGGGGTCCGGGGGGATTGCCCGTGCATCCCCGCTTGGGGTCCCTGGGGACATCTGAGCTTTAAACTTCACTTTCTGGTGGTACCCGTGGTGGGAGGCGGTCGGGGCAGGGCGAGGGGCTGTCCCCGTGGTGGGGCAGGGGCTTGGGACCAGCTCCAGGGCTGCTCTGCTTGGTCTGGAGGTCGCATTTGCAGGGAGAGAATGGAGATTTTTTTGTTGTTGTTGTCTCTTCCACAGCTTGGCTGGGAATTGGTGTCTGGTTTTAGAGATGCTATCGGTGCTGGGGATTGAATGGCTCCGGCAGGGGAGGGTCGGTGGCCGCCGTGCCAAACGTACAAAGAGCTGTTCTTCTTTGTGATCCGATTATTCCTCCCCCCCTGCCCATGTTTAAATAAGGACCTTAAAGCGAGGGAGGGAAAGCCGTCAGACAGTGCTTCTGGTGTTCACCGCCACCCTAATTTATGCATTTCTAGGCAGGTGGAAAGTGACACCAAGCGCTTTGAGACCGAGGTGTAATTCCTGGCACATGGCTTCAGCCGTGGCTGCCACCAGCTCCGTGGGGCTGGTGGTGGCTTTGTTCTGCCTTCAGCTCCTTGCCAATTTTGAATGCCGCTCCTCAGCCCTTTCTGCTTGCCCGCCATAGACCAAGCTGATGCTGCTCTCCCAGGCCATCCCGGGAGCAGGACATCACCAGCCATCATCTCCCAGAGCTCAGGTCAACTTCATGGTTGGTCTGAGGGCTGTTGCCTGCTGTCTCAGCCCCTTGTGGTTGTTTAATTATTGTTATATTTGCCATATCTGATAATTTTCTGGCTTGGGGTGTTCACTTACCTTCTGCAGGTGCTTCACCATAAGTGGTATCTCGTGCTGGGCCACCACAGAGCCACCTTGTTATCGACCCTCTGCTTCGGGGCGTTAAAGCCCATGCTTGGCCTCCCTCACCAAAGCTGCGGTGTCAGGGCAGTGCCAAGGGCACCCGCTGGAGCTGGCGGGGGGCAAGAGCCCTCTGGCGCCTTTTGGTTGCCCTTGCTGAGGGGTGAAGGTGCCTCCGGCTCTCACCAAGGGCTTGCAGCGGCACCACGAGTTGTTGCGTTCGACTGACGTCCTAGCTATGTTCAACAGCCCTTATCGCAGTGTTTGGCTTGGCGCTGGGCTCCTTCTGCACTGCCCCGGCCCCGTATCCTTGAGTTGTCCAAAACGAGAAGGATATTTGCCCTTCCAGGCCAATAGGGCCACTGCTTTTGTGCATTATTTGTGACACGTGGGCATGCTTAAGGCTTCTTGGTGTAAAACCAGCATCCTCTTGCTGACGTTGGGAGGCTTGGGTTGAGTTGCTGAGAGGCATGGGAGGATTTTTTTTTTTTGTTCTGTTATTGTACCGATGAACACAGAGTCCAGCATGGCTGCCCCGGGGAGTGTGGAGCCGCTCTGCCCAGCTCCCCATCATCTCTGCTAACCCCGATGTTCTTCTCTTTCCTCTAGACGATCATGGAGCAGTTCAATCCCAGCCTCAGGAATTTCATTTCTATGGGGAAGACCTATGAAAAAGCCTTAGCAAGTAAGTGAGACGGCATGGCGGATGCATTTATTGCTCAAATGCTGGGGGCTGCGTGGCTGGTGGGGGGCCGCTGGCTCTGGCTGGACAGCGTGGCCTCGGAGGGGAGGAAGGCTGGAGAACCAGCTTGGGATGCTCTTTTTCCCTGGGATAGCGAGGGGAGGAGACTGGGGAGATGGTTCTTGGCCCTCGATGCAAAGCCAACATCATTAGGACATGCGAGGCAAGTGCGTGCTGCGGAGCCATGCGTGTGGAAAGGATTCGAGTCCCAAAATGTTGCATGGCAACTGGGAACTAAGGCTTTGAGTTCTGTTTAAAGGCGCGTTACTGAAGTCTTCAAATTGCCCAGAAGAACGCAATGAAAGAAAAGGAAAGAACCCCAAAATATTGGTGGCTGCTCTTAACTGGGAGTACAGGGTCCTATTGGGAGCCATCAGGGAGGTGTGGATTTAAATGATCAAAAGCAAAATACGAATCGATGAAAACCAAAACTGGGCTGTTTTGACTTAAAACCACTTTGCCTCCTGCCTGGGCCCTGCTCGGCTGGGGTTTAAGGCGGTTTGGGGCGGGCTCTGTTGGACCCCGCAGGCAGCTGCTTGCTTTTGGGGAGGGCTCGGTGCGTTTCCGCGCCGAGCTGCACAGGTCTCCTCGGGGATTTCATTTTTTAATTGGTTCAGTGAAAATGCCCATAAGGGAAAAGGCTGTCAGCATCTCGAGCCAGTGGGAAAAAATATTTGGGTATCTTGTGGTTCCTAAACACCGGTGTTGGAAATACAGCCTCTGGGAAGGATCTGTGCCCTCCTGCTTTGTGCTGGGAGCAAACTTTACTTCCCACAAGGCAAATGAGGTTCCTGGATGTTTTGGGGAAGGATGGTTTAAGACGCAGACCCTGGTACAGGTGCTCCCCAGTGTGCGGCTTTCTCGCCAGCTCCCAGCACTGGTTTTAATTGGGTTTTAATGGTCAACTGACCGTGATGTGGGAAGTGCCCGTCCATCCTGGTCCGTTGCACAGGGGCTGTGGACTCTCATCCCCCAGGCGTGGGGCACTTAATATGCCCTTACAAGCTGCAGAATTTCCCAGCTATTCCTAATGATGCTAAGGAAGCCGGGGTTGGTGATTCGGGCGTGCTTCTCCCTGCTGGGTCTCCAGCTGGGTGCAGGCAGCAGGGGAGGGAGGAGGGGCAGGGTCTGATGGGGGAGGGAAGAGCTTCCACTCGGGACTGGGTTCTTTTTTTTATTTGTCCTTCTGAAATGTTTTACTGGTAATACAGCTTCTAATGACCTGGGTGGTGGAGTCCCTTGATAACGTGCTGGTTTATCGCAGCTTCGCTTGGGCACACCGCGGCTGCTGCGTTTCGTGGACAACCAGTGTGATCACTGGGTTTCTATTTTTCTTGCACCCCTGCTGTGAATACGCTTTGAGGCCCAAGATCTTCCTGTAATCTTTAAAATTGTCTTTGGCTGTCCTTTGTTTCGGACCTCTGCGCTCGTGGGGGCCCTGGAGGAAGTGCCTTAGTAAATCACGGTGGAAGAGGCTCCAGCACATGGTTGGACCGGTGCTGAGCCGAAGCCATACGCCGTGCTCTTGTGCCGAGAGGAAACTCCCCACTTAGATCAGAGCAAAGCGTGTAGACAAGGCTGAACTGTCATGACAGTCTGTGACATTCAGTTATTCCGCCGTGATTTCTTTCTGAGCGGTGTTAAGCAGGCTGATGGCTACACTGGAATGAAAACCACCGAGGTCCTGCATGTACCTTTTTTTTTTCCCCCTCTTAAATAGCCCAGTAATCTTGGCTGCTCGAGCTCTCTTCTTTCTTCACTCATTTTTCTTGTGTTTGTTGTCAGGTCCCCCCCCGTGGGGCTGAGCCCTCTGGAGTAATGTCTGGTTTGGTGTCCAGCACCTATTTGGTGCCATGGGAGTTATAACAGCCATTAAAGAGAATATAACCTGCAGGTCACTGGGTTTCTATTTTTCTTGCACCCCTGCTGTGAATACGCTTTGAGGCCCAAGATCTTCCTGTAATCTTTAAAATTGTCTTTGGCTGTCCTTTGTTTCGGACCTCTGCGCTCGTGGGGGCCCTGGAGGAAGTGCCTTAGTAAATCACGGTGGAAGAGGCTCCAGCACATGGTTGGACCGGTGCTGAGCCGAAGCCATACGCCGTGCTCTTGTGCCGAGAGGAAACTCCCCACTTAGATCAGAGCAAAGCGTGTAGACAAGGCTGAACTGTCATGACAGTCTGTGACATTCAGTTATTCCGCCGTGATTTCTTTCTGAGCGGTGTTAAGCAGGCTGATGGCTACACTGGAATGAAAACCACCGAGGTCCTGCATGTACCTTTTTTTTTTTCCCCCTCTTAAATAGCCCAGTAATCTTGGCTGCTCGAGCTCTCTTCTTTCTTCACTCATTTTTCTTGTGTTTGTTGTCAGGTCCCCCCCCGTGGGGCTGAGCCCTCTGGAGTAATGTCTGGTTTGGTGTCCAGCACCTATTTGGTGCCATGGGAGTTATAACAGCCATTAAAGAGAATATAACCTGCAGGTTTTGACGCTTTTTAGGCATGACGTACGCAGCAAAAGGATACTTTGACGCTCTGGTTAAGATGGGAGAGCTGGCCAGTGAAAGCCAAGGATCAAAAGAATTGGGTAAGTTGCCAATTTACCGCTGAATGGAGTCGCAGCCCGGAGCAGGCTCCGAGCGCAGGAATGAAACCGGGTTTTTTTTTCCTGTTGCTGGGGATAGCAAGCTCAATGCGGAGCTGATCCCGCCTCGTGTGAATGCAAAAGTGTCTCAGTCTTCACTGTTAATGTAGCTTTAAAAAAAAAAAAAAAACACCCCTGCTATTCTTAGCGTCGGGATTTTGGGGCACTGTCAGCTCGTGGTGTTTGCAAAGAGGAAGCATTTGCAGCGCGCGGCTTTGCTGGCGTCTTCGTCTCACTTTGCAAAGGCGAGGAAAGGACCAGCTCCTGGTCTGGGAGCAGAGGCAGCACTGCCCAGTCGGTCCTTGGGAGGAGACGGGGAGAGGCAGTGCTTTGGGGAACGGGTGTTTCTCCTGGGGGAAGCCGCCCAGCGCGTGGGGGGTGCGTGCTGGGGGCCCCATCGCACCCCGCGTTGCGCTGAGCGCGGCAGAGCTGTTGCACGCTCCGCTGCACGCCGCCTGCCCTCCCCGCTGCAGCGGGGCCGGTGACCTCTGATGGCTGGCTTGATCAGGGTCGTGACAGAAGTCGTGAACGGCGATGCTCGGTGCCTCCTGCCCCTTTCTTACACTTGCTCCTCTGGCAGGTCCCTCGGGAGCTGCTTTCCCAGTCCTCCCATTGCTGGGACGTGGCTCCCGTGTTCTCCCGCTGAGCTGCCTCCTCCTCCTCGCTGCTGTTTAGACATGGTTGGAGGTGGCTCTTCTCCCACCCACCCCCACCCCAGGGATGCTGCAGCGTCTGGTGAAGGCTCCCATGGGGCTGAGATGGGTTTTGGTCTCTGCCTTTGCAGTCCCCGGTGAACTCTTCCTCCTCCTCCTCCTCCCGGTCCCTCACCAGGTCGCTGTGCTAGGAGATGGCAAACTGCGCTCGTTAGTGCGATCTCGGAGGCAGGCAATTAATGGAGAGGAGGCTGAGCCGAAATGACTCGGAGGGCTGATGAAGCAGTCGGTGAACAGCCCCTCGGAGGGGCCAGGCTTTGGGTGTGCCGTGCCGTGCTCGGTGTCGGGCACTGCTTACCCCCAGCCCGCTCCAGTTCAGCCCTGCACAGCTCGCTGGCTGCGTCTGAATTTTGATGGAGCAGCAGTGAAGTGTCTATGGAAACCGATTCTAGCCCTTGGATTAAAGCTGCCTGTAGCAATCTGTCTGTTTAACAAATAAGACAGAAGAGCCTTGTGTGCGATGCATGCCGCGACTGTCAGGGCTGTGCGGAGCCGTCGAAGGGTGGCCTCGTCTGCCTCTTCGGGGGTGAAGGATGCAGCAGCTCTGTCCTCCTGGAGGCAAAAGCTTGGGGAAGCCTCATCAGAGGTGGCTCAGCCAGGCGAGGATGGGAGCCCGGGGACTGCAAACCCTGCACCCCCCTCAGAGCAGCTCCAGGCTTTGCTCACACTTCAAGCCTGGCTTTGGCATCTCCTGGTGGTCCTGCTTCCCCACCTAAGGACGGCGCTTTGACAGCAGGCGCCCTTGGTGCCCCCCCGCAGCCTCCCAACGCGCTCGGTGTGTGGCTCGGGTATCTTGGGGTTGGCTTAAAACATTTCCAAACCCAATCCCGGTGCGAGTGCATCCGAGGGAGGATCCCAGCAGCTCCTGCTCGGCCCGGAGCAGTGATGAGCGGCTGCTCCTCAGACCTCTCGCCTTGTTGATCTCGCTGATAT
>NW_009258478.1:48597-49307 GCF_000687185.1 Egretta garzetta | reverse complement strand
TGTAGCTGCAGCTCCCATCTGTTCTCAGCCTCCACGGAAAAGAATCTGAGATTTTTTTTGTTTCCTTCCTTAACCCATTTTTTTCTGAGCGTGGATGCTTTTCTGGTGTCATTTCTGGGGCAGGAGGTGTCAAAGGAACATAAAACACTGCAGATCCCACGTCTAAAATGCGGTTAAGGCAGCTGCATCTTCTCCCTCACTCTCCTGCCCGTGCCGGGGTGGCTGGGGGGGGGCTCTGCATCCCCTGGGTGACGTGGCATGGCCGGGGACCGGGAGCTCCGGGTGGGTTGGCAGCACCCCAGGGAGCTGGGTGAACGCTCGGAGCCACCATGCCGGAAAACCGGCCGTGTTTTCCTGTCCGCATCTCCCCAGTAGCGCCGGTGACTCCAAGGAATTGCTCTTTGAGTTGGGTGCGGGAGAAGTGCCCGTGCCGGCCACCGCAGCGAGCCGGGGTGGCTTCTGCTCAGTGCTGGCTTTTTTAAACAGGCGTTCCTGCCTCCGGGCTCGCGTCTCCGCTCACCAGCTGCTTAGCGCTCCACATTTTTTTTTGGTGAATTCTCCATCGGATTTTAGCAACTGTGTGTAGACAGGATAATCCTGGGTGGCAGCGGAACGCCCCGCGACCACTTGAGCTGTAATCGGCTCTGCGGCTTGAGGTTTTGGGTGCAAGTGTCTGGCGGGGGCGTGCCTCTGGTCCGGACCCCGCTGCC
>NW_009258478.1:47002-48311 GCF_000687185.1 Egretta garzetta | reverse complement strand
CTCCCAGCCTGGCCCCATAGCAGAGGGGCTCCAGCCCTCGCAGCATTTTAGTAGCCCCCCTCTGGCCCCGCTCCAACAGGTCCATGTCCTCCTTGTGCCGAGGGCTCCAGAGCTGGGCACAGGGCTCCAGCAGGGATGCTCTGACCAGGTACAGGGGGGTGCTGTTGGTTGTCCCCGCGCAGTTTGCCCCAGACGGTTTGCTCTGTGCAATTCCCTGTCAGTTTAACAATTTTATGCTTTCAACAACCTGGGAACATTCTCCTGTGCCTCGCAAGGAGCTGTGGCCGCTCCGTGCTCCAGAGTGGCTCCCGATGCCGTGTGGGAATTGAGGGAGAAGCCCCATTATGGGACCTCCCCGGGAGCAGGCTGCTGGGCACGAGGAGGCAAACCTGGGGGGCAGCAAGGGTGGGCTCATGGTGACATTCCGGGAGGGAGAGCTCATGGTGGCGGAGAGGGAGGGCTCATGGTGGCAGTGAGGATGGGCTTGCAGTGGTGTTCCCGGGAGGGAGGGCAGGAAAGCTTCTCCCTTCTCCCCTCCCTGCTCTGCTCTCTGGACTGCTGCCCCGTTTCTAGCACTTCAGGATTAGACCCGTGCCTACAGTTCCCCTTTGGGAGAGGCTCCTCATGCCGTTCTCCATCCTCGGCGGTTGCTGCGGTGGCTTTTGGGGAGCTGAGAAGCTGGTGTGACAAGAGGGAATGCTGTGTGTCCGATGGGTGACGGCTCGCTCCGGAGCAGTTTGTGGATGGTGCCGAGGAGCTCCAGCCTCACGCGCCCGAGTGCTTGGGTGACTTTGGTGCTTGTCCTGCTCCTGCTTGGGCCCCCTTGGGTGCTGCTCAAAGTGTTTTTCTCTTGTCCCCCTTGGAAACTGGGCCATGGCAAAGTCATGGGAAGGGGTTTCCTTCTCTGGGGAAGCACGTGCCTGGTGAGCAGAGCTGGAGGCAGTTTCCACCAAGCTGGGAGCGCACTGGGGGGCTGGCACTGAACAGCGTTTGCAGGGAGCTCCTCCAGGGCTGGAGGTGGATTTTCCTTAGCAGTTGGTTTTCTTGAAGGACCTCTTGAGTTAGTGAGGACCCTCTGGTGCGCGGTGCTAGGAACGGGCAAGCCCTGCAGTAACTAGTCAATAAAACCAGTACCAGGGGCCCCCTGGGGTCCAGCCATTTGCTGCGGAGCTGTTTGGTGTCACTGGAAGATGCTGGGCTTCAAGAGGTTTAAACTGTCTCGGTACAGGTTTTAAAACACTGACGAGCACCACGGAGGGATGTGGGGTAGAGCTGTTACCTCCAGGCATGGTGTGTGCCGAAAAGGGGC
>NW_009258478.1:40000-46100 GCF_000687185.1 Egretta garzetta | reverse complement strand
TCGCAGGGGGCGGTGGCCGCTCCGTGCTCCAGAGTGGCTCCCGATGCCGTGTGGGAATTGAGGGAGAAGCCCCATTATGGGACCTCCCCGGGAGCAGGCTGCTGGGCACGAGGAGGCAAACCTGGGGGGCAGCAAGGGTGGGCTCATGGTGACATTCCGGGAGGGAGAGCTCATGGTGGCGGAGAGGGAGGGCTCATGGTGGCAGTGAGGATGGGCTTGCAGTGGTGTTCCCGGGAGGGAGGGCAGGAAAGCTTCTCCCTTCTCCCCTCCCTGCTCTGCTCTCTGGACTGCTGCCCCGTTTCTAGCACTTCAGGATTAGACCCGTGCCTACAGTTCCCCTTTGGGAGAGGCTCCTCATGCCGTTCTCCATCCTCGGCGGTTGCTGCGGTGGCTTTTGGGGAGCTGAGAAGCTGGTGTGACAAGAGGGAATGCTGTGTGTCCGATGGGTGACGGCTCGCTCCGGAGCAGTTTGTGGATGGTGCCGAGGAGCTCCAGCCTCACGCGCCCGAGTGCTTGGGTGACTTTGGTGCTTGTCCTGCTCCTGCTTGGGCCCCCTTGGGTGCTGCTCAAAGTGTTTTTCTCTTGTCCCCCTTGGAAACTGGGCCATGGCAAAGTCATGGGAAGGGGTTTCCTTCTCTGGGGAAGCACGTGCCTGGTGAGCAGAGCTGGAGGCAGTTTCCACCAAGCTGGGAGCGCACTGGGGGGCTGGCACTGAACAGCGTTTGCAGGGAGCTCCTCCAGGGCTGGAGGTGGATTTTCCTTAGCAGTTGGTTTTCTTGAAGGACCTCTTGAGTTAGTGAGGACCCTCTGGTGCGCGGTGCTAGGAACGGGCAAGCCCTGCAGTAACTAGTCAACCGCTGTTGAGCTGGGATGGGCCGCTGGTAGCTCATGGCTTTCTTCGGATGCACCGTTTGCACGATAAAATCAGGACCAGGGTGCCCCTGGGGTCCAGCCATTTGCTGCGGAGCTGTTTGGTGTCACTGGAAGATGCTGGGCTTCAAGAGGTTTAAACTGTCTCGGTACAGGTTTTAAAACACTGACGAGCACCACGGAGGGATGTGGGGTAGAGCTGTTACCTCCAGGCATGGTGTGTGCCAAAAAAGGGGTCTGCGGTCGGGGCTGGGTCCCGTCGGTGGTGCTGCTGTAGCACCAGGGTGCCACCAGCCTGCACCCCGGTGGGATGGCCAAGGTGGCAGCTCCCGGTGAGGAGCAGACCCATGTGGGGTACCCACGGCTGCCTGGGCGAGTCCAGCCTCCTGTCTTCGCTGCAGCTCCTCAGCTTGGCCCCGCTGTGGGTGGCAGCGTGGTTCGGCAGCTCTGGGCTGTGCTGAATGCTCTGGGGAGGGGGATTAATCCGCTAATTGGATTTGCAGTTGGTTTGGGTAGATGCTTCCTGCAAACGTCAAAGGTCGTCGTGGTGTTCAATGCGTGGTCGGGGACCACCGGTGGCGGTGGCCGTGGTGCCTGATGTCTGCTGGGGACCAGCCAGAGCAGGGCGCAGAAAATACGAAGCTGAACCCCAGGGAATATTTGCCTGTGATGGGTGACTTGGTGTCCCTCTGCCCGTGGAGATGAGCTCCTGGGTGGGAGAGCAGCGGTGGCCTTGTTGGCTTGATCCTTTCAAAATTGGACTTAACGATGCGCTTAATGGCTTGCGGGTAACGACTTTGCGCTGGTGGAAGAATGGATGTCTTGGACCTGTGGCTCTGTTAATTTCCTTCCAGGAGAAATTGTTCCAGAAATTCAGGACTCTGCCTCCAAGCTGTGTAGCTCACTTAGGGCAGGACCCCGTAGGAACAGGCTTGCTAAGGGTGCAGAAAGACCTCGGAAAACCCCACTGCCTGCCTCCGAATGGGGCTCTCCCGCTGCCTGCGTTGCCCGTTCGCTGCCTTCAGATCTCTGAAGAGCAGCAGGCTGCCGTGGCGTAGCTCGTCCTCGCCAGCCTGTGTTTGGGTAAGGGATGGTGGAGGGTTGCCCAAACGAGCATCTGCGCAGCGCGCTGCCTGCCTGGCGTTGCTGACACGCAGCAGCTGCCTGGAACGTTTGGGTTCCACCTTCGTGGTGACACCTTCCCGGGATGCCGACCTGCTGCACGCCCAGGCACCGTGCCGGGGACCAGCTCCCGCAGGGGTGCCCCATCCTTTCAGGAGGGGCCACGGGTGCATCTGTGGGCTGGTTTCTCCCGTCCATCAGCACTGCTGTCTGCTCGGCAGGTTTTCGGAAGGGGCACAGCTTGTGGTGTGGCCAGACCCAGGTCTGGGAGGCGTTTGCATCCCCTCCTGGGACTGGCGTGGGGGATGGATCGGTGCAGGTACCCAGGTGAGCGTGAGGTCTGTGCAGTCGTGTGCTCCGGTCCTAGTTAATCCTGTGCCACCAATATAGCTGCTGCCCGAGCAGCTGGGCCCTAGGGTCTTGCTGGTCTGTACATCACGATATATCGCGACACAGATATATGATCTGTACGCACCCAGGGGGTGGCCGTTGGGCATTGCAGGTCACCCAGGTCTCTCATCCCTCCCTGGCAAAGGTGTCGGTGGCCACTGCTCAGCACATTACTGGGAACACGTGGTTGAACTCTCCTGAGCTGGGGCGCCTGGGGAAGCTGTTGCGTTTTTCTTTACCTTGTCTCTTGATAAATAAACAAAAAATGTCTTAAGCCTTGCCCAGCTGGGCTGAAGCGGAGGCTGCAAACAGGGCTGATGATTACAGTGCTGCCGAGTCGCTCAGTCGGTGCTGTGCTCTGGGGCTGGGGCAAGTGAAAGCTTTTTGAAGAGGAAATGAGATGAATCAGCGTGGGGAAGCCCATTGCTTCCCCGCAGCCGTATCCTTCCCCCTGCACATGCACGGATCTTCCCCCAGGTCGTCTCGCGATAGTCGGAGCGGGTCAAGTCGGAGCGGGTCAAGTCGGAGCCCCCTTGTCTGGATGAGGCGCTGGGCTGGGAAGTGCCTCTCTCCCTGGCTCAAGGGCTCGTCTGCGGGACGTGCTGTGTCGGTGAACTTGGATCAAGATGCGTTAATGCAAGGGAGGAGAAAAAATACTGCAGAAGCCTTCAGTAGCGTGCTTCTGCCTTAAATCCGGCTTCCTCAGCCCTTCGGCGTGCGGCATGACGTGGGGGCAGAGTTAGGGCCAGTCTGCGTCTATGGGGCGGGGGACGGCGGCCGCAGGGATGTACCGGAGCCACGGCCACAGGAGCTGGGGGTGGCCACGCTGGGGGTGGCCACGCTGGCCGCTGGTGGTCAGTGCTGCAGCTGGGTGCAAAATGGAAGGCGTGAAACCGGGCGGCGTGCGGTGCTGGAAGGGGAACTGCCAACCACTGGGCTGAGCGCCTGGCTCTGCCCCGTCCAGGGGGGCGCAGGATCTCATCCTGCAGCCATGCTTTGTTAGCGTGCACAAGGCTGATGCTCTCTGCCCCACCCCCTGCCAAAAAAAACAAACCCAAAGCGATGGAGCTCTCCTGCCCAGCCAGGTCTGGGAGGAGTGAAATGAGCGCCTGTGTTGGAGCAGTGCCTGGTGCAGGGACCTCCTGGCCCCTTCTCCTCCAGGCACCGGGTGCTTTTGCATCTCCACCTGCCCTGGGAAGGCGCTGGTGTGGGCACATCCCCTCCCTGGGTTCAGGTGCTTGCCTGGCATCAGAGGATCCAGCTAACAGCATTTAAAATTGCAATTCAAAATTGCAAAGCAGATTATTTTTTTTTCCCTTTTAGGCTTCGGGAGCTCAGCAATTTGCCTCGTTACTGTCTGGTGCTTTTTGCTCATCAGCGAGCTAACGCTCCTTTGCTGCCAGCTTGGTTGCTGCCCTTGCAGCACCGTTACCTTTCCTGGTCTCCCTTAACAAAAAGCAACTGGGAGAAGCCCAGCATGATGTCAAGCAGTGGAGGAGCTGAGCCCCTGGACTCCTTGTTTCGTCCTTTCATGCTCTTTATTTGGGATCTGGATCTCCAGAGCACGAGCGGGGTGGAGAGTGATGCCAACAGCGCTGCATCCTCCGTCTTACAGGAGCACGGAGCGATGCTGGCGAGGATGCGGTGCTGTTTGCTCGTCAAAGCGTCCCTGCTGCTGAGCTGGTGCCCGTGGCGGTGGGAGTTGGTGGCCGTGGGCCCTGGCAAAGCCCAGGAGCCAGCCATGGCTGCTGGCCACCGGCTCCCTTGCAAGACAGGCTGGGCTGCTTCAGCGTGTGCAAGCACCGGCGTGTTCTGGCACGGAGCGGTTTGGCTCCTCCGCCGAGGCGTTGTTTGGTGTTTTTATTAAAAATGGCTCCTATCTAGCTCGGGGGGAGGGGGGTGGAAATCCTTGGGCTCTGAAAACTCCAAAGCAAACCCCTGGGAGCAAGGTTCCCGCTGCTCTGCCTTCTGGAGGGGCAGCCGGCTCCTGCGCAGGGCTCGCGGTGCCGATCCCCATGGGAGGGATGGAGGGATGCGGCACAACCTGTTTGCCTGTTCCTGGCAGGGTGTGGCGGGGAAGGGCCCGCAATCGCCCCTATAGTTCTCCCAGAGCGATACTGTGAGTCAGGCAGACGTAAATAGCAACTCCTCCTCCCCTGTTTGCCCTTTGCAGCCTGCGGGAAGGGGTGTGAGCCCGGCACGGGTGGGTGAAGCCCTGGCTCCGCAGCCCTGCCCTTCCCTGCCTCTGGGCTCCGGTGAACCCCCTCGACCTTGGCTTTCCTGACCCATCCTGTAGGATGTGCGTTTGGGCAGCAAGGCTGGGCAATTTGCACCGTGCCCCACGCTCTCGCCCTGTTCTCTGCCCCGGCGTTACTGCCTCTCTGACCAACACCACGGGTAGGTGATGCAAAACGCCCCTGGCGTGGGCGGCCGTGCCGCTGCTGCGGTCCCAGCCCTGCCGCCGAGCTCTGCTAACGCCGTGCGGTGGCTGCCGTCAGCACGATGCTGCGGCTCCTCTCCCGAGCCAGGGTTTGGAATAGTCAGGCTTTCCAACCACCCCGGCGTCTCCCAGGCACAGTTTAACTTCTTCCCTGCTGCCACGCTGAGTTAGGCGGGGTGGTTCCGGGGTGAAATGGCTGCGAACGCCTAACGAGGTCTGCAGGGTTTTTTGTGCGGGGGCGAAGCAGCTCGCGGCGTGGAGGTGTCGGGGTATCGGAGATGCTGCGCAGGAATTCGCACAGCGCTGCAGCTGCTATTTAGGGGATTCGCTTCAAATCCCGCTGCTGCCCCGCGTGGGCTCCCGTGGCCTCTGCCATCGCCGGGAAGCATGGTGCCGATTCTTTTGGAGCCAGGGGGAGAGGCTCCAGAGGAAACTCTCGTGCCTCCGCAGCCCAGCGCCAGGCAGGCATCCAGCCGCCTTCGGCGCCGCGCCGGCCGCAGCGTGGTGCTCACCTTTTGGCGCTGGGCTGGCCGTGCCGTATGGCCGGTGGGGCAGCGGGCACAGGGGGACGGCAGCGTCCCCTCGCCCAGGCTGGGGCGCAGAGCGCTTACGGCGGGGATGCTGTGCTGGGCGGGGAAGGCTCCGCACCGCTGCTCGCTTTGATGTGGGGCTGAAACGCCCCGTGCGCCTGCCGCGGGAAGAGCCAAGGGGCGGCGGTGGAGGAGAAAGCCTGAACAAAAAGATGTTTCTCTGCTGGGAGAAGCACCGGCACCTCCCCGGCTGCTGGGAGCTGCTTAATTCCCTGGGTGAGGAATGCGGCGGGGGCAGAGCCCTGTTGGCCCGGTGCAGGGGTCTGAGTGTACCCGGTGCTGGATTTGGGGATATGTGCGTTATTTCTGAGCACCCTGGTCCCCGCTCTGCGGGTGGGTTGGGAGCTCAGCAGCGGTGGCCAGACCTGCGCTGGCTTCCCTAGCCAGGGTTTCCACGCTGGCCAAATGGGAAGCCCAAAGGAGAGGGGGTGGTGCAAGCTTTGGAAATAATAAGCGAGCCCTGGCATTGATAGACTCTTAAAAAAGCGACCTCAGCCAAGCGACGGCGCTACGTCATCGCCTCCTTGCAGTGGGAACTCGTGCACTTCCCAGGATTGAGCTGTCGCAGCCCAACCGGAGAGCAATTTCCTGGCGGTCTCCTGGTGGTGACCCCTTGCCCGGACCTCCCCGTTCATGCGTGAAGCTCTTCACCGCAGCCGTGCGCCATCGCCGCGGCCGGCTGCCTGCT
>NW_009258478.1:37322-39988 GCF_000687185.1 Egretta garzetta | reverse complement strand
CGCGGCGGGGACGCGCCCGGCGGTTGCCGCAGCCAGTTCTGCTACTGCATCAACACGCGGCGGAGGGGGCTGGTGCCTGCCAAGGACGGAAAGGGGTTAGATTTTAATGTTTGTACAAGGTTTTGAGACACAGTGTATGGTGCAAAGTACGAATTGCTTCAGCCACAAGAGCAAAGAGCTGTTGGGCCAGGTTGTTCCCCGTCAGGTGGTGGTGGTGGCACTTGGCTGGCGGACGGCCCGGCTGTGCTGGGGATGGGCTGGCCAGGCAGCGGCCCAGTGTATGCCCAGCATATGCCCACTTTTTCTGTGCTGAATGAGGGTCCCGGTGGTTCCCTCGCACCGGTGAGATGCTGGTTTGGCTCACCCCAGCCTCACTGCTGGCGAGGTTTGACTCTGCGTACAGGGGATGCAGTTGTCCTGGAGCCCAGCAGGGACCTGTCCTCTGCCGAGGACTCGCGGTTTAATTTGCTCTCTAAATGCACCAAAACCGCGGTGTCTGCCGGGGCTGGGCTCTTGCTGGAGTGGGACAGGAGCGAGCAGCCCCGTGCGGAAGCAAACTGGGGCTCTGTGTGTCTCGGCTGCTGGGGGGCTCTGCTGGGGAAGGGGCACCCACCATCGGGCAGGGTTAGGGCTGTGGTGCCTCAACCCCAGACCTCCAGAGGGTTCTCGGGCTCACCTCCAGTGGGTTCTTGGGCTCATCCCCAGTTCCCTCGTGGGTTCTTGGGCTCATCTCTGCCAGGAGCCACTGCCTTGAGCAGCCTCGGGAGCATTGCACTCCCACACGTTGTCCTGGGGCTTCAGGGCTGGTGTCCCCTTCCCCTTGCATTTCCCATCCTCGGGGTTGCAGTTCTGTCATTTAAAACTCCACGTACATTTTTATGGGCTGTACATTTGGGGCTTTGAGTTATCCCAGGCACTGCTCTCCGCTTTATGGGGTGGGCTGTAGGGTGCTGCTTCCCTCTGGAGAGCCCCCGCGGGTGTCGGGGGGCTCCCAGCCACCGCCGGCTGCAGGACGTGCCAGGGCTGAGTCCGAGACCGGAGTAGCTCGGAGGCACGGATCATGGCTCTCAGTTTACAAACAGCTCCATATAGGCTGGAAGCCTCCTGGGAAGCTGGGACCTGGCCCTGCTGGAAGGAAGAGCTTCCGAACTCAGCCCTTACAAATAGCTGGCAGGGCTCGGCTCTCCCGGAACGCTTGCTCTGATCCAGGGATGGTGTTTTTAATCGAACAGTAGCCCTGGCTCCTCTCCTGAAGGACGCTCCCACAGCTTCCACGTGCGTGTCTGGCTCCCGCCGCGCCGGGGCTTTTGCTTAGGCAGGACGCTGCCCTTCCTCCCAGGAAAAGCGCTGTGGGTGTGTGACTCGGATTCTGCATTGGAAGAGAAAAATTGAAGGAAGAGACAAAGCAGAGCTGGGATCCCTGGGCCGTGGGTCCGCAGGACTGACTGCGGCGGATGCAGCAGCCCCGTGCCGCGGCTCTGCCCTCGCTGCCCACGCACGGCTCAGCCGCCGAGGTTGAACAGGTCCGGAGGTTTTGAGGCCAATACCCTGGGGCTTAGCTCCGCTTGCAGCTCCTGGTCCTATGACCTGGACCGAGTCCCAGGGCTGTGTCTCTCCACTGCCTTGCTGCTGGGGGAGAGGGGGGCAGGCGCTCTGGGCTTGGCTTTGGGCTGTACCTGGAGCTGGGAGAGCATCGGGTGAAGCTCCTGGCTCCGACAGCGCTGTTTAAATTCCCATCTCTGTTATCAGTGCAGCATCTCCTCTCCGCCTGCTCCCTTCAGTGCCTGGACTGTGAATCGGGTCGAGCTGAGGGACTTTCCTTGGTCCCGTCATCTCCGGCTCCTTCGTCGCATCCCTGTGGCCAGGCTAAGGGCTGGCTCGGGCAGAGCGACGCCGTAGCTGACGGCACCGTGGGTCGTGGCCAGGGCTGCCCCTGAGTGCTGGGGTCCCCGCTCCTGCTTGTCCTTGATGCCCTTTGTGCTATGCAAAACACACGTGTTTGTCCAAGTGTCTCAGGTGAACGTCTGCGCCCCAAAGATGGGCACTGGGGGTGTGCCAGGAGCACCCATGGGTCTGGCTGCGGACCCCTCCCTGCCAGTGGGGTGCTGCCTGCCTCAGCCCTGGGGTGTCCCCCCAAGCTCAGTGCCTCAAGTCCCCTCCCCACGTCTTGTCTTTGCAGGAGATGTGCTCTTCCAGATGGCAGAGGTCCACAGGCAGATCCAGAACCAGCTGGAGGAGATGGTGAGCACCCCAGCCTGGGCACGCCAGGCTCTCCACCTCACCATGGGCTCCACTGCTCGTGCGGCGGAGCAAAACGGTTTTCAGTGTTTTGACCGGGTGACCCCCGCCCCTCTGAAGCAAATCTGCTGAGCTGCAGAGGGTCTGGTCTGCTTGGGCATCTGCTTCTGCCCTGCTGGGTCCCCTCCGAGCGTCTGTCCGTCCCCCACCACTCCGTCTGTACGACCCCCTGCCCCGGCGCGCCCCGGGCAGGGTTTTGCCAGCCCTCGCTCAGGAACCGCATCTCCTCTTTCTGCCCGCAGCTCAAGTCCTTCCACAACGAGCTCCTGACGCAGCTGGAGCAGAAGGTGGAGCTGGACTCCCGGTACCTGAGCGTGAGTTATCGACGCGTGTGGGCCAGCGACGCAAGCGTTGGCTCGGGCATCTCC
>NW_009258478.1:35776-36045 GCF_000687185.1 Egretta garzetta | reverse complement strand
TGTGGATGGGGAGGGGGCGTCAGCCCGTGATGGGAGGGGGTTGGTCTCGTGGCCGCCCCGGGGGAGGCCGGTGCAGAGGGGGTGGCTCGAGCTCCGCTGACGGCAGATGTTGTGCCAGGCGGTGCGGTGGTGACTAACCCTGCTCAATCCCCTGCTCCTGCTACTTTTTTTTTTTTTTGCTTAATGAATGAACCCAAAAAGATCATTAATTTCTGTTGTGCCAGATCCATCTTCCTCTGGATGGTGTTTTGCTTAAATATTTTCTGTGC
>NW_009258478.1:35139-35733 GCF_000687185.1 Egretta garzetta | reverse complement strand
GGTCCCGGCTGCGCTGGGGTCTCTCACGGCACCCGCCCGGGTGGTTTGTGCTGCGGGGTGGGCGCGTTCCGGCGGCCGAGGCGTTGGGATTCCCCGCAGGGAAGGGGTTGGGGTCAGCATCTCCCTGGGGCTGTGAGCGGGGCGCGCCGAGGGGCTGTGGCACCCGGGTTACTGATGTGTTTGCAGCAGGCGCTCGTGTCTTGGGTCCGCAGGCGCTCATGTCTTGGGTCCACAACCTTTGGTTCGAGCTTCGCCCGCGGCACAGCTGAGCATGGCAAACCTCAGCGAGAGATCGATGCGCGTAGCTGCGAGCCAGCTCCGGCTGAAAGCCCTTGTGCTGCTACTCGAAGTGAAGGCTGCGGAATGATTGCAGCACGAGTGGGACCTTGAAGGGGGGAAGATGAACTCCGAGGCCAGAAATTACCTTGTCTTGTCTCCAAGGCATGAGAGCACGTGTTATGTTGGGACCAGGGTCTGTTACGCTGGATGCCAGGGTCGGGGTAACCCCCGGTATCCATAGGCTGGGGGAGATGGAGGGATGGAGAGCAGCCCTGCCAAGAGGGACTTGGGGGGGCTGGGGGGTGAAAAGGTGGG
>NW_009258478.1:34135-34801 GCF_000687185.1 Egretta garzetta | reverse complement strand
CCCAGAGGAAAGGGGGGGACAAGCTTTTTAGTAGGGCCAGCTGGGACAGGACAAGGGGGGATGGCTTTAAACTGAAGCAGGGTAGGGTTAGACTGGATCTAAGGAAGAAATTCTTTCCAATGAGGGTGGTGAAACACTGGAACAGGTTGCCTAGAGAAGTGGTGGAGGCCCCATCCCTGGGAACATTCCAGGCCAGTTTGGCCGGGGCTGTGAGCAACCTGATGTGGTTCAAGGTGTCCCTGCTCCTGCAGGGGGGTTGGGCTGGGGGACCTCTGGGGGTCCCTTCCCACCCAAACCATTCCATGATTTTGTGCTGTGGGCCGGTAGCGTGTCAAAATGATCCGTGTCTGCCAAAGGGGACCTAAACGTCGGTGGCACTTCACTCGCAGGGGCTGTGCGCGGGGCGGCATTTTAAGGACTCAGCAGACAGTTACCGTGAAGGCTGTGCTGGGGAAGTGACATTTCTTAATTGCGCTAAAACTTGGGCAATCAGTCATGCTCTCGTGGCATGAATCAGAGCAAGAGCTGAAGGAGAAAAACGCACCCGCAGTCATCCGCCCCGGCTCGGCGTGCAGCTCCTGCCCGGAGCCGGAGGAGCTGAGCTTGCGCCGAGCTCGTGCTGGTTTGCCACCCGCGGTTGTGGCCGGAGCCTGGCTGGCCGGTGGC
>NW_009258478.1:30928-34087 GCF_000687185.1 Egretta garzetta | reverse complement strand
GCCTGCCAAAGCTGCTGATGGGGACAACAGAGCGAAATTGCTGCCGGAGCCGCCCCTCCCCTGCCGAACCCCCCCGGGCTGCTGCCGTGTGGGGATCCCCGTCCCACACCCGGAGTCGGAGGAGGAGAAGATGATCCATCGCAGGGATGGGAGAGGAGCGGTGGTTTGATCCTCCTGCGGTGGCGTGGCAGGGCCGGGGCAGTCCTGTTAGCGTGGCCGCTTTGGGCAGGGAAACAGGATCAGACGTTCGTTCTCTTAATCTTTCAGCAGTGAGTATTTAGGAAGCGCTTATCTCTGGAAAAGCCTTCTGATGGCTTTTGAGCTTAAAGAGCTATGAGACTGCTCAACTGCTCGCTGCTTTTTTTTCCCCCGGAGATCAAAACACAAAGTTGAACTGCTGAATTCAGATGAGAGGGCGGTTTTCCCTCTCTTCTCCGCTGGCTGCGATGCTGGTGTTCCCTTTCAGCAGAAAAAGAGGGTATTTGGGGCTGCCCTTGATGCTGTTCTCGCCCTTGCCTGGGCATCGGAGAGCAGGGAGATTGCTGGGTCCAGCCTGGAGCTACGTGGGTGCTGGTACCGGGCTTAGGGAAACCGGGCTTAGGGAACCAGGAGCATCTGCAGAGCTGCTGATCTTGCACCGTGGGGCTTTGCTCTACAAAAGTCTTCCTCAGCTGGCTTAAACCGCAGAGCCATGCCGCTCGTCCGGGGGAGCCTCTGCGTGCGGTTCGGTTTGGTTTTAGCTGGCCCAGAGCCACCCCTGCGGACAGCGTGTAAAACCCCCGGCGGCCTCCGAGGAGGCTGCTGAAGGCTCTGCGTGATGCTTGCGGGAAGCAGAAGACTTCATCGGGCTGGTGCCTGGGGACCAGAGACCGCTCGGGCGGCGACGGGGTGGAGCTCTTCTAATGGGCTGTTGCAGATTACTCGTCCCCTAATGGGAGAAGCTGCTCTTGATGGAGACGTCCTGGGAGCTGCGTCAGTCATCTCCCTCAATAAAGCAATAACGTCTTGCTCTTCTTTTGAAGACTCATCCACTTAAGCTGCCATAGGAGCCGGCAGCCAGGAATCTGCTGCTCTGTCATCATCCATCTCCGTATTTAATGCTGCGGGAAGCAGAACTGCTCCTTTCTGCCTTTTCACCACTTGTTGAGTGACCACGTCTTGTCATCGCCTGCAAGTGCGATGGGTGGGCGAGAGGAGCGCGGTGGAGACGCGGCGCTGTCCTCCTCCGGGGAGCCCCGGGACGTGCTTTCTGTAACACCATCTCGCTCTGCCGAGGTGAGAGGAGATTTGGGGCCACTCAGGCTCTGGTTTGCCGGGTGGCAGGGGACAGCCCTCACCTGGGCCAGGGTACCGGCATGGCTTGGGCTCCACGCTCTGTGAGGTTGATCAGGAAGCCCAGTAGAACAGAATCACAGAATGGCAAGGGTTGGAAGGGACCTCGGGAGATCACCCAGTCCAACCCCCCTGCTCAAGCAGGTTCTGCTAGAGCATGTTACACAGGACATCGTCCAGGCGGGGGTTGAATATCTCCAGAGAAGGAGACTCCACAGCCCCCCTGGGCAGCCTGGGCCAGGGCTCAGGCAGCCTCAAAGTAAAGAATTTTTTCCTCATATTCAACTGGAACCTCTTCTGCTTCAGTTTGTGCCCATGGCCCCTTGTCCTGGCGCTGGGCACCACTGAGAAGAGTCTGGCTCCGTCCTCGTGACCCCCACCCTTGAGATATTTGTAGGTGTTGATGAGATCCCCTCTCAGCCTTCTCTTCTCCAGGCTGAACAAGCCCAGCTCCCTCAGCCTTTCCTCGTAGGGGAGATGCTCCAGTCCCCCCATCATCCTTGTTGCCCTCCTCTGGACTCTCTCTAGGAGTTCCTCATCTTTCTTGAACTGGGGAGCCCAGAACTGGACCCAGTGCTCCAGGTGGGGTCTCACCAGGGCAGCTGTGACTCTCCGATTCAGATTTTCCCCCTTTATAGAGCAGGAATAAATGCTGGCACTCGGCAGGCGCTGAATTGTGTGGCTGGTGAGCAGCAGTGCCGGGAAGGCGGAGGTTGAGGGGGTCTGCTCGGGGGGAGGCAGTGGCGTGGTGCTCCTGGACACTTGCAGGAGCCTTCTCCTGAGCTGCATCAGCCGCTGGGTGCATGGCGAGCGCTGAGCCAGGGATGTCTGCAAGTCCCCCGTCACCTGGCTACCGTCTCTGGTGCTTGTTTTGTGGAGTTTAATAGATGAGGACGGGTGTCACAGGATGAAAATGGTTGAGGACAGCAAACACCTCGTGGTTTGCAGCCCAGGCGACTCACGTAGCTTAAAAGCAGCTCCAAGTGCAATTAGGCTGCAGGAGTGATTATTTTTCTTTTTTTTTTTCAGTCTCTGAAGCTTTGTCTGCCATGGTCAAGAGAGATGCTGTGGCTGGGGGTTGTTACTACGGAATGTGGCAATGGAACCAGACTGTTTATTCCTTGTGAACCAGCCCAGAGCTTTTGTTCTCTACGAGGGCTGAAAGCTGCGGCAGCGAGCTCCTCAAATGCCTTGTCGCGGTCAGGCAGTTGCTGAGATTTCTTGGCCTGCGTTGAAAACCGGGAGAACAAACCAATTCCATTCACTTCATGTCTTTCATGAAGGAGAATGAAAACAAGATTAAGCTGAAACAGTTGCCGAGGAAGCTAAACTGCTGTAGCTTCACTAAACGCTGGTTGTGCTCGTCCTGCTTGCAGCCGGCAGAGGGTTAATTTAATTTTCTTCCCAGTAGCTGGCGTCGAGCTGTGGTTTGGGTTTAGTGTGAGAATAATGCTGATAACCCAGGGATCTTTCAGTTGTTGCTGAGCAGTGCTTACACTGAATCAAGGACTTCCCAGCTTCTCGTGCCCTGAGAAGGCTGGGGGGGGGCAGGAGGAGCTGGGAGGGGGCTCAGCCGGGACAGCTGACCCCAGCTGGCCACGGGCTATTCCATGCCATAGGATGCCATGCCCAGCTCATACACGGGGGAAAGCTGGCCAGGGGATGCTGCTCGGGGACGGGCTGGGCATCGCTCGGTGGGTGGCGAGCAATTGCATCGTGCGTCACTTGCTTTGGATAGTCTTCTATTAGTATTATTTTTTTATTTAATTTCAGTTCTCAAACTGTTCTTATCTCAACCCAGGGATTTTCTCACTTTTACTCTTCCGA
>NW_009258478.1:29909-30514 GCF_000687185.1 Egretta garzetta | reverse complement strand
GGGTGGGCGGTGGGGGGTGGTGGTTATAAACTTTTGTAATTGAAACCTCATTTTGATATTCCCATCAGGAGAAGTAATTTTAGCAATAGGTCAAGAAGCTCGAACTGATACGGAGTTTGCACAAACCGGGTTACAAAGGCTTATGTAAAAGTCAAACTGGGAAGGGTAATGTAAAGGCCGGGCGGCTGCAGGTGGCTCGCTCCGGCTGTTACCGTGCCTTAAGCTGGGTGTCCGAACCCAGCGAAGGCAGGCGGCGGGTGCCGGCAGGGGAACGCTCGGGGGGAGATGCATCGGGGCCAGGGCCGAGCCGCTCTGCCTGTGGGCATCCTTGAGCATCCTCCTGGCCAGGGCCAGGCTGGGATGGAGGGGGGTCCCCACTCGGGAGGAACCGACCTGCGTGGTTGTGTAGCTCGGTGGCGTTACCTGCTCGTGCCACGAGACCTTATTGCAGAGCTCATCCCTTGCGGTATTGTCTGCCTCCGTTTACTCTGTAATCGGCTGCGACCTCGCGTGCTGGTGACGTTGGCCCCTCTGACCCCGGGGCTGTGGCCTTGGGTGCCTGGGGGGGCTCTGGGCGTTGCACCTTGCTCTGGCGGCAGCCCCAC
>NW_009258478.1:27402-29871 GCF_000687185.1 Egretta garzetta | reverse complement strand
TTTTTCAGACTTGGTGGTCTGTGGGAGCTGGTGAGAACGGCAGCACGGCGAGGAGGAGAGCCCCCGTCTCCCCCTTCCAGCGCCTGGGCTCGGGGTGGGCTCGCGGGCAGCATCCCTCCCACCCCCGCTGGGCTGCGGGCTCCGGCACAAAGCGCGGCTTCCTGAAACCAGCCCTACAAATCCATAAGCTGCAAATATGCAAAATGAAGTCTTGAATTTCTTTTCCTCTGGGCTAAGATGCCTTAAATGACCCGTGGGGAAGGCTGGGGTCTCGGTCCCTGGGCTGCGCAGGTCAGGGCCATGTCTGACGAGCGTTTGGGTACCGGATCTTGTGCACCGAGCCCTCGGTCCGGGGTGTCCCTGTATTGAGGGAGCGTTTTGAGCAGCCGATGGTGAAACCCCCGCACAGCCAGCTGGAGAAAGTGCTTGCCTGCTGTTTTGTTCTCTGTAAAATTTATGTAATCTCACACGCGTGCGTGGATGGCGCTTTGTAGGAGCCGTGCGAGGATGAGGCTGATGCCCCCATGAACAGATGCGCGAGGCAGGCTCCGTACCTGGGGGGGACAGCCCAGCCCCTCGCGGGGGGAGCGGGAGGCCGGCGTCCCTGGGACAGGGCAGCTGGCAGGGTTCTGCTCCCTAGGATCCGTTCTGCATAATATTTCACCTTGGATAACCACCAGCGTGATAGCATCTGTGGCGTCCTGGAGGTGGCTTTGGCCGCAGGGCGATGGAGCTGGGACGGTGGAGGCTGGTGGGCAGCGCAGCGGGGGCCGGCACTAAGAGACCTTCCCCGGCTGGAGATGCCGGGACTTGTGCGGGGCAGGGGGAGTCACTGGTCCTCCCCAGGACGGGTGCAGAGCTTTGGGGTGCCTGTGTGCCAGAGGCACAGAAGCCATCCGGCTGCGGCACTGCGGGGTCCCGTGGCTCCAGGGGTGCTGTGTCCCTGCAAAAGGCAGCGAGATGTGTTTTGGCTCCCGCGGTGACCCCTGTCTGGGCGTTCTCTGCTGTGGGAGGGGTTGGTCTGTCGCTCTGTTTGCTGTATTACAAGAGGGGCTGGGTCACCTCGGGCTCAATTCCAAGTTCCAGTCTCCTTCCCAGCTGTGCTCTGCTCAGAAGAGCCGCTGATATCCCGGGGCTCGATCACAGCATCACTCCGGCTAAACGAACCGACCGACCTCCCTCTCCATCCCTAACGCGCCTGGGCGATGACGAAGGCTGGAGGCAGCCAGGAGGGGACGGTGTCTCCCCCGAGGCTGCTCCAGGGACCACCAGCTTCCACGCAAGGAGCAAATTCTGGGGATGAGGAGAAGCCGTTGGGGCTGAAGAGCCCCACGCTTGTCTTCCTCAGTTTGACTGTGAGCTGTGCTGGGGCTTCAGCTGGTTTTACTTGAGACTTCAACAGCTTAGATGCTCTTCCTCTGCTAATCAGCCTAACTTCTTTCTTATATTATCCCATTACTTTCTAATTATTCTCCCTTGTGGTTCCCTAAATAAATCCGCCCTTCTCTTGGTGTTTACCCCTCCTAGGTATTTCAGCCTGCCGCATCGGTCCGGCGCAGCTCACAGGCTTCTCCCTTCCCCTCACTTTCCTTTGTCTCCTTTCCCCGGTGCTGCCCATCCTGACCCCTTTGGAGCCGGTGTGGGGGCACGGTCCCCTCCCTGCCCTGTGTCTGTCCTGATGCTGGCTGGAAGCGTGCCCACCGCATGCTCCCCTGCTGGCTTTTTGGTCTCAAAACAGTGGCTGTGTCTGGCGTGGGTGGCTGGTGCCTCCTGAAGGGCTTCTGCCTGCTGCTGGCTCCCTCTTGTCCCCGTGGCCGAGTCCTTGCTCAGCAGGCGCAGCCGCATCCCATCACCGGTGCAGATCTGTAACGCCGCTTTCTGCAGTTGTGCTCGGGGCTTCAGCGCTGGCGCTGCCCTTGGCTCGCGTTCCGAACGGCTTCGCTTGTTCTTGGCTTGGGTAGAGCAGTCTGAACTCGTCTGGTTTGCCAGAAGGGCTGTGTGGTCACCCAAGGCTTGTCGTGAGCTTCCGTAACGGTGGCGCTGCGTCCCCTGCGCTGACGACACTGAACGGCCGCCTGCGCTGGAAAGGAGCTCGGATCTTGACACTTCTTGGATGCTTTTTCATCCTCGTGCACCTCTGCCTGTTGGCTTTGGGGCAGCACCGGGAAGTTGTTGGCGTAAGCGGCAGGGCCCTTGTGTGCCCTGGCTTTTCGGTGCCGGGGATGACAGCTCTATTTGAGCTGGGGGCTTCGCCGTGTCTCGTCTCCTCTGTCACGTTGTCTTGTTCCTAATTTGCTGCCTGATCGGCCGGGGTAGCTCGATCCTGCTTCTGAATGGTGACTGCCCAGCTTTGCCCGGACCCAGCGTGGCCAAGCTTTGCTCCAGCATCGCCCGGGCATGGGCAGCCAGGAGAGGCTGCACCGGCGCATCCCTGGCTGAGCCACCAACCCCAGCGGCGGCGGGGGCCCC
>NW_009258478.1:26896-27250 GCF_000687185.1 Egretta garzetta | reverse complement strand
GCGAGCGCCGCCCCGGACGGCTCCCCGCCCCGCAGGTGCTCAGGTCACAAATGCTTTTGGGTTTTGTTTGGTTTTTTCCCCCCTCCTTTAAACTGGAATTTTTATTTAGACAATGCTTAAAATCTCATTTTGAAGCTGACAGCCTAAAGCAAGGTCTGAATTTAAGACGCATCGCTCGAGCGGTACGCGCTTGTTGGTGAGGTCCTGGCAGGGACGCGGCCGAGCCGTGGAGCCCGGACGTGCCGAGGCTGGCGGGGAGGGACCTGCGCCCGGCCCTCACGCGAGAGATGTGTTTGGCTGGGGTTCAAAAGGCGGGATGGCTGCAGGATCCCCCTTCCATCCCCAGGGAGAGGA
>NW_009258478.1:25775-26826 GCF_000687185.1 Egretta garzetta | reverse complement strand
GCTGCGGGTCAGGCCCGGCGCGGTGCCGCTCCTCGCGCGTGCTGCTTTTCTTTTTCCCCGTGCATCTGGCAGGCCGAGCAAGGTTTCGCTTTAAATTGTCTTTCTATGCATTATTTGAAAGCCCGGTGTTGTTCTGAGCAAATCCAAAATGACAACTCTCTGGTGAAGGAGCAGCGTTGCTCGCCATTTTGTCATGTAATAACGTGCAAAAACCAAGGCTCTGAATAAATCAATGGCACATCAGGCATATTTACATAAAGTATTAAAAGCGCGGAGAATACTAAATTTAGCGCATAGGCTCTCTGCTTGCAAATCAACGTGTTCCAACTGGCTGCAGCCATCAAGAGCAGCCTTTCTGGGGCGAAGGAATTAAAAGTACACTTGCAAAACAAGACTGAAATCAGGGATGGTAAATAAGGCTTTTCACTTGCGCGTTTAAGTCGTGATCAAAACTCGAGCATTGCTAAGGTGAGGAAGAACGTCCCGCCTCACCTCACGGTGTGCAGTGTGTTTGGGGGGTGGGGGGGAGCTCTCGCCCCCCGCTCCCCGCCGTGCCTGGGGCACGGTTATCGTCCGACCCGGGGATGGTTATCGTCCGACCTGGGGCTGGTCCTTGTGCTACTGCACTAAATGAGCTGGAGGTGGACTCATTTCCCTCCTCACCTTCTTGTTCTTGATGGCCCAATTAGCAAATTAAGCAGGATGAGTTTAGGGTGTCGGGCCCCGCGCCTGCTCCTGCTATTTCGGGTGCTGTCAGGGTTGCGGTTTCCTTCCAGAAATGGGGCTCTGCAGGAGAGGGAGCGGCGTCCCGCCGCTTCCCTCGGGAAAGGAGCGAAGGAAACTTTTTTGGGAGCTGCCGGGGTTGTGGGGCCAGTGGGGCTCAGCCTGTCCCGGTGATGGACACTGGGGGGGAGCTGGGGGCTCTCCAGCCTGGCGCTGGGACATCCTTCCCTCCTGCTCCCCATCGCTGCTGCCAAGCTGCCGCCTCTGGGCTCCGTCCCTGTGCTGTTCCCGGGGCTAATAATACCTGGGAGGAGGCGGCGTGCTGCCG
>NW_009258478.1:24744-25203 GCF_000687185.1 Egretta garzetta | reverse complement strand
TTTCCCCGGGAGTTTCTAATTTTGGGGGGAGGGGAAAGAAAATTCTCCCTGAAACAGGGTTGCTGGTTGCAAACGGGGTTTTTAACCCTTTCTCCCACCCGTGTTGGTGCCTGCAGGGACACCCCAAACCTGCTGGGCCCAGCAGGAGCTCCCTGCAGGGCTTGTTCCCGGGGGAGGATGCTCGGAGCGGGGTGGGAGCCCCGGCTCGGGGATGAGCCCCCTTTGAAGTCTGCGCTGTCACTTAATCCTGCTGCTTTGCTGAGGTTGGCTCCATCTTCTGTGTCTGCTAATAAATATTGTAGCATGCTAAAAATAACCGTCAAACACGAAGAAAGAAGTAAAGCTGCTTCGGGCCCTGACTTTCCAGTTTAATTCCCTTCTCTGGGAAGCTCAGACTTTCTCAAACGGGTTTAGCAGCGCCTGGTCTGCACGGCCGCTTGTGGCTTTCCCAGGCGGGGC
>NW_009258478.1:24010-24352 GCF_000687185.1 Egretta garzetta | reverse complement strand
CGGGCAAGGGATGCTGTGCCAGCCTGCAGGGCTGCCCTGGCACCCTGTGCCCTCCCCTGCACCGCTCGC
This sequence comes from Egretta garzetta, assembly GCF_000687185.1. Taxonomy (NCBI): domain Eukaryota; kingdom Metazoa; phylum Chordata; class Aves; order Pelecaniformes; family Ardeidae; genus Egretta; species Egretta garzetta. The sequence goes on along the minus strand of NW_009258478.1, from coordinate 24,283 downwards.
CATGCAGCTGGTTGGCAAACCCAGGCGGGAGGCTCTGCCGGTGGCGTTGCTGATGGTTGTGTGTGCTGGGGGGGGCTCCCGTGCTGTCCCACTGCAGAGCATGGCCCTGCCTGTCCTTGCAGGCAGCGATGGGCAGCAAGCAGTGATGTGGCAAAGCCGCCGGCAGCTGAGGAGGTGCCGGAGGTGTTCAGCCCGGGCTGGGTTTCACGGTGGTTTGTGCGCCGCGGTGCCTGGCAGGGGCCAGCAAGGGGCCGCGGGTGGCTGCCGTGGCCA
>NW_009258478.1:23028-23285 GCF_000687185.1 Egretta garzetta | reverse complement strand
GACCCCTCTCTGGCTGATGCTGCAGCATCCCCTACCCTGCGCACGGAGGGGGCAGGCGCTGGCGGGCGAAGCGGTGAAGGCAGCCACCTCTCTGCTTCCCTTTCCATTCTAGTACATCGAAGCCATCAGCAACAAGCAAGGCGAGCTGGAAAACTACGTCTCTGATGGCTACAAGACCGCTCTCACGGAAGAGAGGAGACGCTTCTGCTTCCTGGTAGAGAAACAGTGGGCGGTAGCGAAGAGCGCCACCACCCACC
>NW_009258478.1:21963-22884 GCF_000687185.1 Egretta garzetta | reverse complement strand
CCACCGGGCAGCCCCTGCGGCTCAGGGGGTGGAGGAGAATACCAGTGGGACCCACGGATGGGGTGCTTGGGGGACCCCTGTGTCACCCTGGGGCTGCGCTGCCCTCCCGGCTGCACCCCAAGCCGCCCTCCCTCTGATGGGGGGCACGTCTCCCATGGGTGCTGCTCTGAAATGCACGGGGTAGACAGGGGCCGGCCGTGGTTTGCTCGCGTGCCAGCGTGGCAGAGCCTGGTGGCACATCCTGCCCTCCGCCTCGCCCGGGTGGTGCTGGCCCCTCCATGGTGCAGCTTGGAGCTTGTGGTGGGTGGGGGGGCTGAGGCCCCCTCTCCCGTACGTCACGGTCACCGAGGTCTGAGGGCTCAGCCCCGGCGGGGGCTCGTCGGGTTCCTTGGGCATCAGCTCGTGATTTGCAAAAGCGGAAGAAATGTAAAGCGGCAGCGTTCCTGCTCGGAGTGGGAGCAGCACTGCCTGCCGGGCAGGGTAGGGAGAGGGCTCCCTCTGGCCCCCTGGTACCCCCCAGTAAAGGTGGAGATTAAACCAGAGATTAAACCGCTGCTCCAAGCCCCCTCTTGCACGTTCCAGGCAGCCCGTGTTTCCTGGGACGGGGGCCAGAGCTGCTGCCTGCCAGCCCGGGGAGCAGTAGCCCCCTGCACTGGTCCAGGGCGGAATCCATCCGGATGAGCGCTGGGAACACCGGCGCTGCTCCCACAGCCTCGCACTCCCGTTCTGGTTGTTCCCCACTGCCACCCTCCGTCGCTCGCAGCGCCCATCTGTCACCGCCACGCTTGGCACCGGGGAGCAGGAGGAGTTGGCATTAGTCAGCGCTGGCCCCGCGCTGTGGGCTGGAGCGGTGCTCAGCACACATGGACTCCTCCTGTAGCGCAGGAGGGAAAAAAAACCCCAATTTTGCCCCCCCCCCCA
>NW_009258478.1:19703-20828 GCF_000687185.1 Egretta garzetta | reverse complement strand
GCCGGGTTTTATTTCTCTGCTGGGCTGAGAGATGCTGTTCTCGCTGAGCCGAGCACCCAGCCTGGCTCCCCATGGCTCCTGGAGCTGCCCCACCCAGGGCATCTCACAGTAAGCTGGGGAGATGAATTACTTTCTCCTTCCCCCCCTTCCCATTTTTCATGACACCTCCCTGGCTCAGCTGCCATCAGAGCCTGGAAGCAGCGTGTCCCTGTGTTTTATCTCGTCCGTGCCATGCATGGAGGAGTCGATCAATCTTGTGGCCAGGATCAGGCCAGCTCTGGATCCACGCAGCGCTCCCCAGGGAGGGGTGCGGAGCTGGGTGGGTTTTGCCGTGCCCCTGCGCCCTCACTCCTCGTTTTCCTCGGTTGCAGGGGAAGGAGATGCTGACGCAGAAGCTGCCGCTGTGGCAGCAGTCCTGCTCGGATCCCAACAAGATCCCGGACCGCGCTATACAGCTGATGCAGCAGATGGCTGCCAGCAGCAATGGCACCATCATGCCCAGCCCTCTGTCTACGTCCAAATCCAACCTCATCATCTCTGACCCCATCCCTGGTGCCAAACCTCTCCCTGTCCCCCCGGAGCTGGCACCCTTTGTAGGAGTAAGTATCTCGGTTGTGGAAGCTGTCCTGCCCTTCTGAGCAAAGCTGGAGGGAGGAGCCCGGGCCGGTGTCACCGTTGTCCTCAGCAAGTTGCCTTTTGATGGACGGTCATCGATGTGCAGGGACGGGCGGCTCCGTGCACGCGCTGCCCTGGGCTGCAGGAGGGAGCCCTTGCCTGGGCTGCTGAGCTCCAGAGGGGCAGGGGCTGGAGGGGGCTCCCTGGAAGGGGGTTGGGGAACCTGCGAGCTGGACTCGCCCGGCCAGGCTGGTCCTGGAGCTGTGGGGCGGAACCGAGGTACCCCAGTAACCACGGGAGGTGCTTGGAGTCGCCCACGGGATGAAAAGTGTCAGAAAAGGGTCTTTGGAAAAGAGACCCATCAGAAAGGGGTCTCCCCCCCCAGCGTGGGGGTGCGAGCTGAGCAGCAGAGCTCAGGAGGGATTTGTTGGGCATGAGGCAGCCTGGAGCAGTGAAATGCCTTAGAGGTGACCCCGCTGATCCCCCCAGAGCAGGTTGTCGGCGGGGGCG
>NW_009258478.1:13540-14929 GCF_000687185.1 Egretta garzetta | reverse complement strand
GATGTGCAGGGGCGGGCGGCTCCGTGCACGCGCTGCCCTGGGCTGCAGGAGGGAGCCCGGCATGGGGATGGGCAGCCCAGCCCATCCTGCCTGGGCTGCTGAGCTCCAGAGGGGCAGGGGCTGCAGGGGGCTCCCTGGAAGGGGGTTGGGGAACCTGCGAGCTGGACTCGCCCGGCCAGGCTGGTCCTGGAGCTGTGGGGCTGAACCGAGGTACCCCAGTAACCACGGGAGGTGCTTGGAGTCACCCACGGGATGAAAAGTGTCAGAAAAGGGTCTTTGGAAAAGAGACCCATCAGAAAGGGGTCTCCCCCCCCAGCGTGGGGGTGCGAGCTGAGCAGCAGAGCTCAGGAGGGATTTGTTGGGCATGAGGCAGCCTGCAGCAGTGAAATGCCTTAGCGGTGACCCCGCTGCCCCTCCCAGAGCAGGTTTTTTTGGGGGCTAAACCCAACAGGCTGAAGCTCTGGTCTGCCGTGAGCCGCCGTCCCAGGCGCTGCGGTGGGATGCCCTAATGGAGACATTCCCCATCTCCCCCCCCCTCCTCTCCTCTCTCCGTAGCGCATGTCGGCGCAGGAGGCCATGCCAGTGATGAACGGAGCCTCAGGCCCAGACAGTGACGGGTACAACCACTGGTCTGAGATGAAGCCAGCACAGCCCAAATCTTTATCTCCTCCCCAGCCTCAGAAGCAGCTGAGTGACTCTTACTCCAATACACTCCCAGTTCGCAAAAACGTGCCACCGAAAAACAGCTACGCATCAGGTGAGGCTTAGTCCTCCCCGTTCTCCGCGCCGGGGGCTCCCGGGGTGCCGGGTGGCGCTTGCGGGGAGCGATCAGCAGGGACCGGTCACAGCCGTGGTGAGCAGCGACTGGCAGCATCGCTCCGGCATCAAGCGCCGCTCGTGCCTCTGGACCCGGGGTTCAGGAACAAGCAGAGCTGGGCTCTGCCGCAGCGCCGGCTGGGGGGGCTTCAGCCGGGTGGGCTGCTCAGCCCACGGACAGGATTATTTCCAGGAGGAAAAGCGTGGGGAATTTCGCGTAGGGAGGCTGTTCCCTTCGCCACGGCTGGTGGGCGATGCCAGGAGCAGTGGCCCGGTCCTGCTCACTTAGAGGGAATGTGCGAGTCGAACACCGAAGGTTTTATTGGTACCTGGGGTACCAATTTTATTTTTTACATGGGGTAAAAAACCTGAGGGACCAGCCCCTGCCTGAGCCTGGGTTTGGCCACGGGGTGACGGACTGGGGGGGCACTCACATACAGAATCACACAGAATCCCAGACTGGCAGGGGTTGGAAGGGACCTCAGGAGCTCACTCATTCCCACCCCCCTGCCCAAGCAGGCTCACCCAGAGCAGGGGGCACAGGACAGCGGCCAGGCGGGGGGTGGAATTTCT
>NW_009258478.1:12636-13381 GCF_000687185.1 Egretta garzetta | reverse complement strand
GTGACCCCCACCCTTGAGATATTTGTAGGTGTTGATGAGATCCCCTCTCAGCCTTCTCTTCTCCAGGCTGAACAAGCCCAGCTCCCTCAGCCTTTCCTCGTAGGGGAGATGCTCCAGTCCCCCCATCATCCTTGTTGCCCTCCTCTGGACTCTCTCCAGGAGTTCCTCATCTTTCTTGAACTGGGGAGCCCAGAGCTCCAGGTGGGGTCTCACCAGGGCAGATAGAGGGGGAGGAGAACCTCCCTCGACACTCGTTGGTCTCTGTCTCCCACCAGCCGAAAATAAGACGCTGCCGCGCTCCAGCTCCATGGCCGCAGGGCTCGAGAGGAACGGCAGGACGAGGGTGCAGGCCATTTTCTCTCACGCTGCTGGAGATAACAGCACCCTCCTGAGCTTCAAGGAGGGTGACCTCATCACGCTGCTGGTGCCGGAGGCCAGGGACGGCTGGCATTACGGAGAGAGCGAGAAAACAAAAATGTGAGTGGGGTGGCCGTGCCCGTGAACCCCGCGTGCAGCCTCCTCTGGGTCCTCCAGGAGCAAACGTGGGTTTGGCTTCACCCCCCCACCTTTGCCTTGCAGGAGGGGCTGGTTCCCTTTCTCCTACACACGGGTCCTGGACAACGATGGCAGCGAGCGGGTCCACGCGAGGTAGGAGCATCGTGCCGGGTGCCGTGCTGCGTGGGCCCCCGCGCCTCTCCCGGGACAGGCTCCGGGGCTTGGGACGGGGATACTGCGCTCCCCCCCG
>NW_009258478.1:11644-12511 GCF_000687185.1 Egretta garzetta | reverse complement strand
GTGGGTCCCCCCACCCAGCCTGCAGCAAGGGAAGAGCAGCAGCACCGGCAACCTGCTGGACAAAGACGACATCGCCATCCCGCCGCCCGACTACGGCATGGCCTCCCAAGCCTTCCCAGCCCAGGGCATCAACACCTTCAAGCAGAGGCCGTACAGCGTGGCCGTGCCCGCCTTCTCCCAGGTGAGCCCGCGGGGGCTTCTCCCGCTCTGGGGGGGTGGGGGGAGGCACTTTCTATAAACGGGAGATCCCTGAGCAAAGCCCCGGGCGCTGGCCCCTGCTGGAGCCCTGCCTGCGGCGGCCCGGGTGCCTGCGGCGCCTGCGTCCCCGCAGTTTTAAAGCAAAGGATGGGACGTGTTGAAGCGCGTTGTCCTGGCGTGGTGCGGACGGCGCGCGGGTGGAGGAGGGCTGCTCTCCAACCTCTCTTCGTTGTTCGTAGGACTACCTAATGCCCTACGGTTGTGCAATTAAAGACTATGCCAGTGGCCTCTGCCAGCCACCCTCCGCTCACTACAAGCCTTACGCTAGGTCGACAGCTGTAAGTCCGAACGCACGCAATGTTTGCCTTGGGATTTACGGGCAGTTGGCCGGTTTTGCCTGGCGATCCGTGTGCCTTGCCCAGGGCCCCGTCTCCTGCTGAGCATCTCTCCGGTGGGGAGAAGGGATGGGGGATGAGGAGAGCAGGGGGGACCAGCTGGTTTGGCTGGCATGGGCAGAACTGGCAAGGCACGGGGAGCGATGGCACAAAACGGCACCGTAAACCCCCGAAGGACAACACTTGCCGACTCCATGAGAGCCTCCCACCAGAAACGAGCTGTTCGCAGGCAGCTGGAAGCGTTTTCCCTGGCACATGCCGGCACTAGGCACTG
>NW_009258478.1:10456-11621 GCF_000687185.1 Egretta garzetta | reverse complement strand
GGGCTGGGGCAGACCCCATCCAGGGCTCCAGCGATCGTCCAAAACGCGCTCAGGGCTCCTGGGATCACGCGCTGTGGGGGACGTGTGTGTAGAAAAGATCAGCTGAACCCAGGAGCCTCTGGCGTGGGGCTTCCCCACCAGAATGAGCATGGCGGGATGAGCCACCTTGGCTTCCCTGGAGCACTTGGCACGTTGCTGGCACATGGGGAGAGGATGAGGAGAGGGAGAGGTGCCATAGAGCACCCGACCCTTCGGCAGGGTGCTCCGGAGAGGCGGTGGCTCCAGCCCTCCCTGCAGGGGACGGGCAAGCGCAGCCCCCCTGGCTGTTTGCTGGGTTTTCCCAGCAGGGTTCGCTGCTGGATGTGGGGTTTTGTGACGGGGAGCATTCCTGGAACGGTGGGAATGCGGGTCCCTGATCCCTGGTGCCTGGCCGGCTCAGAGACCAGCGACTCCCACTCCTTCTGGAGCGATCCCCTGTTTGTCACGGAGAGCAGAGCTGCTCCGTGGCCGTGTCCCAGGGCACATCCTCACCCGGGGGGCGACATCCTCGAGGGATGTCCTCCGAGCCCGGTGCCCCTCTGCTCCTTGGAGCCCTGTAGTCCTTCCCTGTGCAAAGGCTGGCCAGTCCTGGCTGAAGGAGAAAATGGTCCAAACCCCTGTGGGTTTCTGGTGGGAGTTAATACAAACACCTCTTTCCACGGAACATTTCACCGGTGTCTCTCAGCCTTGTCTGGTCCCTTTTCAAGTGTCTCGCGTCTCGAAAGCGGCCGGAGCTCTGTGCCACGGGGCAGAGCAGACCGGGGCGCTCCCGGCTGTTGCTTTCCCTTGTCTTGCCAGAATCAAGCCCTGCTCCAAGAGAGCAGAGCGACTTCCCTCTCTGCTGTCTAAATCCCATCTAAATCATCTCCATATCTCCCTTTCCTCTCCAAATGCATTGGCTCTCGGCCCTGGCATCCCTGGGTCCCGATGCACTTTGGTCTCACCCTCCGGTGGCCCCTGAACGGGCGCAGCCCACATCCCCCACCCCTCACCGTGCTTCCTCCCCTCTTCTCCGCAGGGTCTCGATGACTACGGGACGAGGTCCGTCAGCAGGTAAGGCTTCACCTTCCTCTCCGTGTTACCTGAGAGCGCGCTGTTGGCGTTGGCCGGGGGCGCAGCCCGCGGG
>NW_009258478.1:8644-9973 GCF_000687185.1 Egretta garzetta | reverse complement strand
TTTTTTTCCCCTCTTTTTTTTTTTTTTTTGTTTTTTTTCCTTTCCCCCTCCTTTCTCTTCCTCTACTTCTTTTGGATTTTAAACTCTTGTGATCTTCAAGGAAACCATGGTGCTTCTCCACCCCTCCCCGGTGTTCACAGTGCCCTTGTTTCTGAAGCCTTTTCAGAGCAGAAACTGCCGATGGGTCCGTGCTTGCGTTGCAGCAGCCTGGATGCAGTTTACACTTTAGCGGGACCCGGTTTCTGTGCTGCTGTGTGAATGTTAGCGATGCCCTCTCCCTCCTCCTCCTCCTCCTCCTCCTCCGGGGCTGCGTGCCAGCCGCCTCGCGCCAGCCTGGGCAAAACCTCCCAGGCTGGGACAAATATGCATGGCCTCTGGTGTCCGTACTGTTACCGAGCATCCGGGATGCCCGTGCCCAGGATGCCCTTCCCAACGGCGGGCAGCAGCCCCGTGCCTCCCCCTGGGCCTGATCCGCTTCCATCCCCCCGCCCGCCGGGGTGGCTTTGGGAGAAGCGGATGGCGCAGAGCTCCCGCCCCGGGGAAAGGGCTGCTCCTTGGCCAGGGTCCTGCTGGCCCCGGGGCGCAGCCGGCAGCCCCCCCTGGAAGGGTTACCCCTGGTTGTTTTATAAATATATATATATTTTTTGTAGCAAGGTATTGTTACCTCACGTTAGCGCTGGGGGCCGGCGCACAGCCGTCCACGGACGCACTCGCATCCCTAAACTGGGCTCGAGCGAGGCAGCCCCCCCCCCGGGTTCGCCAGGGGGGCTCGGTGGTGGCTGGGGGTCCCCCACCCCGGCGCTGGGTCCCACTCCCACCACCAAGCCCGGCCGTAGCCCTTCCAGTGCCCGTGGCCGTCTCCACCGCAGAGCTGTACACGCTTCCTTTTTCTGATGTGGTTTTTGGAACCTCTGCCACGGTCCGTTGCCCGGGACGTCGCCGGCAATGCAGACGCGGGCGGGCGCGGGTTGGTTCTCTACACTCGCCTGCGGGCGCGTTGTAACCAGACCCTCCGGCATCCGTGTCCCCATTTTGCTAAAACTTTTTAACCCAGGGTATTTCGTGCTGAGTGACTGAATGTAGAGGGGGAAGCAAAGCCGGCCTAGCGAAGCCTGTATGGAGATTGTAAAGCGCTGAAAAACCTTTTTTTTTAAAAGCCAGCGAGAAATGTGCCCTGTACTGAGTTATTGTTTGAATAAAAGTTTTATTTATTGCATTGAGCTGGGCCTCGGTGTCTTTCTCGGCTGCCCTGCCTGTGTGCTGCCCGTCACCGTCTGCGCTGCCCATTGCACATTGCCATACTACTTTTTTTTTTTTTTTTTTTTTTTT
>NW_009258478.1:7076-7522 GCF_000687185.1 Egretta garzetta | reverse complement strand
TGGGGGTAGCTCCTGGCCGAACCACGCTGCACCTGCACGGCTCCTCGCGCCGCTGCGGCCACGCTGGCCCCGGGGACGCTGAGCTGCTCCTCCTGCGCCCGCCGCTCCCCATAACCAGCCTCTTTGGTTGTAGGTCTCTGGTGGCTGCTGTCCCACCGGCGCCTGGTCGCTCCATCGCCGTCCCCAGCCCTCTCCCGGGGGGGACAGAGCAGAGCCTGTGCTAATGTCAAGTTTTTTGAGCAGCTTCTTTTGCTTGTAGAGCACCCTGGGGACGCGTCTCGGGAGTCTCCTCGTCCCAACCCCGGCTGTGGCTCCCGGGCAGGGATGGAGGAGCATCCCCAGGAGCCGAGACCCCCCCCCCTCGCCGGCGTTGCAGAGCCCAGGAGAGCCCCTTCCCTCTTTCTCTTTGATCCGTGAGCTGGTTTTCCTGCGGCTGGCCGGGCCGC
>NW_009258478.1:5946-6178 GCF_000687185.1 Egretta garzetta | reverse complement strand
CCACAACAACCAGCAGCACCTCCAAAACAGGCTGCACCCCCTGGGAGTCACCTCCTGCCTGGAGGGGACAGAGGGACCCTCCCCGGGGCAGGTAAGGGTGCTCCCTGTGTCACAGCACCCTGCGCAGCAGCCCTTGTCCCCCGTCCCGGTGGCAGGACACGTGCGTGCCGGGGCCGCGCGTTTGCAGGTGCCATGCGCGGCAATAGCCGTAGCCGGCAAGGCCCGGCGGAGG
>NW_009258478.1:4961-5554 GCF_000687185.1 Egretta garzetta | reverse complement strand
GAGCAGGCAGGGGCCTGGGCACAGCTCGGCCGAGGGCTCGGCAGGGCAGAGCAGCTCCAGCGTGCCCCCTTCCCAAATGGTGCTGACCCTGGGCAGGGATAGCGGCTCCAGGCTGACAGCAGCCCGGCCGGGGCTCGGGCTCAGCCCCGAAGCGTGCCCGCAGCGAGCGGAGCCGCCTGGCTCCGCAGCAAAAGCTTTTCGGGGTCTCGCCAGGTTGCGGCTCACTGTGCCGGGGCCCCGTCCTCGCCGCCGCCATCCCTCCTGCTAAACTCTGCCTTCCTCTTTCTCTGCAGAAACCCCTTTGCCAACGTCCAGCTGAAGCCAACGGTGACGAACGACCGCTCGGCTCCGCTCATCAGCTGATCTGGGAGCGCTGGCGCCCGCCGTGCCGCGCGGCACTTGCCGCCACCTCCTCCTCGCCGCTGCATGTCCGGCTTCCCAGGACTTCATTTTTAGGCAGAGTTTATTTAATCCAGCTGCTTTGAAAGCCAAAGGCTAAAGCTAGTGCCCTAAGTTCTCTCTTCTCTAGACCCAGCTTATTCCTCCCGGTGGCCGAGGGTTAAGCTGCTGCCACATAGCCTGTGCTTTGCCCA
>NW_009258478.1:0-314 GCF_000687185.1 Egretta garzetta | reverse complement strand
GGTCCCGGGCATCCCAAAATGCCGCCGTGCTGTGCCCAGCACCTGGATCCAAACACACACACACACCCCCCCACGGCCGCCCACCTGGTCGAAGAGGTAGATGGTAACGTCGTCGTAGAAGGAGACGGCCTTCTTCTTGCGCTCCAGGTCCTCGCAGAAGTCCTCGGAGAGCAGGCTGGGCATCTTGAGGAGGCTGCGCAGGTTCCTGCTGCTCTGGCTCTCGGCCACCACGATGGGCACGGCCGCCGGCTCCTCCTCGCTCTCCTCGCTCTGCTCCTGGATGTTGTAGCAGCGCAGTTCCTCATCCGACTCGT
>NW_009258477.1:337597-339088 GCF_000687185.1 Egretta garzetta | reverse complement strand
ATCGGGCCGGTGTCCCTTGTGGCGTCTCCTGCCTGTTAGCCTGTGTGCACTGGGGGAGAGGAGACCGACCTGTTTGAGGACGTCAGCTTCTCCTCGGCATCAGTAATTTGGCCGAGCTGTTTGGCAGCTCCTAGGCAGAACGCGGCGCGCACGCGCGCTGCCTGGGTCGTCGGGGGGCTGTGCTCCTCCTCGCCCGTATTCCCCTTTCCTCCCAGCGCCAATCTCGCTACTTTTGACGCGGGTTCGTTTGAGTGTTCATAGCACAACTTAATGCAGACCAACGGCTGTACCTCCTGCTCGGGGTCACAGTCAGTCGGTCGCAAGTTCAGGATTTCAGTTGGTCCGGTGGTTCTGGTTCCAGCCTCTGTGACGGGGTGATGGGAGGCGAAAACCTCTCGCTTAATTGCTCGGGATGGCGATGCTTTGGGAGCAGGGACGCTCATTCGGTAGAGGGTGCGATCAGCCTGACCCTGCCGTGCGAGCAGAAGTCGCCCATCTTGCCGTGTCCCCCCGATTTTGCTTCTGCCCGCAGCGGGATGGGTTTAAAAAAGCCAAACAAAGAACCCCCCAGCAGAAAAGGTGGATCTTCTGCCTTGGTTCTCCTGGCTGGGATCGAGGATCTCCGCTCTTTGCAGGGGAAATGGCATCATTGGTTTACATTCTTTACCCCACAGCTCCCTGTTCACTGTGCTGTGGGTTTTCTTTAACCCCCCCCCGAAATTTTAAACATCTCTGCAGTCAGTAGTTAGCGCACAGCAAACCCGCTCTGACCTTCAGATGAGCGACGCTGGGTATCTGAGCTTTAAAAACGTGTGACGGCTTTGGTGTTTGGCAAAGAAGTATTGGGGAGCCTGAACCTGGGGGTTTCTTTGTTTGCTTTCCTTTCTGTTCTGGAACGGGAGCGTGGGTGCGGGGACTGTTCTCACTCCCGCTTATTACGGCAGCTTCAACTTGTATTCTCCGTGGGGATAGAAGTTGAATCTGGAATCTTTCTGCCTCTGCATGCGTGGTGGTCAGGTGAGGGGCCATGGTCGTCTCCCAGCAGAAGATGAACGCTGACCAAATACCTTCGAACATTAACCTTGTGTTTTTGTTTGCAGCGGGACCTCTCCTCTTGCATGCCTGAATGCTATGTTACATACAAACTCCCGAGGGGAAGAGGGCATTTTCTATAAGGTCCCGGGGCGCATGGGAGTGTACACGCTGAAGGTAAGTGGCTCGGCTGGGGAATCTGGTTTGAATGCTCAGGTGACTTTTATCCATTTAAAAATATGTTGGATTAGGATAATCCTGACGAGGGAACTATTCCCCAGTAGCATGAATGTGGCATAAACTTTCCCCCCCAAATGCAAACTCTTAAGTTGGCCAACCCTACCCTGGGCTGCATCAGGAGAAGCGTGGCCAGCGTCGAGGGAGGGGATTGTGCCCCTCTGCTCTGCTCTGGGGAGACCTCCCCTGGAGCCCTGCGTCCAGCTCGGGAGCCCTCAGCAC
>NW_009258477.1:337062-337557 GCF_000687185.1 Egretta garzetta | reverse complement strand
GCCAGCTGGGACAGGACAAGGGGGGATGGCTTTAAACTGAAGCAGGGGAGGTTTAGACTGGATCTAAGGAAGAAATTCTTTGCAGTGAGGGCGGTGAAACCCTGGCAGGGGTTGCCCAGAGAGGGGGTGGAGGCCCCATCCCTGGGACCATTCCAGGCCAGGTTGGCCGGGGCTGTGAGCAACCTGCTGTGGTTCAAGGTGTCCCTGCTCCTGCAGGGGGGTTGGGCTGGGTGGGCTCTGGGGGTCCTTTCCCACCCAAACCATTCTAGGATTCTATGATTCTAAGTTTTCACGCTTGCTAGTGAGCACCTGTGAGCTGAAAGTACAACTGAAGGTGCTGGGGTTTGTTCACACTTCTATCCTGGAAATTAAAGAGAAATTAAAATTGTAATGAACTTTTAGCCCTGAAAGGGTAACTTCACTGATCTCAACTTGCGCCTAGAAATGAAAAATGACCTTATCCTCAGTCTGTGACTGGTAGGCAGAGAGCTTTTG
>NW_009258477.1:332097-337036 GCF_000687185.1 Egretta garzetta | reverse complement strand
GTATCCAATTGGCATTTTTAAAAATCATCTTTATTTGAAACCTTTTTCCCCAGTTAACTACTAGGATGAAGCCCCTCACACTCTCCTTGATTTTCTGTAAATTTGACTCTGCAGGCTGTGCCATAAGATAGGGTTCCTCTCCCTGCACATAGGCCTCGCCAGCGTAGGAGTCTCTGCTGGAACCGCTTTCCTTGTCTCACGCCATGCTCAATAGAGAGAATTAATAAATTCTAAGTTGACAATAATCTCATCCTAAAACATACAGAATACATGAGAAACTGCTTTAGAAGTGCCAAGTAGCTTACCAAGGGAATCGGCTAAGAATTGCCCAGAAAAAGGCGTCCTCATAGTCAGAAATTTAGCGAAGCTGAATCCCATCCTCGCGGTCTCCTCCCTCTAACCCAGCGCGCGGTTCCTCGAGCTCGCGGCAGATCCGACGTGGCCGCAGAGGACGTCGCGCTGGGAGCAGTGCATCGGTGCTGACGTGCCGTCGGAGTAAAACATCTCAGAGCTTCCAGAAACGCCACTGCCAGACAGCTGGCAAGCTTCTTAACGTTGACCATCGTTGTACCAAGCGGAGGTTGACCCGATTTCAATGTATCTTGGGTGGAAGTACATGAAGGGCCATATTGATGACGTGGACGCTTAAGGTACGGACTGCCAGAGGTGTCACCAGCGATGGCGGGGAGGTGGTTATCTGCTGGTAACCTGGACTTAGCCTCACACCATTGGTTTCACTACGGAGAAGTATAAAGTTTTACATTTTAGGAATAAAGAACGCAGACCCTAAACCCAGGCCGGGGAAGCAGTGTTTTGTCAGAACATCACGACTCGGGGAAAGAATTAGACCTGGTAGTGGAGAAGTAATTGAGTCGTTGTCAGTGAATTCTGTGTCGTGACGTAGCAAAGCTGTGCCGCAAAGTTTCAGAGAGGAACAGTATAATTGGAGATGTAAAAAAAAAAAGTCCCTTTTGAAAGATTGCAAGCACGTTGTTAGTGGGGTGGATCCCAGGCAAACTCAATGGCGAGACATCGAATCTAAGCAAAGTCAAGTTTAAGTACGCATTCGAACGACGGAACAGAGTGGGAGTTGCTGTGGTAGCTCAGGTGGTTTTGCTCGGGAGATCTGCAAGGTAAGACTGATTACATTTCCTAATGTTCAGCTTCCGCAAAGCTCCAGTATTATCCAAATCAGTGCAGGAGTAAGTTGGTTAAAGGTAATGATTTGTATTAATTAGGAGGCTAGGCTAGCCGCTGAGTTATTCCAAAGGCATGTTGTGTCCCGCGTACCAAGGCCGTGTCAGCTTTGCTCTCGGCTTTCCTTCCTTGGGGCTGCGTAGCCTGGGGGTGGTGTCCTCCGTGGAGCAGCGAGAAACCCAGAATGCCAGTGAAGGGGGAGAGGTTGAGCCCTGCTGAGCCAGTCCCAGCACCCCTTTGCCGTCTTCAGTCCCAGTGAAGGTGGAACTGGGAAGGTGCTGCGTTGAAGGAGAAATCCTTTGGAGGATCTGTGATCAACAGGACATGATGGCTCCGGTAGCCACTAGCAATAGTACGCTTTGAAGAACAGCACTGACCGTTCCCCACGCGACGCGTTGCTGCACCGCAGCGGGGAGGAGGAGAGCCCGGTGTCCGGTAAATCACGCTTCCGACAAGAGGAGGCTTCTGGTGAAGTATTTGGTGAGTGAAGCAAAGTTGTGCGTGTGATTTGGCTGGTTCACTGAACTGGATTACGGTGTCGTTGAACTTAGTGGTAAGGAGACTGGTAGGCTGCTGGGATCTTCCTTTACTTTTTTGGTTAGGTTTGATGATTAAGGTATGTAAAACAGATTAGAGAGTCATAACCGAGGCGTGTGTCGGTTCTGCGAAGTAACGTGCAAAGGATTAGGTGTTTCTGGAGGTGTTTGCTTAATGCTGGTGGCCAGGAGATGCTCCGGAGGAAAATTCCTAATGGCAGCTAGCAGTTGAACTAAATTTCACATTCATTTTTATTAATGCGATTTTGTTGTTCCTCTTTTTTGTCCCTTTGTTTCCAAGTACCCAGTCATCTCCTCTCCCAAAACCTTGCCTAATTAAAGTAGCCAGAACTGATTTGCAATGCACCGAGTGCTCCGTGTCTTGGTGTTGAGTCTGTTCATGGTGGTGGCGGGGTACTGCCCCAAGGCAGAGCCTGCAAGGCACGGCGTGCCCTTCTCGAGAAACGCGACTGCTTTCTCCACTGCAAAGGTTTGTGTAAAGCCTGGTGTGGCCAGGTCCTGAGCTGCTGGGCGGGCTTCTCTTTTGCTAGGTGCGGTCTATTCTTGGCAGCAGCAAGCAGGGTGGATGTGGGGGACGTACAACTTGAGGCACGCTCCTGCTCGGCGGTAATGATATGAACAGCAAACGGAATCCCCAAATGACTGTTAACTGGATCCCCAAATGACTGTTTCACCGGTCTAGAGATAATAGCCAAGCCCTGCACGGGGAGGGGGAACCAAAGAATAACAATAACGAATAGCAGATAACGATGGGATGCTTCGGACTTGCTCTGCTGCTGGAGGGGCGCGTAACACCCCGCATCAGCCAGCCCTGCTCCTCGGGGCGAGCATCTGCCCCGTGAGGAGGTGTTGGGCGCTTCTCATACAACCTGGCCAGTCTGCTTGGTCCCTTAGGGAAAATCAAGGCCAAGCGCTCCTGAATACTACAGAATGAAACGAATTGCCGCGAACTTTATATACTTGCAGCCAAAATGCTGATTTTCTGGTGATTTCTGGTATTTGAGCATCTAGCGATGTGGTATTTTTCATGGTTTGCGAAGGCTGCGTGTGCGGGGTGAGTTTTGGCGCTGTGGTTTTGTTCAGTTCCCCCACTCGGATCCTCCCCCACCCCCTTCCCCTCAACTTTCCTTGATAAGCTTTGCATCATCCCTCAGCTCCCACCCCCCCAAATATCCCAAATCCCCATTTTCCTCTGTTTCACTGTCATATTGCTTACAGAGCTCATGTTGGCCCTCCCCGGAGCTATCTGGAGGGTCCTGGTGGCCCATCACTTAGTGACTGGAGCCTCTTGGTCTTGGGTGTTGTCTCTGGTACCCCCTGCTCGCCCGGTTTGTGTCTCTCTGTATTTTTCTCTGTTGCTTCCCCCTGTACTTGGCACTGAAAAGCCCCATGACTGGATAACATTAATGAAGATGATGCTCTCACCTTCCACATGCACTTGTAGGATTTAGACTGAAAATTGATAACACTGACGCGGAGAAGACGGAGTAATTTTGGCAGGAGTTTGGGAGAGAAAAGATCAAAGAAGTAAAAAGTAAAATAGAAAAATCTCAACAAACCCGATGTGCGAGGTACGCGCACGTGGTCGATGTTTGTCTTAGAATTCTTTCACTTCTGGATGCCCTTGTTTGTCTCTTGGATTCCTCCGCATCACTGCCATGGAGGTGGGAATGCTGGGGGTCTCTGCCCGAGGGGGGATGCGGAGCGGCTGCGGGTGCTCCCTTGTCCCCTCCTTCAGCCGCGCTCGCTCTCGGTGCAGCACCTGAGCTCCCCGTCCCACGGCACGGCACCCTGCGTGCGCTGAGCTTTGCCTCTGTCCCAGCCACCACCAGCCCTGCCGCGTTGCTGGACATCATTTATATATTATATTTCCAAGTAATTTGGAAGTCCAGTACATCATTTCATTGACCTTCACGCAGACCTCTCACCCCAGCTGTGTTCTTACACTTGATGATGTCCAAGTGCCTTTCTGCCTGTGGTCTTCAGGCCTGTTGGTCCCAATTTCATTGCTGATGTTGAATGCAGAGTACGTCTGTCTGTGTTCAGGTGATCCTGTCTTAGTTCTGCCCTGGTGCATTCACCTTGGAATTTTTCCACGCTATGGGTGGATTTGCTGTTCACCAGCAGCCTGGAAGATTCCGGTCTGGAGGGATATCTTTAACGTGATATTTGGAGAAGTCTGACTATAGCTCAACTTTTATCACAGATGCTAAAAGCAGTGCACGCCGTCTTACCAATGCATTCATAGGACTGACAGCTAAAAGACCAAATTTTGTTTGATATTGAGTATGGTTCACGAAAAGGACTAAGTCTGCTTATTGAAAGAAGGACAAGTATAGCGTAGGGAAGACGGTCCTGCAGTCAGGAGCTCACTTCTGCTTCGAAAGCAGACCTTCACAGAATCACAGAATCGCAAGGGTTGGAAGGGACCTCGGGAGATCATCTAGTCCAACCCCCCTGCTAGAGCAGGCTCTCCTAGAGCAATCTACACAGGACTTCATCCAGGTGGGCTTTGAATATCTCCAGAGAAGGAGACTCCACAACCTCCCTGGGCAGCCTGTTCCAGTGCTCTGAACTGCAGTAGGGTGAGCTGCAGGTGCAGGCGGGAGTTGATGTTAATGGAGGTCTTGCCCTGATGTCTTGCATGGAAATTTTGAGAGAATGCAGGATCAGCAGTGCAGACTGGACACCGCATCAGAAGATACTGGTGGAAACCTTTCACTGGTAGGAAGAGGCCCAGCTGGAAGGAGAGCCACGGACACCGTATGGGCTTTGTGGGCATGTGGGGCTGCTGTCTGCGGAAGCAAGGGGAGGTTGGAGTCGCAAGGTGGGGGTGGTAAGGGAAGGGACTTCTGGAGATCTTCTGGTCCAACCCAGTGTTTAATGCAGGATCAACTAGAGCAGGCAGCTCAGGACCATGTCTAGTCATGGTCTAGTCTTTAATTCCTACAAGGATGGAGAATCCCCAGCTTCTCTGGGAACCTGTCCAGTTTTGGGCCCCCTGGTTCGAGAAAGATGAGGAACTCCTAGAGAGAGTTCAGAAGAGAGCAACAAGGCTGATGGGGGGACTGGAGCATCTCCCCTAGGAGGAAAGGCTGAGGGAGCTGGGCTTGTTCAGCCTGGAGAAGAGAAGGCTGAGAGGGGATCTCATCAACACCTACAAATATCTCAAGGGTGGGGGTCAC
>NW_009258477.1:326328-328561 GCF_000687185.1 Egretta garzetta | reverse complement strand
AGGATGGAGCCAGTCTCTTCCCAGTGGTGCCCAGCGCCAGGACAAGGGGCTATGGGCACAACCTGCAGCAGAAGAGGTTCCATGCGAATGTGAGGAAGAACTTGTTGACTGTGAGGGTGGCCGAGCCCTGGCCCAGGCTGCCCAGGGGGGCTGTGGAGTCTCCTTCTCTGGAGATCTTCAACCCCCGCCTGGACGCTGTCCTGTGCCCCCTGCTCTGGGTGAGCCTGCTTGGGCAGGGGGGTGGCGCTGGGTGAGCTCCGGAGGGCCCTGCCAGCCCCGGCCATCCTGGGATTCTGTTCCAGTGTTTCATCGTTCTTGCAGTAAGGAAGTTTTTCCTTACGTGGAAGTGGAATTTATGTGTTTTCAGTTGTGCCTGTTGCCTCTCGCCCTTTCTCTGGGCACTGCTGAGAAGAGTCTGGCTCCATCGTCTTTCCCCCCTCCCACCAGAGATGCCAAGCCAGGAACGCCATGAAGTCCAGGCTTTCCAGCCGCCCGTGTGCTCCTCCTTGCCCGGTGGGAGGTGAAGGCACCGCACGCTGAGGCTTCGTCTTCTCTCAGCAGAAGACTTCGAAAGAAACATTTGAAAAAAAATGAAATAGATAACAGTGTAATTCCTGTGCCTCAGGTGACTGAATTATCTTTGCAAGGGTCAAGCTCTAGAGGAGGTTTAGTGAAGGGAGCCTCAGCACTAGGGGTGCACAAGCTTAATCATCGTCAACTGTGGTGACACTTGATATAAATAGAAAGATTTTTTCCCCCTGCTTTTGGTGATATCTCCTCTTCCGCTGTGGTTTACAAATAACTTCTAATGTGCAAAGAACTTTATTTCTGAAGTGCAGGGTGAGAATACAATTGAATCTCTGAGCCCTTTGGTTCTCCTTGCGGATGGGAGACCTCTGGAATGAATTACATTGATAACACTCGTCTTGTCCTAGGTACTTTTTGGCCTTACATGTGGAAATCAGTCGTAGCTCTAATTTCAGAGCAAGGCCAAGGAATCAGTTGTCTCCAGCTACAGGGAGAGGTGACTAGATGATCTCCCGAGGTCCCTTCCAACCCTTGCGATTCTGTGATTAAGCCTCAGCACTAGGGGTGCACAAGCTTAATCGTCGTCAACTGTGGTGACACTTGATATAAATAGAAAGATTTTTTCCCCCTGCTTTTGGTGATATCTTCTCTTCCGCTGTGGTTTACAAATAACTTCTAATGTGCAAAGAACTTTATTTCTGAAGTGCAGGGTGAGAATACAATTGAATCTCTGAGCCCATTGGTTCTCCTTGCGGATGGGAGACCTCTGGAATGAATTACATTGATAACACTCGTCTTGTCCTAGGTACTTTTTGGCCTTACATGTGGAAATCAGTCGTAGCTCTAATTTCAGAGCAAGGCCGAGGAATCAGTTGTCTCCAGCTACAGGGAGAGGTGACTAGATGATCTCCCGAGGTCCCTTCCAACCCTTGCGATTCTGTGATTAATTACTCTTCCCAGGGGGTATTAACAGAAGGATTTTTGCCGTCTGATGCGCACAGGCCTATTCCTTTGTCCAGCCCTCTTTGCCTTGTACAGTAAATAAACATTTAAAGTTCAGTTCCGTTACTAACGGGGAATTCAGGGCGATGGCATAATTCCAGGTATGGCGTATGGCTCGGCCGAGGCGCCGGGATGGAAGCGCAGGAGCGGGGATGAGGGTGGCCGGTGTCAGGCAGGGGTGAGCTGGTGCCTCCGGCCGCTGTCCTGCCCGTCTCGGCTCAGCGCCTCTGCCAGGTGTCCAGAGCGGTTTTGGGTGGTTGGACAGTGGTGGCACTGACCATAACCGAAGACCTCATCAGCAGAAAACAGTTTGTTGTCACTAACGAGCAGTAATCTGCAATGTAGGTTAAAATCTGACTCCGGCGGGATAATCACTAGAGGGCAGTCTGGGTTTAGGTGTGGACAGGGTGAAAACTGCTGCGGGTCCTCTGCCAGCCTAAAACCATGGAGGTGAACACATGTGGGCCCACGGCGGCCGCGCAGGCGTCTCACCGCACACCAGCACCTCCCCGGGCCATGTTTGAAGGACCTGTGCCAGCAGGCCGGG
Source organism: Egretta garzetta (assembly GCF_000687185.1). Lineage (NCBI taxonomy): Eukaryota > Metazoa > Chordata > Aves > Pelecaniformes > Ardeidae > Egretta > Egretta garzetta. Next base: position 326,484 of record NW_009258477.1, on the reverse strand, counting down.
GGCTGCTGTGGACCAGGGTGGGAAAATAACATTACCTGGGACCGTGGCACGCTGAGCTGCCAAAGTGCTCAAAACTTGACCGGATTTCTCGTGAAGTGGGAGTGTGTTGGAGTCGGTGATTAGGGATGGAGAAGAGGTTAAGGAAGAGCATTCCTG
>NW_009258477.1:325943-326299 GCF_000687185.1 Egretta garzetta | reverse complement strand
GCCGGCTGGGGCTGTGTTAAGTGTTTTATATGGGCTCGCAGAAGGCAGCGTGTGTTTGAGGCCAGTGGCTCAGCAGTTCTGACGTTGCTCTGAAGCATAAAAAAATATGGAATCACAGAATCGTTTAGGTCGGAAAAGCCCTTTAGGATCACTCAGCCCAACCGTTCCCCTACCCCTGCCATCCCACCCCCAAACCCTGGCCCTCAGCACCGCCTCTGCCCGGCTTTCCACAGCATCCCAGGATGCCCGGGGCTGGCAGGGCCCTCCGGAGCTCACCCAGTGCCACCCCCCTGCCCAAGCAGGCTCACCCAGAGCAGGGGGCACAGGACAGCGTCCAGGCGGGGGTTGAAGATCTC